>NC_090989.1:152086875-152395000 GCF_041146395.1 Eulemur rufifrons
ATAGGACAAGTCACCACTGCTGGAGGCCTCCCCTTCAAGAAGCCTCCTGGGGCAGCTCCAGGTGCCACCCCCTCCTTTACCCCCAGCCCGCTCTGTCACTTGGGAGAACATCCGACTGCTCCTCGCTGCTCCTAGGGCCCCCACGCAGGCTGAGATCCCTGTCTGCCGTTTCAGGGTCTGCCCAGAGGAGCCGAACAAGACCACAGGGCAGGCATCAGCACAGGCCCCAATTCTGGCTTCAGAGAGAAAAATACTCTGTTCTCTTTGGCATTCTGGTGCCCGACCCCAGGCTGACCCCTGACTTCTTCTGACTCTGGCCCCAGAGGCCTGCCAGCCCCTCGCCAGGGCAGTGCTGCGCACTTCTACTCTGCTGTCCCCTGTCCCCCGAACCCACTCCCCCAATTCACAGCTCACCCACACTCACATGGCCCTGGGGGTCCTTGGCACGAAAGGAGAACTCTTCTTCAGGTGTAACGAGGTGAAATGTACACCTAAACAAATGGAGGTGGTGAGTAGGCCCTAGCTCTGTCCAGGAGGGTGTGGGAGAGGGCCTGAGTCGGAGCCCTGGGGTGTGGGCAGGTGCCATGGGGGTGCATGGAGGGAAGGCCCAGGGTGTCAGCAGAGGGGGTCGCTCACCCGTCCTGCCCAGGATCCACCCACACCAGCTTCAGATCAAAGGTGTGGACATTGTGGCCCTGGAAGAAGATGGACACAGGCGTCATCCAGAACCCAGACCAGAGGCTCAGCTGCCCTCTGGCCCATGCTTTCCCCAAGCACCATCCTGGTGGCCCTGAGACTGCTCTGTCTGGTGTTCCCAGTACAGAGTCCCTCACCACTCTGGCCTGATTCTCATCCTAGGGGCAGCTTCCCCATGTCCTTTCCACCCCAGAGCCTGGCCAGGGACCCAGGACCAGCCTCTGGTCCCCTGTGGCCACAAGAGTGGTCTTCGGGAAATGCAGCTCAGATCCTGTCCCCCCGCTACTGGAAACCTCTCTAAGGCTCTCATGCCCTGGGGGCTGGGACCACTGCTGAGCCTAACATTGGAGACCCCACAGACCACTCCAGGCTCGTGTGTTCCTAGCTCTCACCCTCTCCAGCCACTCCACACTGCACCTTCTGGGTTTACCACAAATTCTCTCACTCTGGACTTCTGCTCATGCTGTTCCCTCTACCTGGAACGCCGTCCTGCTCTGAGAGCCAGACAGAAGGTCGCTTCCTCTGGGAAGATGTTGGCCTAGGCAGGCCAAGTGCTGCTCCATGGCCAGAGGAGGAGGAGGCGTGAGGCCCAGACACAGGCCAGAGACAAGAGAGGGCTCAATAGAGACAACAGCATGTGCAAAGGTCCAGAGGTGGGAAAGGACACTAGCACATTAAGGGACAGTATCTCGTAAGTGTACCTGGAGCACAGTGTGAAGTCGGGAGTGGAGGGAACTCAAACTAAATCGGAACCAACCCCAAACCGGGCTTCAGGAGACATGGACACGTAGCATCCCTCCCGGGCCTCAGCCTCCCTGTCTGCAAGGGGCTTTCAGGCCAACATTCTAAGGGGCAGAGAGGACAGCGCTGTGGACCTCACAAGGGCAACAGGAGTTCGGGGGGGCTCAGCACAGTCAAGAGGCTCTGGCCGAGTAACAGTTCCCAGCCCCCAGGTCTGCCTCCCTCCTGACGTCTGTACTGCTCCTATGGGCACTTCCCCCGGGGGCCTTCTCGTCCGCCTCCCTAGTCACCACAGGCCACCCCAACTTCCCTTCTGGGGTTCCTCTGTTATCTGAGCACAAAGGAACTAAGAGTTGTCGGGAACCTGACGTAGGTCAAACTCTCTCACGGTGCTCCCCACTTTCCAGATGAGGAAACCAAGGTGAAGACATCTGACCAAGGACAGCGGCTGGGAGGGCTGAAGCCAGGATGCACCTTGGCCGCCTTTCCCCTCAGCCCACGCCGTTTGGGGACGGCTCCATTGACGGCCCCACCCCAACACTCTCCTTTCTGTCCCCACCCACCTCCCCAAGCCCAAGTCCTCAGTCCCAGCAGGTTGTTCCTTTCCTGCTCCTTTTTCAACCAGACCCCAGAACCCTGCTGTGGCCCCAAGACCCCAGGTCAGCCCCACCCCAACCTGCAGCAGGACGAGGGCATCATCAAAGAGCAACACGCGCTCAGCCCGCAGCGGGGTGACCGTCACGGGTACGTCCTGGCTGTCTTGCAAGAGTCGGCGAGCAGGGGTGCAGAGCACATCCTGGTGGGGCAAGGAGGGAGGCGCAAGGCTCAGGCACCCCTGTGCTAGAAGCTGCCAGCCACTCTGCTTCCTCTCCCTCCACCCCAGACTCCTCCCAGAGGCCTCCTCCAATAGACCCAGCTTGACCCCCAGGTCAGTGACAGGCACTGGGGCTCCAAGATATGGGGGTCATTTCTGGCCTTTCCCTGTGGGGTGGCACTTCTCTCTAGAGGCTTCACTGTGTCCTCTCCCACACCCCACCCCCGTGCCGTGGCCCCAGCCATGCCCCCTCAACCCTCATCCGGGGTCCTGCAATCCCTGCCTCCCTTGTCTCTTCTACCTGTTCTAATTCTTCACACTGGCCGAAGCCTGTCACACCCTCATAGGGCACAGAGGACTCCCTCCCTGCAAGGGCAGTGCATGCCATGGTAGGCAGTGATGCAGGGGTGTGACTGGTGACATCCCCAGGGGGAGAGTCAGTTCTGCTGGGGAAGAAGACTGCTTCTTCCCCAGAGCCAGTCAGGGCCTGGCCCAGGAGGGCTCAGCAGATGGATGAGGGTGTCTAGACAGAAGGCCCTTGCAGCCACCAGCCCCCTTCCAGATGGGGAAACCAAGGCATGGAGAACACAGAAAGCAGCTGAAGCCACCCAGCAGCCCCATGCCCAACGTGGAACCACTTTCTGACTGCCCCACACTCACCCTCTGCCGGCTGCTCAGAGTGTGCCAGAGGGCCTGTGTGGCCACCGCCTGGTCCAACGCCTGCCTCATAAAGGACTGCAGGTTCCCAAAGAGGGTGGCCGCGTTCACCACCAGCTCCCGGGCAGGGTGGCGCTGCAGGGGGACAGGGCAGCCAGTGACGGTGGGCAGAACTTTCCTCCACCCTGGGATGGTTGCCCTGGCTCTGTCCTGGCCCCAGCTGGTCAGGAGGCCTGAATCTAGACCAGCTCCTCTTCTCTTGTAGGGGAGAGGGTATGAAGGTGATTCCAGAGGAGTCTGGACCATTCCATGACTCCCCAAGCTGGGCCCTGGGGCCCTGTGTCCTCACACCCAGTAGACAGTTCTACATCTGCTCTCTGGTCTCTGCTGGCTCCACCGGGGCAGGCTCATGTACCTCAGACACCCCAGGGCAGGGCCTGACCAACTAAGATTCCCCAGGGCAGGACCATGTCCTCTCGACACCCCAGGGCAGGGCTGTGACCCCCTCAAGCCCCACAGGCACGGCCAGGTCCTTCTTGAACTAGGGTTCCTGAGTACCAGCTGGGCCCCCTGAGCCTGGGCCTATGTCCCCCTTCCCTCACTTCCCCACAGGCTGCTGTCCCTGTGCCCACCTCCGGGACGGTGTCCGCGAGGCTCAGCAGGAGGAGCACATACTGCTGCACGTGGTGGGTGAGCGGCTGGCGGAGGGCCTGGATCAGCGCTGTGCCCACCGAGCCCTTTGAGCCCACGCCCGACAGGAGCTGCCGCAGCGCCTTCAGCTGGCCCCGCCAGAACTCACTGTGCGTAGGGAGGGCCACACACCCCTTCACCCTCCTTCCTCCGCTCACACCCACCGCCATGGCCTCCCTGCCCCGGCCCCAGGGCCAGCCCCAGCCCCGGAACTTCTACCCTGTCAGACCAACGACTCAGGATGGGAGCTGCCCTTGCCGGAGGTTTAGTAGCACTATCTCAGAGTTTGAAGGGACCGTGGATGACAACCAACCAGCCTGACTGGGAATGCCCCTCCTGCCCTGCCCCAGGCCTGGCAGTGGCTGTCTGGATCTGCTCCTGGCCTCACCAGGCCTTCCTCCCTCTCTTCCAGTGTGGATCAGCGTAGACTTCTTAGAGCCAGGAGTCCTCCAGGATGCATCATAGGCTGTGACACCTGCTGCTGTGGGGATGGGGCTTCCCTGCCCTTGTCCAGACACCCCCACCCAGCCAGGGGCCCACTGAGGCAGCCCCACGCTCACCTCCTCCTCTTTGCTGCCTTCTGAAAGGCCTGCACCACTATGCAGCTCGTGTAGGACTCAATGTACCTGCAGGCAGCACAGGGGACACCTGCAAGCCCAGCCCCAGCGCCAGACCCAAGTCCCTGGCCTCTAGGGTCCCCAGATCTCACCCACTAAGCAGTTACAGCCCAGAGAGCCCAGACAGTGGCCTGACGCTGAGTACTGGTGACCTCAAGGCCTGACCAGACAAGACAGTTCTAACTTACAGTCTTTCTCCCCTGGGAGGCCCCAACGCTCAGGTCTGGAGTGTCTGAGCTTGCTGCCAGGCTAACACCCAAGCCCAGGTGAGGCTAAACTCAGGGGAGTCCCACTCCAGGTGAGCACCAACCTCGGGCTGAACCCAAACCTTTGCCTAAGCCCTGACCCAGGTGAGCCTTCAGGCCAGGCGACACTCTGAATCCAAGGCCAGGCCCCAGCCCCGCCTCGGTGGTCTTACTCTATGTAGACCTGCAGGACGTGGTCAGCACCTCGCAGCAGCAGCAGGGATTCCAGGCCAGTGGAGTCGGGGTGACGCAGCCTCTCCCGCAGCGAGTGCAGGCTTTCCTCCGTCACCTCCCAGAGCTGCTGGGAGCTCCTGTGCAGCTGCTGTAGGAGCCGCAGGCACTCTCTACTCTGGGGCTCCGAAGGCTCTCGGGCTGGGGCGGGAGCACAGCCACACTGTGAGTGGGGGACATGGCCACTCCATCCCCCAGGGAGCACAGCAGTCCCGTGTGTTCATACGAGGGCCAGCAGAACCCCATAGCCCTGTGGCTGCAGCGGGGTCCCGCATCCCTGGGGACAGGGTTGGTGTGCCCTAGAGCCCAGCAGGGGAAGAGCAGGCTGGAGCAGTGGCCAGCACCCCTGAGGAGTACACAGGCACACGCCCACCTCCTCACAAACAGGGATAACCCAGTAACCTCAGGCAACTGAGCGCACACACTGATCCCCCTCTGTCTCTGGCTTTCCCGCCCTCCACTCCTCAGATCCAGGATGTGGAGTCCACAGGGTCACACCGTCAGTCCTCTGCCATTTCTCACATGCACAGAGTCCCCCAGAGGAAGAGACCTGTCCAAGGGCACTCCACAGGTGAGACTCAAGTGGGAAGTAAAACCTAGGTCCCCCGCCTTCTAGTCGGGCTTTTCCCAGCACCCCCAGGTGGCCAGGGTGGGAGTGAGAGGAGAATTCAGGCCGAGGGCTGTCTCCAGGCCCGTGCCCTGGGAGAGGGGAATTTCATCTCTGTGCAGAGCCAGGTTTGGGCGACAGTGCAGGTTCATGGCCTGGCCCCTCAGGGTCCCTTTAAGAAAGGAGCAGCCAGCAGCTGGAGGCCAGGGCCCCAGTTCCACCAGGAGATGCTGATACCAAGCGTCACCCTCCCGTTTAAGGGTGACTAAAGCTGTGGCTCATACGGTCCAGCAAGGTAGGACTCCTGTCCCTAGGATCATTCCTATGTCCCCGCCCTCCCCGCTGGAGGGCCTAGACTCACTCACCTGCAGACAGCAGGGGCTGGAGAACAAGGCTGTTGACACGGGCGAGGGTGGCTGAGAAGACTTCCTCTAGCCGCAGCAGGGCTGCCTCCTCAGGGCTGCACATGGCCAGGGTGCCCCACTCAGGGCTTCCTAGGGGGACATAGGTCATGGTCAGATAGCACTGGCAGGAGCAGGGTCAGTGCCCATCCTCTCAGGCTGGGTGCCCACCCATATCAGAACTGAGCAGTGGACACAGGTCACCTCAAAGGGGAGTTCCTGGACTGGCCACTGACTCCTGCCCTGGCCTACCTGGGCCAAATTGAGGGGGGCCTGAAAGAGTGGGAGAGAGGGCTCAGAACTTCCAAGGGAAGCAACTCTTTTTACCCAAAAGGGTAGATGCTCTTCAAGCCCAGTTCTGGCCTGCTCATTCCCCTGCTCAAACACCCACCATGGATCCCAAGTGCCCATATCTAGTGGCGCTCTGACCTTAGCCCCCTTTTTATTGAGTCTCTGCTCAGGGACTCTGCAGTCTCTGGTAACAGGGACATGCTGTCAGAAGAGCCCAGCCTTGTCTCTGAGACCATGGCTCAGGGCTCCCTTTACCCAACAAGACTGAGTAGGCAAGAAGAGGTCTGGGGCTATGGAGGGAGTCTGGAGGCTTCCTGCCAGAGCCATGAAGGATAGGCAAGAATGAAGAGGAAGGGGGACATGGCATGCAGGAGGGGGAACCGTGAGATCGAAGGCTCATAGGTATGAGCCCAGCCTCTGAGGGTAGCCCACCAAGCACACCCTAACTGGCCAACAGAGGAGCTAGACTTTGCCTGAGTCGACCATGGAGAGTCATGGAGGATGTCAGAGCGAGGTAATGGTGGGGTCCAAAGTCAGATCTGGGGAAAAGAACTTGGTAGCAGTTGCAGAGGAGATGGTGCCGGGCAGTGAGAGAGGAGTCAGTGTGGATGGGAGCCTGGAACCCCCCCAACCAGGCTGAGCCTGCTGGATGAGACCCACTCAAGAGGTGGGGGCTGCTGGGGTGGACAGGTGGGCTTGAGCCCTGGGATTTCCTGCCCTGGAGTGAGGGACCTCCCAATCAGGCAGGGATCACCTGTGAATGCAGTATCCTGCCTGGAGGGGCCTGGGCTCAAGCCCACCACCCAACCCCAGCCAGGCAGTAGCCTCTACTCAGTCAAAGCCCTCCCACCAGACTCTGGGGCTGTCACTTAGCAAAGGAGTTCATCTGAGGGCGGAGAGTTGCAAGGTGCCTCTCCCTGGTCTGACACTCTGAGGCTTTGGAGTTAGCCAACCTGGGTGAGGCAGGGGACATAATCAGGACAGCCTATGATGGGCAAGTGACATAGGCAGACCCAAAAGGGCAAACAGGAAGGGGTCTCAGCCCTCCCATACCCACCCCAAAGATGCCATGGAGCATCCCAGGCCCCTGGCAGAGCCTACAACTCCCAGGGAATTGGCTCTGGAGCAGAGTTAGGCAGGCGCTTCAGAATTCTGGCCAAGGGCCCGGGCCCAGGCATTCCTGCCCCACCTTTCCTGCCGCTGCTGCTTCGTGAGGGTGAGGCTGCTGGAGGGAGAGGCAGGAAAGAGAAGCCGCTGGACGCCCAGCTGCAGCCATCTTCTCTCTCTGCTGGCCCCTGCAGCAGCCCCAGGCCCCCCGGGACACAGAGGCTCCAGGTCAGCTCAGGCAGACCAGGAGAGAATAGCAAAGGGATTAGGGGTGTGGAAAGTGTGGTCTGGGCCTACCTAACCCTCACCCATGTCTCCAGAAACTGATAGAATGGAAAGACCCTTTGGGGTGACATTTCCATCTCAGCTGGAAGTCAACTGGAGTCTGAGCTGAGAGGCGAGGACACCCAGGGTTGGTTGAGTGGGTGGGGAGGAGGATGAGGCCAGGATGAGAGGTGCAGACTGGAAACCACATCAGGGCAAATTAGAAAGACACTGCCATCAGTAACTCACTGCTGGGAGGCCTTGAACACCAGCATCCCCCACACTCACCTGGGGACCAGGCATCCCTACCCCAGCCAGTGCCAAACCCTAGACGGAGCGCTCTGTCCCTAGAAAGAGCCTCAGGCTTCTTCCCCCTCTCCCTCCCTGCCCAGTGTGTCCCCAGGACCCATGGCCCATGCCTCAGCTGCTCCCCCAGGAGAGGCTTCTGACCCCCTACCCGGCTGTTCAGCCCTGGCCATGCCCCAGCTTACCCACAGCCCTGCTCCTCTCTGGGCCTCAGTCACCCTGCTATGAAATCAGGGTACCACCAGATCAGAGCTTTTCAAACTATTTTAGTTGTTCCTCCAAAGGACAAACTGACAGAGGGGAGCTTCTCTGGGTGCGAGGACCTCAGACTCCCCTATCCACAAAAGCAGCCTGGGACCACTGGGCGTTGGTCGCAAACACTAACTCTAGGGGCCTTTCCACATCTGTGTCCCCAAAAGGATCCCTAAGCCTGGTAAACTGAGTCACTTTGCCCAGAGGAAAGAGCAGAAGTTAAGCATGGCTGGTGAGGCTGTGGGTGGGGGGAAGGCTGCAGCTGGGGTGGGTAGTCTGGTCTGGTGGCCCCTAGGAGCCCTGCTCCCAGGCTAGGGAGTTTTGGGCTTCATGCTGGAAGTGACAAGGAGAGTGTAAGTGCAAGGCTGAGGCCAGGCATGAAAGTGCATGAGTGTGCACGGTTGCAGGGAAGGAGGAAGACGTGCTAAACCTTACAGTAATACTCCCCTCCCCAACCCCAATCCCACCCCCATCCCACTCCCCTTGGGTCATGGGCATGGCCTCCTCACCCACTCCCTCCCTCCAGTTCAAAGGCTCCTCAGTGGGGAAAATGAGGACAGGGAAGAATGGGAGGGCCCAGAGACACTATCTGTAGAGCATGTGCAAGGCTCGGACCCAGGCCTCTGGCTCCCAGCCCGGCCAGGCTTACCTGAACTAGGTGGCTCAGAGAGATTGGGCTACTCACCTGAGGCACAGGGCGAGTTTCTGGCAGGGCCCAGCCCCACAGCTGTCCCCAGGCAGCCCTGATACTCACCATGGGGTAGGGCAGGGTGAGGACAGAACTGGCCAGTCCCAGCGTGCCCAGGTGAGTCAGCTACTGTCCCTGTGGTGATCTAACCAGTAGCCAGACCCACTCTCTCTTCTGCATTCCTAGCCTCTGTCCACACTAAGTCCCTCCCAGGCAGGGTCACTGGAGCCTCCCCTGCCCTCTCCCAGGCCTGGCCCCTCAGGCCCCTCAGCCGCACCCTATCATGGCACTCACTCTGGTATTTCCTGGTCTGGACAGGCAAGGAAGCTCTGCTTGCTGTGGAGGCTTTTCCCTGGACTGCCCTGGAGGCCCCTTAATCAACTGACATGTCCAGTGGTGGACAGTGGGTAGAGGGACTGCCCAAGGGACGGGGAGCTGAACTGTCGCACCTGATGCCTCAGTCTCCTCCTCCCCCCACACCCTTCCTCTGCCCCTCCATGACTCCAAGCTCCTTGCCCTACGGGCCCCCAACCCCTCTCCAGTCGCACACGTCCCAGCTTCCCTTCCTCTCCCTGCCCAGGCACGTTCAGTCACTGGAGTTTCCCGAACACTCGATCCCGGTGCAGCCGCCAGGCATTTGCCTGTGCTGTTCCCATGCGGGCAACGCCAGCTTCCCAGCTTCCGCCCCAACCAGCCGGCGTCACCTCCTCCTGGCAGTCTCTCCTCCTGGGTGAGCCCTGGGCCCGCGGCTCAGGCCAGGTCCCTGAGCACTGCGCGCTCGTGCCCGGGGTGCCGGCCCTGCGCTGCCCCTAAACCCGAGCGGGGTGACCACGGGGCAGGGACGACGACGCAAAGAACCTCGCAGGGACCGAGGAGTCTTCTGACAAACTCAGTCGGCCCGGGTGTGAGTGCCACCGGGGACCGAAGAGTGGTGGAGGGACCGCGACGCGGTGGCCCGAAGGAGTGCGGCGGCAAGAGCCCCCACCTAGACCAGGAGAGCTTGGAGCGCAGGGCCCCGCCCACAGACGCGCGACCTCTGTCGCGCCCTTACCTGTGAGGTGCGGGCTCCCAGCGCTCGGAGTGCCCGCGCGGCTCCTCAGGCCACCGCCCCGCCCCCGCCGGCCCCTATGCCCGCCCCGTCCCGCCCCGTCCGGGGGCCCCGCCTCGGGTGTCGCTCAGGGGTGGCGGCCCGCCGGGGGAGGGGGCGGCGCGCGGCGTCCGCCTGCCCCGTTCCCCGAGGTCTCTCCCGAGTTCTCCTTCTGGCGTCCTCGGGGCTCGGGAGGCTCCTGGGGCCCAGCGCGGGACTGAGATGGGGAAGGTGGGGCTCGGCCCCTCCGCCCCACCCACACTCCCACGCCCGCACCCCCGCTCGCCTCTCCCGCCTCGCTTCCCCTGCAGGCTCCGAGGGCGGAGGGGCAGAGTCCCGGAGGCAGCCTCGGCTTACTCGTCCTGGAGGATGCCCGCTGCTACTGACGCTCTGCGGGCCTAGGGTGCAGCCCGGTGACCTGCACGGTCCGCTCTGAGTCACAGAGGCCGGCCCAAGCGGAGCGCTGTGTGGGTTCGTCAAACAGAGGGGTAAACTGAGGCGGCCCTGCAGCCCCCTGGGCTGGGCGCCCACAGTACCACGCCGCTCCGTAGGCGTGACCTTGAGAAAGTCCCTGTGCCCCCATTCCCGGGTCTCCACATGGCCTGTAGAGCGTGAAGCCGGCCCGTACTCTTCCGCGCCAAGGCCTGTGACCTTGGCAAGGTGGCCGAAGTTTAGTCCCAGACTGACCTCCCGGGAGGGGGAGGGACCATAGTTCAAACTGTAACAAAGAAGCCAGCTGTATGCAGCCTGCAGCCGGGCCGGCACCCATCCACTGACCAGCCTCACTAAGCGCTTCTGCCCCTTTAGGCTGTGGAAGAGCAGAAAGGGCGGCCCAGCAGCCTCCACTCAGGTCTGAGGCAGAGGGAGGTAGCCCCTGTCCTGCCAGGCGGGAGAGAGACCCCCGGCTGAGGTGATGGGGGCCTGGGACCTGCCAACCTCAACCCCCTGCAACCTGGGTTGTCTGTTGCCAGGTGGGAGCTTGAGGTCTGCCCGCTGCCCCTTACCCCCAGGCTTGAGGGTTTTCAACCCTGCACCTCTCCCCTGTGTGAGCGCAGGCCCCCAGTGACCTCACCCTCTTGCCCCACATTGCTCCGCTCCCAGGTCCTCACCCTGAAGAACCCTGCCCCCCCCCTTCTCTGTCCCTCCCCACACTGCCGAGGCCCCTGCCCTAGCTCTGGCCTCCCCCTTTCCAGCCCTGGAGGGCTCCCATCGGCTAAAGGCCCTGCTCCTCTGGCCCCTGCCTGTCAGAGGTATTGCTGGGGGTAGGGAGTGAGCGGCCTGCATCAAAGGAGGCAGGACTTGGTGTCAGCCCTGGCTCCTGACGTCTCCCTCTGGCCCTCTGGGAGAGCCTCCCCACACCCTCCACCCTCAGGCTGGGGACAATGACCCCCCAGCCCCGTTCACAGCCCTGATGGCCTGTCTGCAGGGACACTTGTAGACCTCGTGAGTCTACAGCACAGCCAACCAGAGCCACTGTCTCAATAGGTGGAATGGAACTGAGGCTTCAAGTTCTAAATAGGCCCCAAGGTCTTCCCTGTGGGGATCCTGTGTGCCTGTAGGGCAGTGGGAGATAGCAGAACATTCTGGAAAGAGGTGTGGGCCTTGCGCTGCCTTCCTCTTGCCACGTGAGCATGGGTAATGGGTGGCCTATCTGTGCCTTAGTGCTCATGCTGGTGGAATGGTCTTTCCTGTACCTCTTTCACGCTATGTGAGACTCTGGGAGGAGGGGCATGGTGGGTTTGAGGGGCTCCTTCAAGAACGAGCAGGGTTTTAGTGGATCTGTGGGTCCCCGGAACATGGGTATGGGCAGGCAGGGGTCCCTGGAGCTTGGGAGGGAGGGCAAGGGCTGGAGAGTGGCCCTGGCCTGAGGAAGAGTGCACTTGTGACAAACAGGGGCAGGCAGGGCAGGGCCCTGAGCAGGACACATCTGGACTTGTGCTAAGTGTCCCTGGGCCAGCCCCTCTCCTCTCTGGGGCTCAGTTTCAGCATCTGCACATGTACGGAGGGGAGGCCGTGCTGCCTGGCTCCAGCAGGAAGGGAAGGGCTCCCTCTGCTTCCTCCCCAGAGCCCAGGGTTCCTCCCCAGAGCCCAGACTTCCTGTTCAGCCACATCTAGGGGAACTGGGCGGCTGACTGAGCCCCGGGCGGGGGACCAGTCTTCCCCCACTCACTGGGAGACCTCACAGGATTGCGAGCCCAGTTTTACTATCTGCCAAGTGGGGTAAGACTTGCTCAGCCTCTTTTTCAACTCATCTGTGGCTTGAGGCAAGGTAGGGCCTCTGCACCTGCCCTCAGTCCCCTGAAACACAGCCAAGGGCCCCTTCCCAGTCCCACCACAGATGTGTACACACCTATCTGACCACTCCCACACCCACTCCACACACACACAATCCCACAGTCAGGGAATGTGGTGGTGTGTACCCACACCTGTGCCACATGGACCCATCTACTATGGGACTCTTTGGCAGGGCTTCCGTGTTGCACAACTCTATTGGTGGCCCGTTCATGGGCACACATGTACAGATCATGTGCCATCCACAGGGACACAGACTTACATACTGCTCCAGAGAACACGCTCATCTATGTCAATGGTGCTTGTGCTGCTGGAGACACCGAGACTCGCACCCAGACACACACAAAGCCACGTGCAGAATGCACACGCACTCCATTTACGCCACTGCCTTAGCACACAAGCACATGCTCATGCACAGAGCTATTTTGGGCAGGGCCTGGGGCCAACAGGGTCAGGGACAGCCAGTTCCCAGCAGGCCCCAGCCTGTCCAGCTCCCACCCCCACCTCAGGCTGAGTCCCTAATGCCCTGGATCTCAGCCTAGCTTTGTGCCTGGCAGATCCCCACTCCTTACCCCCAGCTTTCCCAGAGCTAAACCTTGAGCCTCAGGGTTTCAGGCTCTAGGAGGGAGCTGTCCATAGGGTCCCCTGGCCACTGGCCACTGCCTTGCCCATAGCTTCCAATCCAGGGCCCCTGGAGGTTGGACTGGCCGTAGTCCCTACAGGAAACCCACAGGAGCTAAAAATAGTACAGGAGGGACAAGCAGGGTTCTGCAGGCCAGCATTCATGCCACCATGCATCCAGTGGACACTGTCTTCCAGGGAGCCAGGCTGGGGAGCCGGTGGGTCCTGAGCTGCCCCACCACAGACCTGTACGCCCTTCACGGGGCTATGTGAGACTCTGGGAGGAGCGATGTGGCCAACTGCAGGTGAGGTGCAGGGGCATGTGGAGGCCTCCTAAGATGCAGAAACAGTACTGGACAGTGGGCAGTGCCCTGGGTTACAGGCAGAAGGCTGAGTTGGAAGCCCCATTTCCTGTGTGACCTTAGGCAGTGCACAACCCCTCTCTGGGCTTCGAGTCCTCATGAGTAAACAGAGGAGAGGAAAAGTCACACTAAATGCCAAAAAACTCTCAAAGATGGAAAAGACCTTAGCTTTCAGTTTGTTCGTCTCAACATGCTGTCTAGTTTTGGAGAAGTGGGAACACCCCAAATGTTCAACAAGAGGGCAGTGATTGAACATGGTATTGTTAGGTTTTTATACAGTGTAATATCTTGCAGCCTATAACAACAACGACAACAATAATCATCCCGACTAGCATTTAATGAAGGCTTGTAATGTGCAAGGGTATGACACTGTGCTATATCTATTTGATAGATGAGGGATTGAAGCTCAGAGAGGTTAAGTAGCCTGCCTGAGGGTTCACAGCCGCCAGTATAATCATGTCCCAGAAGTCTTAGTGTAGTTTTAAGCTTTAGTAACTTCACAAGTTATGAAGTATAAAGCTACAAATTTATAAGAAACATAATTTGAAGTTTAATTATTTAAATTTTCTTGATGCTCATTTAGTTTTGTGAATTTTGAATGACTTTTAAATTCTTTTCAGTCAACGTTTGCCCTCTTCAGGTGGCAAAAAAGGAAATTTAAATGAACTTTCAAGTGGTATTTCTTATAAATTTGTAGCTTTATACTTCTGAGGCTATTAAGGCTTAAAACAGCACTAAGACTTTCAGGACAACCTGTTATTTTAAGTCTGAGTCAGTTTGACTTCAAAGCCTGTGTGGTAACATTTGACATGGACGGGGGAGCTGGGAGGGGTGAATTGATGGTGCTTGTTTTGGGTGAAAAGCTGTGGATACAAAGGCATATGGGAAATGGTATACGGTGAGATCTCAGCTGTGTTTAAGAGTCTGCAAAGTAGAACCCACATAGAGCAGTGACCATCTCAGGGGACAATGGAGACACACCTGACTGTATTTCCCTTCAGATTTCTTCTCTAGGCTTTCCCTACCTCTTGATGGATGGAAAAGACGATGAACTTTACAGGAAATAATGACCCCCCCTCTCCTGGGCTGAGCAGAAAGTGAGAGCCCTGTGAGCAGCAGAGGGCTGCTTGTCCCACTCAGACGAGCCAGTGCCCCACATTCATGTCACCCTCACATCAGTCTGCTGGGAGACCTACCTTCCCCGTGCTATAGATCAAGGAACAAAGAGAGGAGTAATGGTTTGCCCAGCGCTCCTGGCAGGCTCTTTAATCTCCACCCTGTCCAGCCTCTCTGACCCCATGTCCTGAGGGTGACCTCCCTGGCTGGTCAGTGTGGCTTTGCCTAGCCTGGCCCATGACCGATGGCATGAGGAAGTGGAGGGTGGAGAGCTGCAGCAAGTGATTGGACTTTAGCGGAGTTTCTGTTTGCCTGGCCAGGACATGCCTGGGGAGGACAGGGTGACCCAGCCCACTCGGTCTCCAGACATTGCCACCCATCATCGAGGGTCTCCTCAATGGGTCCCCTAGGCCAGCCATCCTTTGCCAGGTGCTCTCCCATTTTCCTGCCTGCCCTGGCATCTCCAGGCCCTGATGCTTGCAGGTGTCCGCAGCTGGCCCACTGCTCCCACTGCAGCCCGCCTTGGTCCTTGTCCATCTATGGCACTCCCAGGCTGGAGCCTCACAAGGCTCTTGACACACTGGGTCCCCGGTTCTGAGAGCAGGCCTTGCCAAGGGGAGCCAGGCCCCCCCTAGCCTAGGCAGGTCTCCACTGGTGCTCCTGGTGATGAGAGTGCAGGGGTCCAACCCTTGGGCTGCTTCTCCTAGCACTCAGCAGGCGGGAGATAGATAGTGAAGCAAGGAAGGAAAGGAGGGAGGAGGGTGGGTGGGCCAGAGGAGAGTCCTCCCCTCCAGGCCTTGTACTCCTGGTCTCAAGTGTTCAGCTCCACCCCCAAGTCTCCACAGCTCCCCAGGACTTCTCTCCATCCCTGGGGTGTCAAGGCTCACCTGGGGGTCAGAACCAGAGTGCAGTGTGGGCCAACTTCAGTGTGGGGTTGGGGTCTTGGCTTAGACTGAAGCCAGAGTCAGCAGGGCTCAGGCTAGGGCAGGGGGTGAGGTAGCCAGCCTCAGAAAATTGTCCTCCAGCCCTCCCAGGGGCAGCCCATCTTCTCCTGTGGGGCAGAAGATGCTGGCTCCTTCAGGAACCTTCTGTAGCATTGGCAGCTGGTAGCTCTGACCATACCATCCCCTTCTCCCCATCCCCCTCTCCAGCTCTGGTGTCCAGGGTGACCAGAGCCGCCTCTGGGCAGGAAGCCAGGCCAGAAAGCCCAGGACATCCCTGAGCGCCTGTCACCATGGCAACCTGCCCGCTATGCCCCCCCATACCCAAGTCCACTACATTTCTCAAATTCAGCACGTCAGAGTGGGAAGGGCCTTCTAGATCAGCAGATTCCAGCCCCTCCCCTTGTCCCAGTTGGAGAAACTGAGTCCCGAGTGGGGAAGGGAGGGAGACCTGCTGATTAAGGACCCAACCCCAACCTGTCTTTCCTCCCACCCTCCCCCACCTCAGTGTCCCTGGGATGGGGGATGGGAAGGCTGGAGTCTGATCTCCCAGGAGGGGGCGGGCCCTCCACCCACAGAGATGGGGGCGGGCGGCACAGGAACCTGACACCGACGATGAATAAATGATGTCCCCTCTCGCTGCTGGCGGCCAGAGCTCCCCACCAAGCTCGCGACCGCCACCGCCACCGAGCACCGGCTGGCCAGGGGGCTGCACGGGGCGGCCCAGCCCGCCCGTCCATCACTCGGCTCCCGCGAGCAGGCGCAGCGTGCGGAAGATGGCAGGGCAGCGGCGAGGCGCGGGGCCCCTCTGGGCGCTGGGCGGCGCCGCGCTGGGGGTCTACCTCGCAGGGGTCGCCGGGCAGCTGGTGGAGGTGAGGCGGCGCGGAGAGGGTAGGGGTGGCTGTCTCTTTCTGTCCAGGAAGAGGAGTGGGGACGCGCCTTTCTGATCGGGAGCTGACATTATCCCTTCCTCTTGCCCTAGAAGACCCAGTGTAGTGGGGTGACACAGCCTTGGCCCAAGCGCTGCCAGGCTGTGGGGAGACTCAGCCCCCACTCTTGGGTCCCTGGTCTGAGGGGAGAGCACAGCCCCTGACTTCTGGAACATTAGCCTGATGGGAGAAATTCATCCTGATCTTGGGGATTCCCAGTCTGATTAGGGACACAGTCCTGCCCAGACTGATGGGGACATTCAGCCCCTATCCTCCAGTCTTTGGTGCCATTGTGGAGGGCAGGGGGTGCACAGCCCTTGGTTTCCTTGACCTCTAGTTGGATGGGAGAGATCTAGACCCTGAACTTAGGGTCTTCTGGAGGAAACAGCCTCTGCTCCAGAGGTCCTCCAGGGCTCCCTGTCTAATGGAGGAGACATGGCCTTGGGAAGGAGGTGAGGGCATTCCAAGTTGGAGGGTGGGAGCAGCAGGATGAGGAGACTCTTTACAGAGCAGCGTGTAGAGCATGGCTCCAGGAAGGGAAGGGCGGGCAGGGCAGGACCTAGGAACTGGGGTGTCTGACTTGTTCCTGGTGGTAATAGGGAGCTATAGAAGGTTTCTGAGCAGGGGTGAGTCATGATGAGTTCTGGTTTAGAAGAAGCTTCTGAGATAGCCCAGAAAGAGGTAAAGAAGATGGCTGAGGTGGTGGGACGGGCCTGGCTGGGGCCACGAAGGGCTGGGAGGGGAGAGGTGGGGGCCATATGCAGCCTCCCTGTCCCTTGTACCCCACTCCTGCTGAGCCTGGAAGGGGAGCCACAGAGGGAGAGGGCAGAGCAGATGTGGAATTCTGGAAGCCAAAAGGAGAAGGCCAGGGCCAGGGCCAGGGTCAGGGTGAAGTGGGGGATGGAGCCTGCCCAGGCAGGGGCAGAGCACAGGGAGCAGGAAACAGAAATGCAGGAGGCAGCCAGAGGCACCCAGGGAGACTCGAGGGGTAGGTGCTAGGGGACAGGGTGGGATAGGAAGGACAGAGCCGGGGAGGATATAGGGGGACACAGCCCTAAACTGGAGGGTCTGAGGGAGACAGAGGGACAGAGCCCTACACCCTAGTGTAGCCTGTCCCTCATGCTGCTGACCAGGGTGTGTGCCAGGAGGCTGGGCTGGAGTTAGGTGTCAGCTCCAGTGTCCCTGTAACGGGAGCCAAGCTGGCTTGAGCCCCATGGGGTGTACTTGCACCCCTCACTGGCTGCCCCAAGGCCTCAGGTGCAGAAACTGAGCCGGCCTGGGTGCAGTTAGAAGGCTGGGCGTGGGGATCAAGTCAGTTCTGAGCCAAGGACTCTCTGCCCCCAGCCCCAGGAACCCACCTCTCCCAGCTCACTGCATTTGGAGTCTGTCTGCCTGCCACCTGACTACAGCCTGAGCAAGGCCCTAGCCCTTCAGGAAGCCTTGGAGACATGGGCAGGGCTGGGGTCCAGGTCACCACCCACCCCGGCCCTACAGCCATCACAATTACCCTCTGAAGGAGGTGGGGGCCTCCAAGCTTCAGAATTCAGGCCCCAGTAGGGCCCACCATAAGGAGATGGCTGCTACCTGCCACCGTCCACCCCACACCCCTGTCAGGAATAGGAGTGGGCCCTGCTCCAGCCACATCAAGCCTGGAGCCAGAATGCGTAAGGAAGTGAGCACTCAGCTGCCTTGGCTCAGAATCTGAGAACTTTACTCCGGCCCTCAGAGTCTTCAGGTCATAAAACCTAGCCGGCCAACGCACCCTGATCTCAGGGATTCCCTTAGAATTCGGGAATTCTGCCACTGCCATGACCCTAATGCCATGACATGTGCCTGACCACATGCACATGTGCTCCAGCCACACTGTGCCCGACCCCACACCTGTTCTCCAACCCCTTGTGCATGTGTCTGACCCCCACACATACATCCAGGGGACGAAGCTGAGGACTGTGTTTTCTTGTCAATTTTCCCATCAGGTTGGGTATAAAGAGCTCCTGAGTGGCTCCTGGACCTACCCCACTCCAATTACAGACAGAGAAACTGAGGTCCAAAGGGAAGAAGGATCCCACCCTAGTTCACCTTGGTGAGAGGAAAAGGGCCGGGGAATCATGCACCAATCCCAGGCCCACAGATCCTCTGGTTACCTGGGACAGGTGGCTGACCCTCTGAGTGTCTCCAACCCATGCCAAAGCGCGGTGCTCATTAGATGAAGAAGCACCTGGCTCATGATAGGTGCCCAGTCCATGTGTACAGACTGGGGAGGAAAATGGGTGGACGGTGGAGCTATAGGTGGCCTCTCCTTCCCAGAGAGCTAGAAGGGACTCCTCATGCCTGTCCTTATTTAGTTAATTAAGGGCCAATGTCTTGCACAGATGCTCCAGGGTCCTCTCTCCCCCTGAGCACTGACCTCTGTCCTTGCCTCTGAGCCAAACTTAGTGACAGAGATAGGATCATAACCTTCTCTGGTCACAGACAGGTCTTGCTCAGATTCCATAGGGCAGGGCCCTATCCCCTAGATATCCAGGACAGGGCCACATCCCCTCAGACCTGGGACAGTGCTATGTCCCCTAGACACCCAGAGCAGAGCCATGTCCCCTCAGACCTAGGGCAGCACCACGTGCCCTAAACCCTGGGGCAGAGCCATGTTCTCTAGACACTGGGGCAGGGTCGTGTTGCCTCAGTCCCCCAGGGCAGGGTAATGTCCCGCGGGGAAAGTGGGAGGTGGTTGGTTGGCTGTGGTCTGCTCAGGCTTGCTGCAACCACACTTATACCTTTTGGCCTCCAGATGTCGCTACTGCATCGCAGACAATTTATTTATCTAGTCCTGTGAGCACTCTTACCTAGCCTACCAGTAGGGGGTCCTGCCAGGTGGCAGAGCTGTGGGGCCCTGACTCCCAGCTCCACCCTACACCCCCCACTGGGGAGGCAGCAGAGTGAAGCATCAGCACAGCACGGACCTCACTTTGTCTCTGGCCTTGGTCCTGAGACCCCATCAGCCTGAGTGGGGCCTAGAACTGGAGTGGGAGGTGTCCAAAGGACTATGAACCCAGCTGGGACAGGCTGTCCACGTTTGCTTCTCCAGGCCTTGGTTTCCCCAAGCATCAATCACCCTCCCACTTCAAGTCCCTGGCTCCGTGGTCTGGGTCTCTTCTCAGTTCTGCTCTAAATCTGGACCTTCCCAAGGTCTAGGGTGTTGGCAGTGAATGTCTAAGACAGATTTTAGGAGACTCTGAAGTGCTTGGGCTGGGCCTCTCTCGGCCGGTCTCAGCCTGCTGGCCTCTGCCGGGCTCACTCCCCTCTCTCCTGACCCACAGCCCAGCACGGCCCCGCCCAAGCCCAAGCCGCCCCCGCTGACCAAGGAGACGGTGGTGTTCTGGGACATGCGTCTGTGGCACGTGGTGGGCATCTTTTCGCTCTTCGTGTTGTCCATCAGTGAGTAGCTGCTCCCTCTGCCACACCGCAGTGGGAGCACAGCACCCCCTAACCAACCCCCCCAGCACCATCCCTGCAGGCTCAGAGCAGCAATTCCGGGCAGTGCAAGCAGGCCGGGCGCCCACAGCAGGCCTGCCATGGTTTCTGGCACCTCCTGATCCACACAAAGTCCCCAAGGAAGGCTGACAGACCAGTGGTGACCTGAAGTATTCTGCTGGCCTCAGAGAGGCAGCCACACATGGCAATTATGGTAATTACAGGGAGCTCCACTGAACCAGGACAAGGACAGAGATGTGTCACTTTTCCCATGGCTGGCCTCCTGATGCTTTTCCTGCAGTTGGTCAGCTGAAGGTCCCCACACCCAAGGGCCCCAGCAAGGCCACCCTCCACCAGAGGCTCCCCGGACACCCAGCATATGTGGCTCCCAGGCTTTGATCCCAGGCTTCGAATCCTGCCTCGTAAGACACCATTTTCCCAGAATGACTCACACTTGCCTCAATTAAAAGCAGGAGATCCACTCTTCTCCTGGGGTCTGGGAGCTTCTTGACGCAAAGTCACGGCAGAATCAGGCTTGGCCCGCTGCCCTTAGCCCTCCTTCTGGAATGGGGTCTGGAGTTGGGGAAGGGGGCAGAAAGGCACATGAAATGCGGCCAGGTGGGGAAGGCTGCCACGGCCCAAGGCAGGGTGTGACAGAGGTTCCCGCAGGCACAGGCGGGAATGGGGGGATGCGGGCAGCACAGGGAGAAGCAGCCCACTCCCCTGCAAAGGCGTCGTAGAAGAGGGTCCTCTAGCTGCAGACTGGTGGGAGGACCAGTGGGGTTGTGCCATTTGGGAAGGCTGGAAAGGCATTCCGGGCAGGGGGGAGGGTGTGAGCAGAGGCTGGGAGGAAGCACGGCCTCCACACAAGGTCTCAAACGAGCCTTACTGGACATTTACTGAGTGTCCCCCGGGTGGGGAGGCTAAAGCTGCACTGACGTCCTAGCTGGAGCTGTTCCAGGAGGAGGCCCCTGAAGGGCTGGGTGGCCCACAGAGGGCCCATCCAGATGTGAGGGGCTCGAAGGAAGACATGACATCTGATTTGCACGTGCTTCTCCTGGCACCAGAAGTGCCCTCCCAAGAGAAAATATCCGCCCTGCCCACCCTGCCCCCCACCTGAGCAGGAGGCACAAGGGGCTGTCTTCTGTTCCCAGCTGAGGCCAAGGACCAGTCAGGCATCTTAGTGGAGACCCCACAGACAGGTGCCTGCAACCTCAGCCCAGGTGTCCAGAGAGGGAGACAATCTACAGCCCCAAGAGGCAGGGATGGGGAGTCCTCTGCCCCACAGGAGCCACAGGAGCAGTCTAAGGAGAAGCTCTGGGGCACCCCAGGGACAGGGGCAAGGGTACTGTGGGGCCTCAAGACACACAACGGCCTCTCTCCTGCTCTGCTCGGCCCTAGATGGTGGAGGTGTCTGGGGCCACACAAGAAAGTTGCACAGTGTCAGACCCAGAGGCATTTGAACATCAACCAGACAGACCGTCCTCTAACCCTATTTCCTAGAAAGGGTACGGGTTAGTCCCACAGGCCCCTGACCAGCAGGTCAGCACTTGTCACCTTCCATGGCACAGCACCAGGCAGTGGGGATAACACAACCCTATCTCCTGGGGAGGAAACATCCTCCCTGCTTCCCAGTCTGCCTGGCCCTAGGGAGTACAGCTGTTAGCAGACCATCACCCCTAGAACTCTCAGGGAAGGGGTTGGGGCTGGATGGGGCACCTCTGGGGTTCTTGGGGACTTGTGTCCCAAGCCTATCCCTGGGCCCTGGGACTTGATCCAAAGCACTTTGTTTCTCCCCTTCTTTGAAGAAAAGCAACCGGGCCAGGCTGGGTGGGGAAGGCCTGGAGGAAGGGGCAGTGCCTGTGCCCTGCTCTGGCTGCCAACGGCTGCCCAGTGAGCTCCCTGTGAAGCCTCAGCTTCCCAGGGCCTGGGACCCGCCTGCATGCAGCCTGCGGGGGCATGGTCCCAAAGAGGTGCCTAGTGAGGTAGCTAGAAGAGGTGGCCCAAGCCGGGAGGGTCAGGGTGGAGGACCAACGTTGGGTCTCAGGTGTGTGCACAGGGGTCTGGAGAAGGCCAGGACCCAGCTCTTTGGATAAGAAAGGCCTGCTGTCTGCTCAGGTCTACCCCAAGAGAGTGGTGTACAGTCGGACCTACTGCTGGGGCCCGCGTGCAGCACCCCCTCCCAGTGTGTGCTTGGATGCTGTTGGCTCCCCAGTCCATTCATGCAGGAGTCCAGTCCTGTTCCAGCAGCAAGGGCTTTGAGACCACCCCATTCACCCAGTCATTTTTCTTTCTTTTGGTGAGTCTGGGTGAGACTCAGTGGGATCACTATATTTGGCTAAAGGGACACTGCCTTGGTTGCACAAAATGGCCCCAGGGGGTGCTCCAGCCCAGGCTACATAGATCTGATGCATCTTCCCCAGAATAGGCCTGGCTTGTCCTGCCTGGGCCAGCCTGCCCCCAGGAGTCTGCCAGGAAGTTATGTCTGGTCATCTGATTTATAATAGGAACCAGCTCCATCCCCTCCCCTGGGGCTAGGGCCAAGGTGGTCAGACTGTGGGGGCCTTAGAAAAATAAACTCAGTCCAGCCAGGTCCTGGAAGCCCTGACCTGCCCTGCCCATCACTGACAGGCCAGCTTCATGCCCCGGCCCAACTGGTGTGGGTGCAGCTGCCCTCGGCCGGAAAACCACTCCTGGAATAACTCCGTCTGAGATGAACACGCCACGGGTCTGTGCCCTCTCGCCAGCTCCCTCCCCAGCCCAGAGGAGTCCAGGCTTGTCCTGGGGAGGCTGGGGAGGACACAGCTATGTCCTTTGAAGTCTGAGGCAGCTCTGGCCCTGCTCTCAGGAGCCTGGGAGGAAAAACTAGCTTACACCAGAAGCACCCCAGAGGCCTACGTTGGACCGCAGGATGGCCTTTAGAGAGCTTGAATCACAGTGCAGCCCTCTGCCTTACCCTCCAGCAACTCTGAAGCTAGTCAGAAAGACCCTCAGGACCAGGACTGGCTACATAATTTACAGAGCCCGAGCAAAATCAAAGTACAAGACTCTTTGTTCAAAAGTTATTAAGAACTTGACAGCAGAGCATTAAACCAAGCACGGGCCCTTTAAGCACAGGGCCTTGTGCAACTGCATGAAGTCAGGCCTGCTCAGGAAAGCCACTGTAGCAGCCCTAGGGTCCCCAGGGGTTTTGTCAAGACACTGGGCCTCCTGCCAGTCTCTTGGGTGAGACGCTTATAGGTGGATGGAGGCAGGCCTGAAGTTTGGTTGCCATTCCTGGGGTGTCTGAGGCTGAGCCCCGGCCAAACCTGTCTTCCCTACAGTCATCACCCTGTGCTGTGTCTTCAACTGCCGCGTGCCACGGACCCGGAAGGAGATTGAAGCCCGGTACCTGCAGCGAAAGGCAGCCAAGATGTACACAGACAAGCTGGAGACTGTGCCACCCCTCAATGAGCTCACAGAAATCCCCGGAGGTGAGTAGGCCCTGGCCCCAGCACCAGCCACTGTCGGATCCTGCTGAGCCAGCCAGGTCCTCAGTCCTGCTGCCTGCAGTCTCCCTGCTCCTCCCCTTCGCCCCTCCTCCCCTCCACTATAAGGGAGTGACAGCAGGTTCAGGAGGGGGCCCAGCCCCTAACCCAGGAGACCAGAGCACAGAAACCGGAGAGAGTGATGCAAGGAGAACAATGAGCCTATTCTTCAGCAGGAGAGGTGTGGAAGGAAGAAGGAAGTAGAGGGCAGAATGTGGAAGGTTCTGGGGCCCTCGAGACCGCTGAGCCCCAGGACCTTGCCTCACCACTACCGCATGGCCTCTTTTCCCTACCCCACAGAGAATAAAAAGAAGAAGAAGGACAGCGTGGACACAGTGGCCATCAAGGTAGAGGAGGATGAGAAGAATGAGGCCAAGAAGAAGAAAGGAGAGAAATGAGGAGAGCATCCTGGAGGTGGCCACAGGAGCTGGCAGGCCCTGGAGCTTGAGATTGTACCAGGGTCCAGGCATCCTGGACTCTGAGCTCATATGCAGACCACAGAGGCTGTGGGCAGAGGGGCAGGGGGAGGCGCATGGCCACATCCTCACGGCCCATCAGGTGCAGGACAAGACCACACTGGGTGTCTGGCCTCCCAGCCGGGACTCCCATTCCTTTCACCCCATCCACATTGGCCCTTTCCTCAGCAAAGCTGGTCTTGGGCCCCTGTCCCTCTGCAGGTGCAGAGCGGCCTCACACTGCTCTCCCCACACAGACATGCCTCCACCCCACCTTTCTCGCCAGGGGCAGCAGGGGCTAGGAGTAGCAATGGGATATGGGCTTCCCTTCTGGCACGGATGGCTGAACTGCATGGGTCGGGGTGTGAGGCCACACCCAGACTGGCCGTGAGGAAGGAGAGAGGGTTTCTGGGGGAAGTTGTGGCAGCAGCAGGGACTCCAGCTGAGGCAGGTGTCAGCTCTGATTGTGAGGAGACTGCCCCAAGCCTGGCAGGAGTTCCAGCCCAAGGGAGTGAGCAGAGGTGGCCCTGGAAGCAGAAGCGCAGCCCTGTAGACACCAAGCTCAAGGCATTGGGACCCCCTCTTTTACATGTTGTGATGAAGCCGAGGCTGCTGGGAGGCCCACATGAGGCCCAGGGGCTCAGGCTCAAGGCTAGGGGGTTAGGGGTGGGCCAGAGGGAGCAGGGAAGAAAGCTGGGGCCTGGGCCCCCTCTTGGAAATCAGGGAATATTTGAGAAGCCAAGGGTGACCTTGGACTATTCTGGAGGCCCTTTCTATGTCCAGCTGTGGTAGGAAGTTTCATGGCCCCAGGGGATCAGGGCAGAGGGCACAACTGGCCTTCCACCAGCTGAATGTAACAGCACCCAGCTTCCTGGAAGCTTCCTCTTCTACCACTTCCCACTAGGGGCACTTGAAAGAAGCCTCTCTGCCCAGAAGACAAAGGCCCAAACACCACCTGGTGGAGGGGGGAGCTGCACAGAGATGCTCCCGGATGGCGCCAAACATCAGACTGAGGCCCTCAGACCTGGGCCTGGAGGCTGAGACACCAGAGGTTTCCGAGCCAGGGAGCCTGCTGCAAAAACAGCCCGCAGAGATTTGTAAATAAAGCCGAGTGCCTTCTCAGACCCAAGCGTAGAAAATTGCCTCCTGCGATGACCCCTTGGGGTGCTGTGTCCCTAGAGCATTTATGTGGACGGTGGTGCAGCAGTCGGTGACAGGTGGCTCAGGCCAGGCTGAGGTTCCCTCCCTGACTCTTCTCCACCTGAGTTAGGATGAGATAGAAGGGAAATGGTGGCCAAGAGGCTGAGGGGCAGCTGCAGCCCCCCGGTCCACCCAAGGCAGGCATGGCGGGGGGGGGGGGGTAAGCTGCCTGCTCTCCAGGTGCTGGGATGACAAGGTGGCTCTCAACGCTCTCCTACGCGGCCCCATGGCTCTCAATAGGACTTTGATTGCCTGAGCCCAGTGCTGGGGACACCGAAGAGTCAAACCTGCTCCTGACCTGGACCCGGATCATCACTACACAAGAAGGGGAGTGATTCAAGCTGACATGAGGAAAGCACATGACATGGGGTCTTAGGGGCAGTGGGAGGCAGAGACTGCAGAAGGCCCTGCCATGGAGGCTGAGTACTCTGCCACCAGATGGGAGCAGCTGGCTGCCCTCTGCCCTTGGGGGTCCAGCCTATGGGCTTCCCATATGTAGGGTTGACAAAGGTCATTCTACCAGACAGGCCAGAAGCCTGTGTGGCCAGGCAGCAGAAGTCCAGAGGGGCAGGGACCACTCCAGGTCACAGAGAGCGGCAGTTGGTGAAGACTGAGGGAAGTCCAGGCCTGGCTTCATCCGCCCTCCCTCTGCCATGGGGCCTCCATCAGCCCTTTATGGGCAGGCACACTGCTGATGGCAGGGTAATGTCTGATCCCAGTGGGCACCTGCCCCAGTCTCCAGGCAGGGGACAGGGCTAGAGGGTCAAAGTTCACTATGGCTCTTTGGGGCAATGAAAGGGTGTGTTCCAGCCTCTGGTCAGAAGGCAGCCAAGGTCAAGGACAGCCTGACTCCCTCCAAAGTATCACAGAAAGACCACACTCACCTTCCAGCCCAGACAGAGCTGCACCCTCACCCCAGCCTCAAGCCGTTTCCTGGCAGCCCCAGCTTTGGCCTGGGCAGTATGTTCTAGGCCCTCCATCATCTGACCCCTCCATCATCTGACCCCTTCCCACTGCAACCACCTTCTGCAGGAGCCACCCCAAATCTTTGGATGGAGGCAGATCCTGGGAACTTTGCACTTTTCAGTATAAACTGCCCAGAATTCCCCACCCCAGCCCCTCTGATTCACCTGTCTCCCACTAGAGCAGGCCCATAGAGTGAGGGGCCTCCAAGGCCCAGGAAGAAGGAGGCACAGGAAAGAGAAGTGTTTAATTGAGCAACTGGTCCCTGCCCTGCCTTGCAGGGCTATGAGAGCTACACCTGCAGCATCCTGGGCACAAGGGCAAGGGGTCCTGGTGAGGGAGGACACACCAGGGAAGGAGCACAGAGTGTCAGAGAGCAGCAAGGAGGCTGAGGGGCAGTGGTAGCGCCAGGAGCAGGGCCCTGGATGGGGCCAGCATGGCCAGGGGCTGCCCGTTGAGACGGTCCCAGATCCAGTTTTGGTAGGAGGAGATGTACAGGTAGATGGGCGGGGCCTGGCTCTTCTGGCAGCCTGCGCCCCAGCTGACCATTCCCACCAGGTACCACGTGCCCTCCATGGAGCAGACCAAAGGTTCCCCAGACACCTCCTGCAGGGAAGGGGGAGTAAAATGGGTCAGGGAGGCCAGGCGAGGCCTGAGGGAGGCGTGACCCAGTCAGGGACAAGTAGGCTGCCCTCACACAGGTCATCCACAGCCCCCCAGTGTCAACACAGGTGAGAGGTGCTCTGGACCCAGATCTTTCTCAAAGGGCTTCATCTCCCTTCTTTAGCACCCACCCTCCATCTCTCCCCACCCCCCACACCTCCAACCTCCATACCCACTCCTGACCCCTGCCTCTCTCATCCTATCCTCTACCCCATGCCCCTTGCCCATCTCTGATGATCCCCTCCCCACCATTCCCTGCCCCACCCTGCACCCCTCGGGTCCTGCTCCACACCCCTCCCCATCCTGGCCAGGTACCCTTGGAGGTGAGTGAGCCAGGAGGTGTGCTTACATAGCAGAACTCTTCCCTGCTGACGTCCTTTGCACAAATCATCTTGGAGTTGATGATCTGAACCAGGGAAGGGATTTTGGAGAAACTGTGGTAGAAGTTGTCACATTCCTTGCTGTTCAGGATGGTGACTTCTTTCTCCTGAATGGTCCGGAACTGGGGCCACACGCCTGTGGACAGGGCCCCGTTCAGGTGCCACCAGCCTCGTCCCCATCCTCTCTCCACTCTCCCCCACCTCCCCAGCCTCCTCTACTTGCCACACAGTGGCCATGGAGATCTGTCCCGGCACACACCCCATTCTAGCTGGTACCCCTCAAGGGCCCTTGATACAGAGACCCCATAGCAGGCTGCCCTCATGATCTGGCCTTGCTGGACCTGCTCTTGCTTCCTACAGAGCCCAACCCACCAAGTCCTCTTAGCATCCCCGCTACCCCCACCTCAGCATCTTGGCTTTGCCATTAAGGAATGCCTGCCAAGCCTCTCTCAGTCTAAATCCCTCCTGTTGGTCAAGCCCTCCCCCACTAAGCTTTCCCAGCCCCCTCCACAGATCCCAGGCACTGCTTCCTCTTCTCCCCTCCCCCACCAGTGTCTGTGTACCTGGCCCGAGCTCCTGGCAGATAGGAGATTTCAGGCTGTTCCTAGCCATTCCCCAGACAGGCCATGGCAGGGTTGACTAAGTCACCTGTACCTCCTTCCACATGAGCTAAAGCCCCTGTGGGCTGTTCTGGGGTAAGATGGTTCCCACAGGGAAGGGCATCTCACTTGTGGGTTAGGGACTCCCTGATGGGAGTGGGCATTCCTAGGCTCCGTCAGGAAATGAACCACTGGATGGGCCTGAAAGACTATGCCTGCTCTTAGAGCCTTGCTCCTAAATTGGGGTGAAGAGGGACTGAGGCCCACTGAGGGGAGAAGAGAACCATGAGCAGACCCCAAGTGATGCCTGACCTCCAGGTGCAGACTTCCCCTAGCCAGCCATGAGGGGTCTTCTGGGAGCATTCTCCAGACACAGAACCCCACTCCCCTCGCTTCCTACACTGCTTCGAGTTGTGGATGCCCTGGGCTTGTGTGTGGACTGCGAGATATTACTCTCTGCCCTCTCTGCCTTCGAGGGAGTTCTGTTTACATGCCCTGGCCTGGCTGAGGATTCGAGGGCAATCAGGGTCCTCTGAGGCCTGGATGGCTGTGATGTGTACACTGCTGAGACCCTCAAGAGAAAGGAGACCTCAGAGATGAGAGCCCAAGAGGAAGGTCCCGGAGGCAGCGGGCTCCCTGGGGAAGGTGCTCAGAAGCCCCTGTCATGGTGGCACCCTGGCCTGCACCCAGGTCCTCTCTCACACCACCCACCCTGGTCTGGGGAGGCTCTGACTCACCATCAGCCTTGGGAAGTCCCCAGCCTGTCACAGTGCAGACAGAATTGTCCTTCAGCACATAGTCCAAGCCAGGCAGGCAGATGGGCCAGACATAATTGTTGTACTGGAGCATCCGCTTGAGCTTGAGGAGGCCGATGTTGTTGTGCCGGCCAACCCAGGACCAGTACCGCCGCGCCCGGTACCTGCTGTTCACAATCACCTGGAGCACCGGGATGTCGGAGGTAGTCTGCGTCACCTGGTCAATCCACGGACTCCCCACCCTCACTGAATAGAAAACATCACGCCTAGGGGAACCAAGAGGGAGCCTGCAGTCAGCTCCAGGCAGCCCACCCCCGCCTCCAGCCCCTGCCGTCCTGCCCTCTGAGCAAATCCTGGCAGGCCACCCACCTGTTTCCAGCCTGCTGAGCCTACTCCTCACGACAGATGTGAACAGGGCCCTGCACTGTGTAGCCAGTCCTCACAGCCCTTCATTTTATGGAGGGGGAAACTGAGACCCAGAGAAGCCCAGTGACCTGCTCAGGGATGCACAGCTAGGAGGCAGAACTGGGATACGGACCCAGTTTGCTCTGATTCCAAACGCTGGACTCTCCTGGGCCCCGAGAGGGGCAGAGGCCCTGTGGAGTTGGCCATGGCCTTGTTCTCTGATTGCCATCCCTGGCATTCCCCTTGAAGTCTCTGTGTTGGCCCTTAGGCCTGGAACATGCTTCTCCACTGGTCAGCTCTCACAGCCAGCACAGACGTTACCCTCACGCCACCCCCTGGCCCCTGAACATCAGCATACCCATTCTTGTGTCCTCACACCGACCAAACTCCCTTGGGAGCATCTATCTTCTCCCCTACCGAGCTGAGAGGAATAGTCCATCCCCTCTCTGCCTCCAGTGCCCAGGCCAGGGCCTGGCTCAAAGGAGTATCAAAGACTGTTGATTGAAAAAAGGAGGGAATGAGGAAGTGGGACCAAAGGGGGTGGAAGGAAAGCACTAGGACCTTCCTCCTGCGGAGAGGAGGTGAGAGGCCAGACAAATGGCTTCTGAGCCTCCATTCCTTGTCTGTGGAATGAATGCACAAGACTGAGGGCCAGGAGAGGGGAGCACAGGGTGGGAACACTCAAAAGACTGGCCCCTGGGAAGGAATTTGCAGGACCCAGCCCCCACCTGCTTGGAGCCAGGGTGAGGTGGGGCTGGGATTGTAGGGTTCCAAGGAGGGCATAGCTGTGACAGCCGCTGACAGACCAGCTGGGCTGGGTAACTGGGCGTCTCCACCCACCCCACCTGGGCCCCAACTCACTGGATCAGGCAGTGGGCCACAGTCAGCACCCACCGGGAGGCAATGATGGTGCCTGCGCAGACATGTGTGCCGTTGGCCTGCACACTGACCATCCATGGCCACCGCCGAGCCATGGCCTCTGGGTACCTGAGGGTGGGGTCCGGCTCGTAGGAGAAGCCACAGGCTGAGGAGGAAGGTGAGAGCTTGATAAGGGATGGGCCCTTCCCTGTACCCCCACCCTTTCCACCTGACCTCCCACCTCTCCAGCCACTGGCCTGCACCCATCCAAGTGGTGCTCCTTTTCCACTTCTCACCACAGAATGATGCTGTCCACGTGTGGACTGGGGTCTCCAGTCTCAGGAGGGCCTCAGCACTGCCCAGGTATCTCCCTCCCTGTTCTCATAGCCTGGGCCCAAAAGCATCCCCAGCCGACCAGCCCGGTGTACCACTGGCCCCTTTGTCCTGCCCAGCATGCCCTCAGCTCCAGCCAAACCCTTCACAAATTAATCTGTGTTTCCTTCTGGTTCTATCCTCACTGTGCCCCCAGCTTCGGCCAAGGCAGACCCCTCTCCCTCCTCTGGGAACCCGCTCCTGTGATTCAGTGAGAGGAAAATGGACAACCCAACATAAAAATAGGCAGTATGTATGAACAGGCATATCTCACGAGGAACCCCCAGCAGCAAATGACCACAGAGCTGCCCAGCCCTGTCAGTCTTCAGGGAAATGCAGACTTGAATCACAATGAGGTTCTGCTCCGTACCACCTGCCTGGCAAAAACTAATGTCTCTGATCCCGCGTGCTGGTAAGGATTAGCACCCCAGAATCCACCGCTGGTGGGAGAGTCAATTGCTGCAGCCACCTTGGGAAGCAGTTTTTTAAATCGAAGATGCACATATCAACATCCCTGCAGTCCCGCTCCTAGGTGTTCTCCAAATGGATTAGTAGATAGAACAATCAACATAAGTGGGCCATGACAGGAAAGAGAATGTCAGAGTACTGCTAGGTCCTGTCTATGAGACTTTCTGTGGCAGTTAAATGGTATGCAGAGAGTCCCAGGATAAGTATTTCTTATGTGAGTCTCAGTTAAACATGCTTAAGCCACTACTCAAGAGAACATCTTACACACAGGCCCTGCACACACCACAGGAAGGTTCACACAGCCCAGTTCTGAAAGCCGTGCTGCAGAACCCCAAGGTGTCTGGCTGGGAGCCTGGGTCAGGGGCAGGCCGAGTCAGGGTCTGGAGCAGGAGAAGCCACTGGCCCCACAGCCAGCTCAGGGAGGCGGGAAATGCTGCCCATCCAAAGCTCCTCTGATTTTCCTGCCTCCTACCTTGTCCCAGAAGATCCATTCCTCCAGGCAGGACCAGGAACTGGCCCACAATAAGAGCTCAATAAACACTAGTAGAAGGAAGGCGTCTTTTACCCCCACTCTCCGCCCCTTCCTCCCCTGTCCCTTCTGCCGCTGGGATCAAAGGTCTTTAAGACTCCTCAGACATCGTCCTTGCCTCATGGAGTCCCCGGTACTCACAGTGGTGTAAGACGGGTTCAGAAACAGAGGACTGTGTCGGGACGGTGGTCGGGGAATCCTGGGCAAGGCGAGGCAGGTCTGAGGGACAGGTGGCCTTGGGAGAGCAAAGGACCCCGGGGTCGGCCGGGTCGGCTGCAGACAGCGCCCCCGGAGCTTGCTCTGAGCCTAAGCAACCTGCGGAAGGACACGAGCGGATGAGATGAGGCTGGCAAGGCTGAGTGGGGCAGTGGGGGCACGGGGCTTACCAGCGGGCCGCAGCAACAGCAGCAGCAGCAGCAACAAAAGGGCGCGGGCGTGGGTGGCGGCAGACGTCCGTGGGCCCTGCCCGCGGGCCCATATCCCGCACCAGGGCTCCATCCCACGGTAGCAGCGATTGCGCCTCTCCACCGCGCTCCTGTGCGCGTCCCCGACGGCGCCCCCCATTGGCCGCACGCCGCGGCCTCTGGCGCGGTTGGGTGTGGGCGCCCCCCAGGGGCCATCCTCCAGGGCGCTCCAGGTGTCCGCCCGCGAGGGCGCCCCTAGCGACCGGCCACCCTTTCGCCTTCCAAGCCCTAGTCTGGCCGGGCAGGCCGGCTGACCGCCCTGTTTCCAGCGACGTCCTCCCTCCTTGGCCCCTCCTCTACCTCCTCTGGGCCAAGCAGTTTCCTGGGGTCGCTCGACCTAACCTCGGTCAGTTCCTGGACTTCCCCACCCCTCTGCCAGTTGCCCTGGACTGGTTCATGCTGTCACCCTCCATCTCACGTACTGAGATGAAAACCAAACCCCTGGGACTCTCCAAGTGGCCCCCATCTTCCCTCCAGCCTGGTAACGACAGTGGGACTTTGCCCCAGCACTGAAATTAAGCAGATTAACATGGTTTAAGTAATGATTTGTAAAGACTGCATCATTTTAAGCTACTATGTGCCCCCCGCATCCATTCGGCAAATGTCCTTGCTTCACCGATTCGTCTGTGTACTGCTTAGGAAAGATGGCACCGGCGAAGGGACTGTCCACGGAGAAAGAGTGACGGTTACCACTAAGCCATTGTGGGAGCAGGAGGTCACTGCATGTTAGCATTTTGATGGTTCAATGCCACAGATAGATAATACATTTAAAAAGTAGTGTAGGAGAAACACCAGAGCTGTCTATTCCAGTCTCTGAAAAGACAGCACCACTCCCCTCTGGGGCCCCACGGGGCAGGGTGGCTGGCTGCTCTGAACCTCAGGCGTCCTGAGTCTGAGGGGTCCCCTTACTACCTCACACAGGGGACAGGGCTCCGTCCTCAGTCTGGCTGGCTTGGGCCAGCCTTCTTTGCTCTCTGGAGTCTGCGGAAAGTTGCTGACAACATCTCAGGAGCTAAGGTACAGTCCCCTCACACATTCACCATCCAAGCAAGCACTCTGCCCTATCCCCACACCACCCACCCCTGCCAGGGAGGCAGGAGGAACTGGTCAGATTCTGCAGACCCCTAGGGGAGGATAGGAAAGGTTGGGAGAAGACCGTGGGTTCTGAAACATGGTCCACAGCATGGGTCTGTGATCTGGCCATTGTGAGTTTCTTGGGAAAAAACCAACCCTTGCAGGAAGGCCTGAGGGATGTGTTCATCGGATACCCAGGGCTGTAGGCCCCTGAGGGATTGCTGGAGTGCTGGCATAACTAAGCTGGCATAACTAAGCAGGCATAACTAAATGTGCAACCCCACGTTTGGCAGAGGCTCAGAAAGGGAAACACCCTCCCAAGGTCACACAACAACCACAAGACAGACATGGGGTAAGACTACTAGGGAAGGCTCAGTTTGAGATAGCAGCCAGGATGGTGGGGGTAAGGGACATTCTGAAGGGCTCCGACCAAAGTCAAGAAGAAAGATGACGACATCAGTGGCTCAAAGTTCGAGAGAATCTTCATTGAACAACTGAAAACACAGTGGCCCTCCCCCAAGGTCACTCTGCTCTGCCATCCTGTGCAACCTGTGGTCTCTACTTCTGCTGAGGGCAGAGCAGAGAGGAGGGAAGCAGCCTCCGGGAGGGCTGGAAAACACCGCTCACAGAAGCCACAGGGAACCCAAGGAGACCAGCAGGATGTAGCCAGTGAGAAAGACTGGGCTCAGGAAGGCAGGGCCGGCCCTACTGAGGAACCTCATGTCAGCGACCTGAGTCCTGATCCAGTTGGTGAAGTAGGAGGTGCTGGTGTAGATGCCTGGGAACTGGTGCCTGCCGCAGCTAAAGCTCCAGCTCACCACTCCCATCTGAATCCACGTCTTGTTCACTTGGCAGACAAGGGAGCTGCCAGAGTTAGCCTGCAGAGGAGAGGAAGGGAGGGGATATGTAGCGTAAGCATGGCCTCAGGAGGCCTCCTCAGCCTGAGCCCTATCAGGCCCGTGCTGTCCCCGAGGACAAGCTCAGTGACGCATGTCTCTGCACTGGGGACCATGCTGGCCTCTCTCTTCATTCTCCTGCTAACTACTCTCCAACTGTAATTCCCTAGTCCCCTCCTCTGTCTTCTCCTCACATCTTGGTGGGTCTCCAAGGTGTTGCCCTTGGCCACCTTCTTTCATACAACCCTGCTTACAGAATGAGCTGTTTGAACTATAAACCAGCCGCCCTCTTTTTGTGCAGACATGGGTGCAGCATATGTAAGAATAATGTTTACAGTGACATATCAAAAGATCATAGCTGTTATTTCTGGTGATGATGGGTTTCTTATGATTTTTTAAAACTTTATATGCGTCTATTTTATTTTTATTTATTTATTTATTTATTTTGAGACAGAGTCTCGCTTTGTTGCCCAGGCTACAGTGAGTGCTGTGGCGTCAGCCTAGCTCACAGCAACCTCAGACTGCTGGGCTCAAGCGATCCTACTGCCTCAGCCTCCCGAGTAGCTGGGACTACAGGCATGCACCACCATGCCCGGCTAATTTTTTCTATATATATTTTAGTTGGCCAGATAATTTCTTTCTATTTTTAGTAGAGACGGGATCTCGCTGTTTGTCAGGCTGGTCTCAAACTCCTGACCTTGAGCAATCCACCCGCCTCAGCCTCCCAGAGTGCTAGGATTACAGGCGTGAGCCACCGCGCCTGGCTATATGCGTCTATAATGTTGGAAAATTTTATGTCAGGAAAATAACTCATTATATTTATTTTTTAAACATAATGCAAACCAAGATTTACAGGACATAATCTAATAAAAAGTACATAAGACCCTTGAAGAAAAAATTAATAAAACTGCGCCTGAGAACATAAAAGAAGACCTATATTAATGTACAGATATACCAATGTTCATAGGCAAGACAACTTAAAACAATGTAAAAATGTTAGTTCTCAGGTTCCTGCAGTATGGAAGACAAGATACTCAATCAACCTATTGCTAAAGATAACTAAAAATGTGGGATTTTAAAAAAAAATCATCATTTTAAATGCATGGGTGAGCTGACAAGAACTCTTAAAAATAACAGGCAGAGAAAGATTACTGGGAGAGGTATGAGGGCGTTTATGGCCAGGAGATTACCCCATTGCCAGCTCCCTGACCTCTTAGCAAGGCAGGGACACATCCCCTAGAAGAAGCAGAGAGGTTTACATCAAATAGATTCTTAAATTGAAACTTTTAATGGGACATGGTGTTTAATAACTGAAAGTGATTGAAAATGATGAACTCTGTGCAAAATGATGTTTGCGGGAGGAAGGAAGATTTGACATAGGGAATGTGGGGGCAATTGTTTGAAAGAATAAAACCATTTAATGTGACTATCTTAACAAATTGAGACTCCTCAATAAACAATTACAGGAGGGGATGTGGAGCACAATATAATCCATACAAATTAAAATACACACATAGCAACACTACATATTTTACAGTGATACAGACATCTTTAAGAACATGTATTAGAAAGATTTGAGTAGGTGTCTTTTGGGGGAGGGAAAATGGAAGATGAAGCTAGTGATAACTAAGCTGATGATGACGGTGTGAGGGCCCTTGCTTGAAGATATGATTGACTGGACTCTACAGTCCCGGAGAAACAGAGAGAGAACAGAGGAGAGAGAAAGGGATTGGGGGTGGAGAGAGAGAAACACAGAGAGAGAGAGAGAGAGAGAGATCCATTGTATGTAGACATTATCTTACCACAGCAAAATAAAACCAGAATTCAATAACAAAATGTGAACCATTCCACCAGTGGAAAAAAAAATTAACTTTCAAAAATGTTAAAGTAAAAACAGAATTAAAATCTACAATTAGAATAGAGAATGATAAGAACATCACATATTGCATGGGATGTGGGCACACAGGAGAGTCCTAGTCTACTTTTACTATCAAATAAGAGAGAATGAAAATAAATTATTCATTATTATCAATTGTTTATCAGTGCACATTCAGCTCAAGATGCTTGAAATTAATGAAGACAAAAGGGGATAATTTATGCATTAGAAAGGAGAAAAATCATAGACTTGAGAAATGAAATTAATAGCTTGTTCTTAAACAACAACAACAAAATAGATAAGCAACTTGTAAGTCTTACCAAGAAAAACAGCAAGAGAAGGAAAATGCAAAGACTTTTGATTTGAGTAAAGAAACTAGTACCACATTCAGGGAAAATACACTTTCTCAGAATCTCAAGACTGTTTACAGCTTCCTCTTTATTGATTTAAATTCTACATGAAATGAATAATTCCTAAGAAAATGCAAATCATTTAAAGTAATTTAAAGTTTGACAAAAGGCCTGACAAGTCCAATCACTATAGGCAAAACAACTTAAAATATTGCCCAAGAACTGGCCGGGCGCAGTGGCTCACGCCTGTAATCCTAGCACTCTGGGAGGCCGAGGTGGGTGGATCCTTTGAGCTCAGGAGTTCGAGACCAGCTTGAGCAAGAATGAGACCCCCGTCTCTGCTAAAAAAATAGAAAGAAATTAGCTGGACAGCTAAAAATATATATAGAAAAAATTAGACAAGCATGGTGGCACATGCCTGTAGTCCCAGCTACTCGGGAGGCTGAGGCAGAAGGATTGCTTAAGTCCAGGAGTTTGAGGTTGCTGTGAGCTAGGATGACGCCATGGCACTCTAGCCTGGGCAACAGAGTGAGACTCTGTCTCAAAAAAAAAAGAAAATTTATTGCCCAAGAACAACCACTCAAAGGAGACCAGGCCTACATGATTTCACAGGCAACTTCTTTCTGATGTTCAAGAAGGAGATAATTTGTTATTTCAAATGTTCCAGAACATGGAAAAATATTTTTCAAGTGAAGCATAGTCCTGGTACTATAATTTGACAAAGGGGGTGCCTTCCTCAATTCATCCTAAAGTGGAGCCCAGCCTCAGTGGAGGGCAAAAAAAAAAAAAAAAAAACATGGATTGTGCCACGTGGGACTATTTGTTCCCCAAGGCCAATACCTTTCCAGGGCCCAGTGTTATCCCATACCTGGCCCAGAGCCCAGCACACAATGTCTATTGGATGAATAAATAAATTAAAACATGTTCTAAAAAAAGATATTAGGAATCTGAATAAAACAGATGAATGAAATAAAAGTACAGTGACCATGGAGGAGTAATCCTGGAATGCAGGGTGCATGGACAAGAGGAATCTGTTCAGAGAACTAATTGAGCACACTGAGTTAGAGCATAGCATCATCTTGATAGCTGCATAAAACACATTTATAAAGCAGAAGATTCATTCCTGAAATACAATGTCATTGCAAAACAGAAGAGAATGGCTCTCTCCTCCACAGACTGTATGCCAAATTAGCACCATTGAAATGCTTCATGATGAAGAGTGAGAAGCGCTTCCATCGAGATCAGCAACAGGAGAAAGCATAGCTATGATTCCTGGCTTTTTTGAGGAGAGGGACCCAAAACAATGAAAAAAGAAAAAATAGAGGTGAAATCATTACTAATTGCAGCTCACATGAGTGTAGGCCTGGAAAACCTGAGAGTCAACTATAAACTTCTAGATATAATAAAAGAGTTCAATAAGCTGAACTCCCAGATGCTTTCAACAAGAGGATAAGTCTAGGGGATGGAAATGAAGAAAGTCAAATTGCAGGAAGTCCTGGACCTTCTAAGGAGGCTGTAGACATTGATTACCTCTATGTGATAATTCAATTTTAAATATGTATGTGAAAAATATAAGATGTATGTGAAAAATATAAAAATATAAGATGACCAGTAGCAGAATGAAATTTACATATTTAACTTCTAAACCACTAAAGGAGATAAGTAGAGTGAAGAAAAAAAATCAAACTAAAACATAAAGTGGGGGAACAAAAGAAACCCCAGTCTTCTTGGTAAGTGCATTAAAGGACAGTCTCTCAGATGTGTTGAGAAAAAATAGCTTACAGCTTTATGTTGTTTACAAGAGATGCAACCAAAACTAAATGACATAATGTCTCCTGGAAGACAGTAGTTTTTCTGCAATACGGTTCTGGACATCTGTAATTAGACAAGGAAAAGAAATAGGCATGTACATTGAAAAGAAGCCAAATTTATCATTATTTGCAGATGATATGTCTCTGGTCCTATGAAATTAAAGAAAATCAGCTAGAGCCAGAAAGCTTGCTTATTACAAAGTGAATACACAAAAATATATAATATAAACAGAAAATATAATGCAAGAAAATATACTGTTCACAATAAGAACATAATATACAACATCAAGGAATAGACTTTAAGAAATAGCATGCAGTAATCACATGGTGAAATCTACAAACTCCTGCTCTATGAACATAAAGAAATAGAGCAGAATAAAAGAGTCTGTTTTCCCTAAATCTATTAATTTCCACCGAAATTCCCATGTGGATTTCTTTTTGACAACATTATTGTAAGATTGTTCATTTAGAATGAGCATGGGAGAACAGCCAGGTAAAAGAAGAAGAATGAAGGAAGACGTCATGCTTCCTTTGCTACATGGAAAAAAGAATTATAAAGCTACAATGATTTAAAAAGAGTGTGGTGGCACAGGGAAGAGGCAGCATAGGGATGGGGCTGTAAATGACAGAAATACCCCAAAATAAGATGGGAATTTATAACACGATAAAAGGGGCATTTCTAATTCATAGCTACAAATATATAAGTATTCAACAAAAGATTTTTACATAATGGGCTACCCATCTGGAGAAAAATAAAGCTGCATTCTCTCTCTTGACCTTCCAGATGAATCAAAATTAAAAGGCTTAAAGAAAATCACTAGAACATGATGAGTAAGTAATTTTTTAATCTTAGGGTGGGAAAGGTATTTCCAAGAACATCCAAAAAACCCTAAAATCATCAAGAGAAATAATGATAAATGTGAGCACATAAAAATTTTACATAATTCTATGGGGAAAAATCCACACCGAAGAAAGGTAAATGATGGACAAACAAGTAAAATATTGTAAAGCATTTTACAAACTGTTAACACTTCCAGTACCCAAAGTGTTGGAGTAACTTCATTTCAAAATAATTTGAGACTTACAGAAAAGTTGCCAGTATAATATTTTTACCCAGATTCACTAAACTGTTAATGTTGTTTTACCATGCATATTTTTTTAAGACACAGGATCTCACTCTGTCACCCAGGCTGGAGTGCAGAGGTGCAGTCCTAGCTCACTGTAGCCTTGAACTCCTTGGCTCAAGCGACCTTCCTGCCTCGGCCTCCCAACAGCTAGGACTACAGGCATGAGCCACCATGCCTGGCTCCTGTATTTGTTTTGTAGTCTCTCTCTCCATCACACACACATATATATGTTTATGAACCATTTGAAATTAAGTTGAAAAATACATACTGCTCCTTTACCACTAATTACTACAGCATATAATGTCCAGAGTTTTTAGAAATCAATAAAAACAAAAGTAGTTTGATAGAAGAACATGAGCAAAAGACATGGAAAAGTGTAAATGGTATATTGAACAAAGCAAGCATTTTATTTGGACTCCCTTTGTCCCTTTAACATTTATTTAGAAGATGTGTTATTTCTCTGATCCTGGGCAAAGACTTGAGCAGAACCAGAACTTTTTGCTCACTGTGATCAATGTAATCACAGTCACTATAATTGCATCAAGAGTCACAAAAATATTTCAGTTCAGAAATCAGCAGATCCATTTCCATGTAATAATCACAGTGTTAGACTTGATCTAACATTGAAGGAAAACTAACAGGAAAACTCCCCACTGCCATCTGGGACTTTGGCAAGCAGGAAGCCTGGGAAGGGAGAGGAGAGGGCTACACTCTCCCCGTCCCGGCTTCCACTCCTCCTACCCCATCTTGCTACCCTGGTCTTCTGCACCTGCCAAGGTTAAAGCAGAAGAGTGAGGAAGAAAGGAGAACTGTCTTAACCCTCTCCGGGCCACTCATACTCTCTCACCCTGGAGGGCGTTTACAGCTGACTCTCTCTCTAGCTTCAGGGGCACAGGTCACTCTCTGACAGCACACTCTCTGAGCAATCCCACTGAAACCACTTGCAGTAGACTTGAACTGTGGGACAGGCGCCCCCCTACCCCCTTAAAGGGAGAAGGCTGAGCTCATAAGAGCGGTTCTCTCCAGAGAAATCCTCCTCACAAAATCACCTCCTGCTCTATTCTCTTTTTCCCTCTCTCTCTTTTTTTTTATTCTTTTTTCAGCATATTGTGGGGGTACAAAAGTTTAGGTTACGTATATTGCCCTTGCCCCCCCACCCCCCAAGTCAGAGCTTCATACGTGTCCAATTCCCTAGACAGTGCACATCGTACTCATCATGTATGTATACACCCATCCCCTCCGCCACCCACATCTGCCCGACACCGGATCAATGTTATTCCTAAATGTACTCTTAGGTGATGATCAGTGATGCTCTATCCTCTTGACCCTTTGATACACACATAGCGGAATACCAGTCACACGACTCTCTTTGAATTCTGATACTTTATGTATTTTGATATCTTTATTGAAACTTCCTATTTAATATCCTGTTACACAAGTAATTTACAGACATTACAACAAAAATAAGAACATTATAGTTTATCAAAACCACAGAAGTTAATAGATAATGCCTAATGTTGGTGATGATGCAGGAAAGGGCATTCATATACTGCTGGTGTTAGTATAAATGGATTAAATCTTTGGGGAGGCTAATTTGTCAATATCTATTAAAATCCAAAATGTATGTACAACTGATTTTATAATTATACTTCTAAAAATTTATTCTAGAGAAATGCTTGAACAAATGTGAAAAGATAAATGAACAAAGATTTTTACTCTGGTATAGTAAAAAACATACTGAAATGAGGTCAAATGTCTGTCACTAGGAGAATGGTTAAATAATTGTGTCATAGCCATATGAGAAAAGCATTATTCAGCAGTTAAGGAGAATGAAACATATTTATTTACACAGACATAGAAATGAGTCCAAGATATATTTTATATAACAGTCTTTTGTTAAAAATCAAAACCAGAAAAAAAAAAGCCCTAAGACTTATTCAGGGTTTTATATGTACAGAAAGAAGTGTAAGGGATATAAACTAAACAGTATAGAGTGGAAATTTCTAAGTAGTTCGATTACAGGGAGATCTCATTTTCTAATTTTTGCAAGCTATGTATTCCTTTCTTTTTCACAAAATGTGTGCATTTTCTTCCAAAATCAGAAAACATAATATTTTTAAATAAAGTAGTGACAATAGAATCACAACAGTAAAAATTAAGAGATGAATTCAAAGTTTAAATCAAAGGTGATTATACAACCTTAAATGCTTTAAACACGAAACAAAAAAGAGCAAATCTTTCTGCTCAAGAAAACATAAAAAGAAAACCAAATCAAGCCCAAGTGAGAGCAGATATATTAGTACAGATAGAAAATTATGAAATAAATGTTAAAAAATTTTGTTGCCACTGCACTCTAACCCGGGCGACAGAGCAAGACCCTGTCTTAAAACAAAAAATAAAAAAAAAAAACACATACCAGGCTACCAAACAAGTCTCAACATATTCCATATAACTGCTATCACTGTAGAACTCACTTTATGACTGTGGTATATGTATACCATGGAATATTACTCAGCTATAAGGAATGATGAAGATACGACATCTCTATGGTTCTCCTGGAGAGAGTTGGAACCCATTATATTAAGTGAAGTATCCCAAGAATGGAAAAACAAGCATCACATGTACTCACCAGAAAATTGGTTTCCCTGATCATCACCTAAATACAAATCTGGGAACGACACCAATTGGACATCAGACTGAGGTGGGGGGTGGGGGAGGGGATGGGGGTATGCCTACACAATGAGTGCATTGCGCACCGTTTGGGGAGTGGTAACACTTGAAGGTGCTGACTCGGGAAAGGGGGGGTGGGGAAAAAAATATGAAACTATTGTTTTTAACTTGCACTGTTCACTTAATAATTTATCATGAATATTTCCCATATTATGTCATATCATTGTACAAGAAATAATGTATACATTATGAGGACATACTGTATCTAACAAGATATACTGTTAGACTCTTTGATTCTGTAAAATTAAATTGAAAAAAAAAAAAGAACTCACTTTATGACTACAGGGAAACTGAATTGTAAATCAATAACAACAACAAAAATTTGCATGGGTCAAAATGAAATAAAAATGAAATTACATAAAATATTTAGAATTGGATGACAATAAAAATGCTACATATCAAAATTTATGGCATAAACCTAATATAATATTTATAGGGAAATTTGTAGCCTCAAATACTTGTATTAGAAAGGAAGATCAAAAACAAATTATCTAAGCATCCAACTCAAGAATTTAGCCCTCGTGTATGTAGAAGCTATGTGAGAGAGATGGTGACTGGCAGTGCAGGAAATGACTTTTACAATGAACGGCACTGGGACAATTGGTATCCACACGAGGAAATAAATAAAAATAGATTACTATCTTACAGCATTCACAAAATGAATGCCATGGGGATTCAAAATGTGAAAATTCAAAATTTCCAAACTTTCAGGAAAAAAAATATAAGTGAATATCTTTATGACCTTGGGAAAAGGAAGGATTTCTTAAATAAGACACAGAAACCAGAAAGGAAAACATGATATATTTGACTAAAATAAAATCTAAACTGCTGTTCAGCAAAGGACAATATAAACAAAATGAAAAGATAAATTGAAAACCTGGAAGAAGATATTTACAATTCACACAATGAACATAGAATTCGTATGCAGAATATTTAAAAATAAAAAGAACAAGGCAAACACTAGAAAAGTGTGCAAAGTATATGAATAAATGAGTCACAGAAGAGGAATCACAAATAATGAATTAACATATGAAAAGATGCACGACTGCACTAATAACTGAGGATATGCACCTTGCAACCACAATGGGGTCCTGTTTCTCATTCATCAGAATGGAAAACATTTTATCGTCTAATACCAAAAGCTGGCAAGAATATGGAGCGATGGCACTCTCACATAGAGCTGTTAGAATATAGATTAACTCGATCACTTTGGGAAACAGTTTAGCAATGACTATTAAAGATGAAGGTAAATATAGCCTACGACCCACCAGTTCCATGCAGGGTGCATCCTGTTGAGAAATTCTGGAACAGGTAAATAAGGAGATATATGTGAGAATATTTAGAGCAGCAGAGTTTGTGATATGAAAAAATTGGAAACACCCTCAATGTTTATAAACAAGAGAATGGACAAATCGTGGCACATTCACAAAAGAGAATATTACAGAGCTATGAATTAATGAATTAAAGCTGCATGTATCAATATGGATAAATCTCAAAAACAATGTTGAATAGAAAATGCAAGTGGCAGAAGCGTGCTTGCAGAATGCATGCCATTTATGCAAAACTGGTTCTGCTAGCACCTGGCCCAGATGCTGGCATGTGGCTGACATTTAGAAGTGTTAAATGACCTGAGAAGTACTACCATTATTACCATTGTGGTGGACAGGGACAAAGAATATTTCGCCCCTATTTTACGGTCTGGGAAACTGAAGCAAAGGGGAAGGAGCTTTTTGTTAAGATCTCCCAGTACCACGTGAAAAGGAAACCGTGACCCCTGAAAGCCCCCTCCTTGCCTCCAGACCACATGCTCCACACCTGACAGGTATCCGAGCCCCATTCTGCGCTGGCACACAGCACATCATTCCCAGTGAACTTTTCGTCCTTGGAGAAGAGGAATCGGTACCGCTGATTGCAGATTTCATTGTTTATGATCTTGACGGCCACTTCCTGAAGACTGTAGGGGGAACTTGGGGTCACTGAAAAGAGAGAGAGCCTGACTCATCATCCCCCCAACTTTTCAGCATATCTCTATCTCAGAGTTGTCCACATTCGCTAATGTGGGACGGAGGGCCACTTCCTGGGATAGCGATTTATAAAAGCCCCAACCCACAGCCTGACTTTCAAAAAATCCCCAGCTCATTAAAAAGACTAAGCGAAAGTCTTTCAAGGGGCGTGGAGCAATATGCACACACCAGATGAGGACAAGGAGAGATTTCTCCAATAATTCAGGTTCTATGAGAGTGAGGAGATGAGCACTGCTCCACAGCCACCGAAAAGGTGGCAAAACCCTAGAGTCCAGAGTTGTGGCACTCCCTGGAAAGCATGAACCCAAAAAGGCTCCCAGATTCTAGGACCCCAGGGTAGCACCAATAAGGGCCAGACCTCCGGGAATTAGCGGCGGCTCAAGGCCCCATGGCATTCATTTTGTGAATACTGTAAGATAGTAATCTATTTTTATTTATTTCCTCATGTGGATACCAATTGTCCCAGTGCCAACTGGTGAGAGTGATGGCTAGAGAGGCCTTCTCAATGCCTCAGTATCTCCTGAGGTCATGGCCCTCGCGCCACCTGCAGACGGGGAATCCCGTTAATAGCCAAGGATTAATTTACTGCCATGCTGCAGGGTGAGGGCTTGGCGTTGGATTTAACTTAGCTTTGGAAACTGAGGTCCATGCAGGCCACGTGTGTCTATACACTATGGTACTGTGTATACCTTTGTATCAAGAGGTCAGCAGAGTGCATGGCACACGTACGTGCTCAGGAAATGTTTGCTGACTGAGTGAATGAGTGAACAAATGAGCCCCTGATGGGGTTGTGTAACGAAGAGGCAGGTGTCTTGGAACCTTGGCCTGCCTTCACTCACCTTTTTTTCCTGTCTTTCCCCACCCGATCACCCAGCACATGTTTCCGATGTATGGCTTTAATCTGGTGTTGGGGAGACAGATAGGCTGGACCAGGGGGGACCAGAAGATGGCGTTCCTGAGCTTCAGGAGGGCAATGTCCCGGGAAATGTGATTGTTGAAATCCTCATGAATCACGATGCTAGTGAGCGGGAGCTGAGTGCCATTTTCTGGGAGGTACTGGACTCCCACCATCACGGAGTACTGTGCGGGGTCCTTGGATCTGCAGGGTCACAGGGAGGAGGCAGATTGCCAGCAGTAAGGCCATGAGTGGTTAGAGAGACAGGGGCTGAGCACAGGGCTACCCAGCCAGGTCCCCTACTCCCAAATCCCCAAATACACCAGGGCCCCTCGGGCTGGGAAGCGAAGTCCCTGGGCTGGGCTGGCCACCCTGACTGACCTCTCTAAGCAGTGCGCAGCTGTGAGGACCCACTGGCGATGGATGAGGGAGCCGCTGCAAATGTGCATGCCCAGAAACAGGATGCTCACCTGCCATGGCCACTTCCCTACCTCCACCATCTTCCCCTTCACCATCCTGCAGGATACGTTGGTGTGACCGCAGGCCAGGAACCAGGGCCCTGAGGAAAGAGGCTCTCAGGCAGCAAAGGACTGCCCTCCCACCCCCGTACACAGCAGAGTGTTGAGGCAGACAGAGCTGCCTGTCAGCCCTGTCACAAGCAGCCACTGCCATGCGCACATGTAGGGAGGGGCTTTTCCCACTTCCTTGAAACTGCAACCAGAGACCCAGAGGCAGCGGTGCCCCACATTATAAAAAGAGCCCCCAAACAATGGGGACCAGAGAGCCCTTCAGGGCTTTTTAAGAGCCATCACCCAAGGACTCATCCCTGCCCATACTTTACACAAACAGATGGCTGAGGGAGTGAAGAAGAGAATCATCAGCGAGTGAGCTCTCACCTCGGGTAGGTGACAGAGCACAAGTGGGCAGGGCTGTGTGTCTGTTGTGGCCAAAAGAAATGGACAGAGATGTTGCATTGTGCAACCCCAGACTCACCTTGATACTGGCCACAGCCCTGGGGCTGGGGTTTTTGTGATCACACAAGGAAGTGAGCAAAGATGCTTGTGCATTCCCTGGCAGCAGGGGTGGGAGGAGAAGAGGCTGTGCTAAACTGGATATGAGATGAGATTTTAAAACGGACCAGCCTGGATTGGCACTGGTGTTTAATAATTAAACATCATAAAGGATAAGAAAGGGAGAAAGATTCTACAGCAAGGATTGGAGACCAAGATTAAAGAAAAAATGAAAAGGTATCTTATCCTGCCTGCTATCAAGTTCGGGCTGGTCAAAAAACTGTTCCATGTGATCATGGACCTCCTCTTAGAGGTGAAGGTGGACATGAATTTACACCTTCACAGGCTGTCATGGTTACAGAAAGCGTTTCCCTGGGTAACATGGCTTGCAGTACCAAGCAGAGTGTCAGGAACCCGCATCAGCAGCCAAGGCTAGTCCTGGCCCCCCCAGGGTCTGTGGCAAGTGGCGGTAGTGGAGGGGATACAGGACCAAACAGGCAAGACTAGTATCTGTGGTGACCTGTGCATAGGAGCAGAGACATCTACCGGCCCTGGCTCATAGCAATCCCTCCGAGTGTCATGGAACGTTGACGTTTGGGCTCACTAATCCTGGATGTAAATGGCCAGTTCCCTTGCCACAGACTTCCATGGCTAGATGCGTTCACCCTGGACCAGTGGCCTTCCACAGGGATCACAGGCACCCCCGTTCTCCCACACTTCCACGGAGTGCTGCCTTGCCCTGCCCCTCACCTTCCTGTCCTCCTCCATGGCCCTTTCCGCTGCTGTCCTATTTTCTGTCTCCCCCAGAGGGAGCCACCTTTTCAGCCCTTCTCACTGTGGTGAGTATATGGCTACTTTTCTGTTTCTGATGACAGCCTGCCCCAGTCGAGACTGGTCCACACTGGGAGCAAGGAGAGGGCTCCCAGAGGCTTGCCCTTTCCTTCCTCACAAGCTGAGGGCCCGCGGAGCCTGCAGAAGAACTTCACCACGTTAAAAAGTGACAGCTCCGGGGACAGGGGTGTGCTTCACCTGGGCGATCCGTACTCTCAAGTGAGTTCCTCAGAACTCATGTCCAGGACAACGTCGACTCCAGTCTCCTTTCCCGAAACCTTATATGGGATTTGTAGGATTTGCCCCGGAGGTGCCAGCACCAAGCACAGCAGCCACATCTGGGGGGAGCCATGATAGATTAATTGGGGGTGCAAAGCATCACAGATCAACCTTGACCCAGGCACAGTGTCACCATTTCATACACAGTACTCAGGTTCAAATGGATTCCACTGCAGACCGCCTCCACCTCTTCTCGGAGTTCCGGAGTCAGAGCACTCCACTTACAAGCGGTACCCTGATGTCATTTCCCACACTCTCATGTGGTCACAGGGAGACATCTATTGGCCCCATGACCTCTGTCCCCATAATGTCATGGTCCCACAGCTGTCCCACATCATCATAGGCACAGAAGTCCTCTATGTGGAGCTGCACACATCCTCGCCGCTGCAAAACATCACAGATGCCTGAAGGCAGCACAGCACGGTTCAGAGTAGAACGACCCACTCACTCATCCGTTCATTCATTCACTCAGTCACTCATTCAAGGAGGCACTAGTCTGGGGGGGGGAGTCACACAGCGATGGGGGCCACATCCCCATTCACAGATGCCCCCCCCCCAGCATGTTCTCTGCCAAGCAGCAGAACAGGCAACTGAGTTGATGCTGCTACTACAAAATCACCTGTGGTAGTCAGTTGGGGTGGGAGCCTGAGACCCTCTGTTACTTGGGGTTCCAAACTTTTCACCCCCAAAGAATCTATTGAAAACTGGCATTGAGTCCTGGCTCCACCACTCACAAGCCAGTCACAAACCCTGGGCTTCCGAGTGTGAAACGGGGTCACCGGTAGAGCTCCCCTCACAGAGGGTTGAGACGTAACCCTGTCTCGACAGGGCCTGATAACAGAGGACACTCACATAGCGCTTGGCCATCCTCACAAGTCTGGTTCTCCTGTGACTGTGTCTCCCAAACAAGCTCATTCGTTACACGGATGTCAGCTTGTTCCTCCATTTTTAATAAGGTTCTTCCCTCATGTGTTCATGGTCACCCTGGAAATTGGAACTGCCCCGGCACCTTATGGGTCCCCAGTCTGCTGAGGATGTACCCATCAGGATCTGGACAAATGGAGGCCATCAGGCATGAGGACAGCTGACACAGGCACCGAGGCAAACAGTCCCCCTCCAGCCTCTGCCCCATGTCCCTGAAGCCCTACCTTCAACATACGGCTGATTGGCTATTCTGGCAGAAGGAACTGGAGATGTGAGAAGATCCCCTGACCCACATGCCATGGCAAGCAGATGACCAGTCCTCACGGCTCCTTATAACCGGAATGGGGGGGAGGGGGAGGGGCGTCTCCATTGCTTGAGGATTCTAGAACTCTTGGTTTGTTTATTCAGGACAGCAGGGAGTGGGCCTGTGCCCCAGGGCTGGGGACTTACCTGGCTGCGGCAGCAGCAAGACTCTAAGAAGGAGGCAGGATGGTCATGGCAAGGCCCTGCCAGGGCCTCGGGTGATGCTGCTGTCGGGAACCTCCCTGCAATAGGCCTCCTGGTGCCTGGCCTGAGACAGTGCCTTGTGGGCCCAGCTCTTAGCACTGCACCCAGTGCCCAGCCTTGGCCTTGATGGTGCCCCTGTGCCTAGTTCTGAGCCTGTGACAGCACCACATGTCCAGCTTGTGACAGTGCCTGGCGCCCATCCCAGGCTCCTTTGTGAAGCCCCTCTGATGGCCTCCTTGGAGGTGTGGAAAACAAGGCACTACAGGGGGATGACAAGTTCCTGTAGTGCGTGGCTGAGGTGGAACTGGAATTTTCCTTTTTCCCTCAGGGTGTGTATTTTCAAGAGAACGGCTCCTGGGTGGAGGGACTCCAGGCGTGTTTGGCCTGGGAAGGTGGCCTCCTGAGAGGAAGCAGCTTGTAGACTTGGTTCTTCATGAATCAGCAGGACGAATGACATCTTGGGACACCTCCCCACCACCCACTGAGGATCCCTCCTCCCAAAGAGCCCATGGTTCTCACACTGTCATGAAGACGGACCACTTCTGATGCAGCCCGTCGTCAGTGCTGTCAAGGATGTGGGGCGATGCTGGGGGAGATGAACTGGCTTGACCACTGTGGAAAGCCGCTGGGAATCATTCAGCAGAGCAGAAAGTGTGCCTACGCCACGAGCCACGGCGCCACTCCTGCATGTATGCCCGAGAAGCAGCATGCACGCGGCAGGAGACATGCGCAGGACTGTTCATAGCAGCGCTGTTGGGAAGAGCCGCAGCTGGACACTGCCACCCACGGTGGGACAGAGGCACAGAACCCTCCACAGCCATGAGAATGGACGATCTACGGCTCACATAGTTGAGTGGTGACGCTCAAAACCCTATTATGGGTGAAAGAAGTCAGATACAAAAGGCTACAGACTGTATGAAATTCAAAAACATGCAAAACAAATTAATTTTAGGGATATCATACAAAATCAAGGAAATTATTAATATTATCCCTATAATCAGATTCCCTAAGAAAGGGGGAGAGAGAAAGAGGAGAGAGAAACTCGAGAAGAAGAGAAACCCTATCTACTCTTCTGCCTTTGTAGAAAATAATGCTTTGGAGGGAAATAGTCAATCAATCAATAAAACAAAATAAGACAACTGAGTAAAGATCAAGCACATCTGTGATCACAACCAGTGTGAATGCACAAATTCTATTAAATACTTGTAAAAGATAAAAATTCTTACATTAAGTAAAAAAAAAAAAAAACCCCACTCAGATGCTACTTGTTAGAGACACCTAAAATAAAGTGACATAAAGAAGGTGAGAGGATAAAGGTGGGCAAAAACATATTCAGTATATGCAAGGAAAAGTAGCAAAGGCAATGTTCATCTCTGAAAATGATTCCAGACAAATGATTTAAACAGAACAAAAAAGTTATTTTATGCTGTAAAAAGACAAATTGCAATGATATGTAACATCATAAAATTCTGTCTATCAATAAAATAGCATCAAACATATCAAGCAAAATCCATCAGCAATACATAAGAAATTGAAAAACCTCACTTGTTGTGGCAGAGTCTCCTCCAACTCACTATGACTTTGAGGGATGAAATATCTATAAAAATCAACCGCATATTAGACTACTCAGAAAGCCACAATAACTTCCCTAAATGCTGAACTAGTGTGGGCCACATTTTTTTATCATGATGCAATTAAACAAGGATTTTAAACAATGATTTTCAACAAAATAAGCCAAATCATTTGGAAAGTTAAAAAATAAACCTTACCAAATTAATTTGAGGAAATAAATACACTCTATAAATTATTTAGAAAATACTAATAATCCGAGCAAAGCATTTTCTTTAAACTTCTTAGGCGTGTCCAAGGCAAATTCATAACCTTAAAGGCATTTATTATTGAATAACAAAAATGAAAATAAATGAATTATATACTCAAATCAAGAAACCATAAAAACATATAAAAATAAACAAGAGGAAAACCTGTAGCTAACAAGTACAAAACACAGAATTATACCTTAACCAATTAGAAGAACAGCCAGAATGAAGCATGAACCCTGTAATGGATCTTTGAAAAAAACAACTAATATTAAATAGGACAAAAGGCATATTTTATATTGACAGGGTGGAATCCACTAAGATGGAAGAGCAGGCATGAACCTTTTACTCCCAACAACACAGCTTTAAAACATATAAAGCAAAAATTGTTAAAACTGCAAGAAGTAGCCAAATAATTTTTGTGGCAAACCTCTAAGAAATCAACAGATTATGTAGCCATAAAATATTTGAGGTGTTGAAAGGATCTGAATAACACAGTCAACAAGCCTGATCCAATCAGTTGTAGCTCAAACTTGGTTCTGAAACACACTTTTGAATGCACATCAAACATTCACTGAGACTGACAAAATAGTGGGCCACAAATAAAACCTCAATAAATTCCAAAATACAGAAGTAATTAAATCCATATACAGTCATGTATCGCTTGGCAATGGGGACACATTCTGAGAAATGTGTTGTGGGTAATTTCATCATTGTGCAAACATCATAGAGTAGACTTACACAAACCTAGGTGGTATAAATATTTTTATTTACACATATTTTTTCATATAGAAAACCAAATGTCCCAGCACCATTACTGAATATCAGTCATTTCCCCTATTGGATCCGCAATGCTAATATCAAGTGCTACATGTCAGGTTTCTATATATCCTTCATTATAATCTCATGGGACCACTGTTGTACATGCAGTCTGTTGTTGACTGAAACATTATTATGCAGCACATGACTGTAGTGATATAGAGAAAAACAGGAGAATCCCCCGCTTCTTCCCAAACCTACCCATTGGGAAATTAAATAACATCCTTCTATATAACTCTTGTGTTAAATAGGAAATATAGTGTGAAATTATAAACAACGAAGAAATGAATGACAATGAAGCCGGTATATATAAAATTTTGTGAAATATGGCCAAAGTGGGACTCAGCGGAAAATTAATGGAATGAAGTGAAAATATTGGAAACCAAAGAAGTCTAAAATAATGAACTAAGCATACTAATCAAGAAGTTAGAAAAAAAAAACAATAAAATAAATCCCTAAAAGTAGAAGGTTGAAGTTATTAAAACTAAAAGAGCTTTAATGAAATAAACAGAAAGAAGCAGATTTGATCACTAAAACCAAAAGTTAGTTTGCACCATTTAGGAGTTCCCAAGTAACAGAAATTTCCACTCAAATAGGTTTATAATTCCCATCTCTTCTCTCTGCCTTCAGTAGTGGTGGCTTCAGCCTCAGTTGGTCCCCTTATTGAAGAATGGCTGCCAACAGCCCATCTCCTCCTGCTTCCTCATCTACATTCAGAAAGACAGTGCGTATGTCTTTTCTCTAACCATGCCTTATCTGTTTGGGACAGCCCAGGTCAGCACTCCACCGGGGGCAGGTGGCTGGTGTACTAGAACATGACTAGATCAAGCTGGGAGCTGAGAGAATGACAGCTTCCCCATGAAGGATATGGGCAGCCTGGCAGAGGTGTGGGCCCCTGACCAGGAACAGCAGTAATACAAAGGAAAGGAGAGGAGGGACACCATAGAGCTAACCACGTGGCTTTTTGAACATACCTATGAAGTAGATGGAACTTTGGACATTGTAATCTGTAATAATTAAGAAAAAAGCAGAGTACACACATGAACAGTATTAGAAATAGGAAAGAGAACATAGACTCAAATTTTATACATCAATTTGAAATTTCTAAGTCTAAGGTAAATTAAGTGATTTCCTAGGAAACTGTACTAGAATTAACTCAAAAAGAGGTGGAATATGTGACTAGGCCAGTAATTATAGACAAATTTTTTAAGTAGTCAAAGATTTATCCCTTAAAAAAAAATGCATCAGGCATCAGGCTCAGTGAGTTTTATGTGCACCATCTACCAAACCTAAGGAACAGACAATGCTGGTGTTATATAAATTGTTCTAGGGCTTAGGGAAATACTAGAAAGCTGTTCAACATGTTTTAAGATGCTACCATAGCAATGACACCAAACTTGAACAAAGGATAGAACAAAAAAAAGAAAAAGCTGTAGGCTAATTCCAACAGTGGGGCGGGCAAAAAAGTCTAAGCAAAATGTCAGCAAATCTACCATGTATTATAGAATTTACCTAGGAATACCATTGATCTAGTAATGTAATTCAGTATGTAAATAAATAAGAAAATCCACAGAATCATTTGAGTTGTTCACTTCTGCATCATCAGGGCCCAAAATAGTCCCTGGAGCAGAGAAGACTGTCAATAAATATCCGTGGAATGGAGGAAAGAATGAAGTCAGAATCAGCACATGTACTCCCACTGTTACTGCTACTATGTCACACCGTGCGGGATGGTGGTCTCGGGCAATGAGATCAGAAAAAGAAATAATAAGATGAAGCTGTCACCATTTTAAGTAGTTTGATTATGCAAAAATAAGCCAAAGGAATCAACTGAGAAACCACTGAATCAATAAGACAGTTTTGCAAGACAGCCAGGAATCAAGATCACTATTTTTTAAAAATCCATCAACAGCTGTACAATACCTAACATACAGAATTAGAAAAAAATGTAATGGGAAAAGATACCATTAACATAAACAAAATTTATAAAATACTTAGAAATAAACATAATATTTCCCCAGGCATCCATGAAAACACCTGGAAAGCTACTGAAAAGACACAGAAGAGCTGAGTGAATGGAGACATATACCACATCCCTGGTTAGGAACTCAACATTGTGGAAGTGACAGTTCTCCCCAAATTAATCAGTGTATTTAATTCCAATTCAAATACCAGTAGTGTTTTTAATGAAATTTGACAAACTAATTCTAAAGTTTACAAAGAAGACAATAGGCAATAATTTTTTTAAAGGAAAAGGAGAGCTTTTGCCACCACTTAACAAAATACAACAAAGCTGATTGAAACATCACAGCACTAACCCAGGGACCAGAAAAGCAGATCAGTGGGAAAATAATAGAGGGTTAAAACACATACCCATGAGTATATTGGGATTTCATTATTATAAATAGGGAAATTCAAATCAGCAGGAAAAGAGAGATGGACGCTACAAGAAATGGTGTCAATGAAATTGGCTCTCCAGTTAGAAATAGCGCCATACCTCACACCACACATAAAAAGAAATTTCAAGTGAATTAGACTTAAACAAACAACGTAAATTTAAAAAAAAAAATGGAAATACCAGCTTTTACAATCTGGAGATGGAGAAGGCCATTCTAAGAGAGGCACAAAACCCATAAATAAAGACTGACTGATATGATTCCATGATAATTTTAAAAGGCTTTATGGTAAAATTACCCATATTTCTAAAAGACAAGTGGCTTACTGAAGAAAATATTTGCAAAATAATTGACAAAGGCTAAGTATTCAGAAAAGATAAAGACCTTCCATAGAAAAAGATAAGGAATCCAATAGAAAAATAGGCAAAGTATATGAACAGAGGATTTACTAGAGCAAAAGTATATTTTTTTTCAATGAACACAGGAAAAAACATTTTTCCAATAAAGAAAATACAAATTAAAACAGCAATGATATAATTTTCTGCCATCAGATGGGCAAAAATTGAAAGGATCAATAACATCTATTTTTAGCAAAGAGGACACATTCATTCTCGTATACTGTAGGTCTGAATGTAAACTGGTTCAGCTTTGGAGGACAGGGGGTGAATTTGATAGTATTCCTCCAAAATTATTAAATTTGCATCTTCTTTGTCCATCTTCCCCTCAGTCTCTGTCCTAGGAAGACGGCCGTGGACATGCCGCCAAGCGTGCTCCCCTACACGTGTGGGAGCGTGTTCGTGGCAACACCGTGGCAATGCTCACAAGTCAGAAACAACCTAAAAACTAGTGGTGGCCGAATCACTGTTGTATCTGCACAGAACACAAGCAGTAATGTAAAATTACGCTCTAGGTACTGACATAGAAAGGTCCTCAGGTCATATGCTTTTTTAAAGTGTCGGTTATTAATACATATATAAGACCCCATTTATTTTAAAAATCATAAAGCTGTTGTTTAAGGATATTAATAATGATTACTTCTGGGGATGGGAGCAGGACTGGCAGTGGGATTAGATGAAAAAAGGGGAATCTTTATACATATTTCTGCATTTTGTTAGTAAATCACAAGACTGTATTTAGATATTACATATAATCATTTTTTTTTTTTTTTTTTTTTGAGACAGAGTCTCACTCTGTTGCCCAGGCTAGAGTGAGTGCTGTGGCGTCAGTCTAGCTCACAGCAACCTCAAACTCCTGGGCTCAAGCAATCCTCCTGCGTCAGCCTCCCAAGTAGCTGGGACTACAGACATGCACCACCACGCCCGGCTAATTTTTTCCATATATATTTTTAGTTGTCCATATAATTTCTTTCTATTTTTAGTAGAGACGGGGGTCTCATTCTTGCTCAGGCTGGTCTCGAACTCCTGAGCTCAAAGGATCCACCCTCCTCGGCCTTTCAGAGTGCTCGGATTACGGGCCGATAACCCTTTTTTTTTAAGATAAAAAAATGTAGAAAGAAATAGACCAAAATGAGAAGACTGGCTATCTCCGTGTGGTGGGACTCCAGAGGATGTTTTCTTTCTTTTGGCTTGACTGTGTTTCCTAATTTTCTACAACGAATATGCAATACTTTTATAATCAGGTTTGTTTTTTTTTAAAAAAAAAAAAAAAGGAAGGAGAAAGAATGAGGAAGGAGAAGAAGGAAGGAGGAGGGAGGAAGAGGAAGAAAGAAGGAGGAGGAGGAGGAGGAGGAGGAGGAGGAGGAGGAGGAGGAGAAAGCAAGCTAATTTTGCAGTTCCATCTGTGGGTCATTCCTACTGTCAGCCTACAAGCCTACAGGGCATGTTTCAACTGCTCCCTTACAGCATGCCCACTTTACAGATGCGGAAACTGAGGCCACAGGCCCAGGCCCTCTCCCTACGCCCTAGCACTAATGATACAGCGAAAACAATCAGCCTCCACTCTGGGGAGGCTCCTGGCAGACCTAATTCCAGGAAGCCCTGCCCTCCCTCCCACGCCCAATCCCCAGGGCTACCCCAGAGAACAGAAAAAAGAAAAGAGCCAGCTCAGGTTTGCACAAGTTTAATCCCTGCTATTCTGGTCCCAGATTCCAGGACCTTTCCAGGCCACACTTCCCTTCTCCTGGTCACTCAAAGCCTAGTCATCCATCACATTTCTCCCCACTGAGATGCCAAAGTGGAACCCAGTCTTGCAGGGGCCACTCTTTCGCCACCCTTACTCTTGTTGAATATGGACACATGACCTTGCTCAACCTCCATCCAGCCCCACTCAGCAGAGGCAGAGCAGGAAGACAAGGGGTGGGGATGTCAGGGGCCCACCCAGGAGTGCAGCAGCCTGCACAGGAATAGGAGCCAGGCAGAGGCGCAGGGACCTGCGAGGGCTCCATTGCTCATTTGCTTCTGGATCCATTTGGTGTATTTGGTGACGCGGGTGTACACGCCTGGATTCTGTGCTTTCTCGCAGGCCTTTTCCCAGGATAACACCCCAGCCAGAATCCATCTGTTCTCAACTTTGCAAGCCAACGGCCCCCCGGAATCCCCCTGGACAAAGAGAGCAGTGATGGAGGCTGTGGGTCCTGCTGGGCCCTAAGGGACCTAGAATGCCCACCCTCTGAGTTCTGCTTGGAAGAGTCATTCCTTGAGGTTCGCACTCCCAGGGGTCCTCCTTTGGCTCCTCTGTTGAGGACCCCGCTCCAGAGTAATGCCCAAAAATCAATGTCTCAGGAGAAGGCAGGAGAGAGCACAGCACTGCCTGGGGGTGGTAACACACAGGAAGGTCAGGCCAACCCCTCCCCAGGGAACTGCCCCCACCCGGCAGGAGATCTGCCAGAACCTCCCGGAAACTCACATTGCACAAGTTTTCTTCATAGTTGGTGGCACAGATCATGTTCCTCAGGACAAGGCGGATAACTCGGGGGAAGACGGACTTCCTGTGGTAGATCCGGTCACACTTCTTATTGTCCATGATAAACACCTCGGCCTCCTGCAGCTCTGTGGTCAGCACGGAGTCAGCTGTGGAGGAGCCCAGCGGGGTTAGCACTAACTCCTCACTGCACACAGCCCTGACCTCTGCCTCGTGCCTTGTCACCCTACCCTGGAGACTGCCAAGACACACCCTGTCACACCTGCAAGACCTCCTTCACCTGCCCCGCCCCCCTGCAGTGCAGACCTTGTCCAGCAAGCACCTCACCCTCTGCCACTCTGATTCGAGATCCCTTTCTTGGGAAGCTTCTGCTTCTGAACCAAGCAGGCCACAATCCAAGTTCCAGTGCAGCCCCTTACAAGTTGGGACTCCAACCACATGCTGCTTTCCTCCAGACTCTGAACTTTGTGTGCACTAGCTGTCCCCTCTGCCACCTGACTAACGCCCACTCCTCCTTCAGACATCTCGGGCAGTCCCTCTGCCCAGAGCTCATCACAGATCCCTCCCGGCTTGGCCTCAAGACCACCTGGCAAGGTCTTTGTCTCTTTCCTCCTCAGCATGTGCCCCTACCCATGCTCAGCTGTGACTTCCTTCCAGGCAGGGCATGAATTTCCAATGCCAAGGGCTGGGGGTGTGGCTGATGCTCAAAGTTTGTCAAGTGAATGAATGAGTGAGTGAGTGAATTGAATCCCCAACTCTGAGCTTCTAAACGAGGCAGGTGATCATGCCCAGCCCAGGCATTGCTAGGCCTGAATGAGGTGCCCATGTAAACAGTGACAATGGTTACCATACAAGGAGTGATCGATCCTAACACATTCGAAGAACCAGGGGCCAGAGGCAAAAAACACAAGCTTCCGGAGAGGCGCCATGAGGGGTCCAGCAGGAGAGGTCTCAGAAGGAAAGGAGTGTGCTCTCTGAGGTACCACACCCACCTCCCACCCACCCCACTCACCTGAAAACCTTTGTTTAACCTGGCTCCAGCCAGTCACCCAGCACTGCGTCCCAACCTTCAGGTTGAAGTTGGGCTCGGGGAGACAGATGGGCTGCACATAGTTGTTGAAGACGACGGGAGTGTGAAGGCGGAGAAGGGCGACATCACCTATGATGAAATTCCGGCCCCAGTACTTGGGGTGCATAATGATGTCCTTCACAGGGATCCTGAGGGCCCTGGTGAAGTTCATAGGCTGCAGCTTGGAGGTGCCAAGCATCACCCAGTACTCCTTGGTTCTGCAGGAGATAGAGAGCTCCACCTGGTAGATATCAGGTTCCCAAGCAAGAATATGTTCCTACCTCCCCTACAGCCCCTCTCCCTTCGTAGAAGTCCTGCCTGATTTGCTGTGTTTGCCCCATCTTGCCTGATCTATCCTAAGGGCCCTCAGGGTCAGAGGTCTGCCTGCCTCTTCATTCATCATTAAAGTTGATTCAAGGTGACCAGGTCTGTGTGTTGTATGTGCAGGTGCAGAGGTGTTGGTGTACGTGTATGTTCTCTTGTGCGTGGGGCTAAGGAGTGTGTTCTGAGTTTTCTTGTTGTTCAGCTTAGGATACACTCTTTGTGACTTGGGGCTCCTGCCCCAGCTCAGTCCCTGATCCCCCGGACATCCTGACCATGACTCTTCCCTACTCTGGATGCCCCTTTCCATGCTCTCCCAATCCCTCTCCTCCCCCATTGTTTCACAGAGAAAATGAGGAAGCTGTGCTGGGCCCGTTGTACCTCTGGGTCTCCAGGCCCTGGACACATGGTCCACACTCACCCTCGGATGCAGTGGGCAGCAGTCACCACCCAGCTGGGGTTAATGAGGGCCCCTCCGCACACGTGCTCATTCTCCATCCGGAGGCTCACTTCCCAGGGCCAATGGCGGGTCATGCCCGCATCCTCCAACCACCAGGGTGCACCACAAACTTCAGGCACAGTGACCACATAGAGGAGAATGAGAATGACTGAGACCAAGGCGCCCTCCAGGACCAATCTGCACAAAGCTATAAACTCGGGGGCTTGTTCCCATTTCAGAGAGGGGAGACTGAGGGTGAGAGATGGGCAGTGGCCTGCCCAAAGGCACTGAGCTAGACAGAAATGGACAATGACAGAGATAAAAAAGCATCAAGACAGAGACATAGAAACAGCACAGCGGGAGAGAGAGATACTGAGAGTCACAGGGAGCAATCAGTACAGAACATCAAAACAAAGGAGAAGCAGAGGAGTCCCAAGACAAGAAATGCATTTTCTTGTGTCTGGAGAGGCTCCTAGGCCACACTCCTGAAAAGCTATAACGCTTGCTGCATCTCTTAGATGCCAAAGGCCTCTGTCCCTACACTGCTCAGAATCAAGAAAAGTTTCTGCGTTCTATGTTAGAAGTTTTCACACTGCCCATTCAAGGTCCCAGTGTGATCCACAGAGGCCCCACACACACAGCTCACACACTCTTAGTGTGCACATAGTTCTGCCAATCGAGTCGTATGATTGGATGAATGTATGAATAAACACATTAAATAAAATAAAACATTAGCCAACATTATACTTTAAAAAAAACCAATGCACCATGATCATATAAGGATTGTTCCAGGGGTGCAGGGGTAGTCCCATATAGTGTAGTCTTCACATAAATTAGTTCTAACAATAAAGAGAGAAAGACCATGTGCTTTTCACCATAGACACAGAAAAAGGCATTTGAAAAATGCAACACATTATTTATGACTTAAAAAAAAAAAAAAACCTCTTACTTAAACTAGAAATGGAAAGGAAATCCTTAACTTTATAAAAGTTAGATATGCTGCAAACCTACAGCAAACATCATATAACATTAAAGAACAGGCAAAAAAGAATCTATCCCATCAGAGGCCAGGAATAAGGATCCTCTGTGAGGAGGAGAGCAGAGGAGGTAATGCAGAGAGCACAGGGGGCTTCTGGGTGTTGGTACTGTCCTACTTCTTCACCAGGTGGTGACTACACGGCTGTGTTCACTGCATGGTAATTCCTCGAGCTGGACCCTGAATGATAATTCCTCGAGCTGGACCTTCCTGTGTGCACTTTTGTGTGATACATGTAATACTTGAATAAAACAATTCACTTTGAAAATCAATAACATTTTTCTATCCCAGCACAACCAACTAGAAAATATACTCAAGATAAAATACATTGTCAGTGGCTAAAAATTATAAAGTACCTAGGAATTAACTTATCTAACATCACATGAGACTTCTGTGGTAAAAAATTCTAAACTATAAAAAAGGACACAGAAAATGATCAGCATAAAGGGAGAGACATTCTTGCTCTTAAAGAAAATAACTGAATATGTTAGATGTAATTTTTCCCAATATCAATAAATTCATTTTGCAAGTTAGAATTTTTAGGAATCCTGGTAAACTTACTCTAAAATTGAAATAGAAAAAAAATATGTCCACATATAGCTCAGTTTTTGCAAAAGTACAGCAAAGAAGGGCCACTTGTCCTAGCAGATATTAAAACAGACGCAACAGCCACAATAACAAAAACAGTGTGGTATTGTCGCAAGGACAGCAAATGGGCCAATGGAAAAAAATAGACAGCTTGAGATTGTTCCATGTATTACAGGAACTTGATGTAAACAAAGGAGCCACCATGATCAGTGGGGAAAAGAAGGACTATTGAGTAGATGGTGTTGGGAAACTGGCTCACTATAAAAGAAACAAGAAAAACAAAACTAGATTCCTTGCTAATAGCACTTGAAGACCTAAAGGTGAAAGGTAAAACTGTAAAGTTAACAACTATGTGACATAGAGTGGGAAAGGACTCCTTAAACAAAACCTCAAAACACAACCCATAAAGCATAGACTGATTAACTTCATTACATCAAAATCAAGGAGTTTTGACCCCAGGAGCAAGATTCACAGGCAGAGGACAGATTGGGAGGGAATATCTGCAATATCTAAAATCGATCCCAGACTTTTATTAGAAATATGCAAGGAACTCTAGGAAATCAACAAGAAAAAAGAAGAGACAATATTTAAAAGAGAAGGACAAGCAATTTATTAGAAGAGGAAACTCAAAAAGCCAAAAGGATATTGAGACAAGTTCAAACTCAGTAATGGCAAAAACGCAAATCAAATTAAGAAATCATTTTGTTTATCTATTAGATTGGCAAAAAATGTCAAAGCTGGATCATGCCAAAGGTTGGTAGGTCTGTGGCAATATATACACCTTCATACACTGCTGGAAGGAGTCTGGAGGGGTGGCCAAATTGGAATATGGGTAGTAGACAAAAGTATGGTACCAATGTAAACTTTTGAAACTGATAAGTACACTGTGGTTATGTAAGAGAATATTCTCAGAAAATATACACCAAAGTACTGTGCAATAAAGAGCCATGCTGTATGTTACCCTCAAATGATACTAAAAAAAAATGTGTATATGTGTTCCCTGTACTACTTATATTTTTGCAGTATTCTATAAATTTAAAATTATTTCCAAATAAAAAAATTTTCTTAATAGAGAATTAAAAGAGGAGGAAACAGAAACAGATCTAGAGTACCCATCATTTACGTAAATTGAAAATACATGCACACAAAACAGCGCTATGTATGTTAACCACAGCACACACAAACAGAAAGATCCACACTGAACACATAAGAAAGGCTGAGGGGTATGGGAGTGGGGCCTGGATACAAGCTGGGATAACTAACTATGTCAATCAGCCAAATAATCAGTCAGGTGGCATCCTGGCAGGACCTATGACAATGGAGGTTCACGAACTGAAGAACAGGAGTAATCCAATCCTCCATCCCTTTTCTAAGGGAAAAGACAGGAAACCGCAAAAGAGCCAGGCTCTGCAGACACCGCCACAGGGCCCTGGAGGCTCTATCTGCAACTGAAGAGTTTAGAGCTTGAAAGGTTTCTGTGTGGAAAAGGGACTGCATCAGCTTCCTAGACATGTTCCCTGATGGGATGCAACCTGGGATGAATTCAAAGAGGCTCAGCATTCCCAGGGGAGGCCCTGAAACTCTTTCCTCTGGACTGTTAGGTCTATATGTTCTGGCATCTACAGGCTGTTCTTTAGGAAGCGGGCCCCTTAGACTAAATTCCTGCTTCCTACAGACCCAGAAACACAATCTATGTGACTCCCTTCAGAACATACCCTCCCAGGAGCTGAAGCTTTTCCTGTAGAAGGGGCTCACCCTACCCACCTGGTTTGGTTTTGTCCTCTTTGTAACCTGGAAGAGAAAAGAGGGACAGAAATGAAGCTAGAGCTTATGACAATATGTCAGCAAAGATGTGCATTTTTTATTAACTAGTTCATTCATTCAATCACCCAAATATGTCCTAATCTTCCGCTCTGTTCCCAGCCTGGAGATGGAAGCTGGGGAGACAGAGAGGTGTCAAACAGAACCTGCCCTCAAGGAATAGAGTCCAGAAATAAATACACAACCACCTGTATAAGATCAGTACAGGGACAGGGCCACAGGTGTCAGGTGAGCCCAGAAGAAGCAGCGGACACAAAAGACTTCTGGGAAAAAGGGTTATCGTGCCAAGTCTTAAAGATGAGAAGGTAAAACAGAAAAGTGATAATGACATTCCTTGCAGAAGAAACATCATGATGCGTGCCAGAGATTCCAGAGGATGAAGGGCAAGTCCTGTGATGGCAAGAGCTGAGCCAGAGGAGGAGAGTCAGGGGCCAATCAGCCAGGGTGAGACCCTCTGGGAAGAGGGAGGCCAACAGAGGTGTGACAGGGTCAGGCTTGTATTGTGAAGGCAGCATCGAGAATAGACAGGAAGGTGACAAGACTGAGGGCAATGAGATTCCTTGGGAGCCTCTGCAGAACCAAGGCAAGAAATGAGGAGATCTGAATGAGGAAGTGGCTGTGAGAACAGACAGGGTGAGCTGGATGTGGGACTTAGGGACACGGGTGAGCCTATGATGACACTGCAGTTTCTAGTTTTGGAGAAGAGTGGCTGCCACCCACTGAGCTAGAAAACTGAGTAAGAGCAGTTAGTTTGTAGGAAAATGAGGGCCTCAGTTTTAGACACCAAGGGGCTGAGATGTTTCTAGGTCTTTCAGGTGGGGGATGTCCAGCAGGTGGCTGCACATCAAGACATGCTGTTTTAAGAGGCACCGTCACGTAAATGGCAGCTCAATGCCCAGTGAGTTCACGCGGAGCAGTGAAGACGGAGGAGCAGGAAACAGAGACAGCACCTTCCAGAACACCAGTGCAGCAGGGATGAGCAGAGCAGGGTGGCCTGGGGTGGACACAGGAGAGAGAGAGTCACTCGTGAGGTAAGGAAGAATCAGGAGACACAGAAAATGAAACAGGAGCAAGTGGTAGAAAGGTTGGGGACAGTAAGGACAGGGATATGCCAGGAAGAGACTAAGGGAAGGGAAGACTGTTGTTTTGGGAAGTGCAGCAGTGAACGGGAAAGAGATGGGGCCAGAAAGCCAGTGAAGAGAGAGAAGGAGGACAAAGGTCTGAGAGGACGATGGTGGGGGCCCAGTGCACGCAGAGCCAGGGCAGGTGAGCGGGCTGGCCCTGCCCTGCACAGGAAGCATATCTCTGTTTCCTGGAGAGGCAGGTGAGGGTGGTACAGATGTAGCCGGCTTTGGAGGGGTCCTTGGGGGTTGGGGAGAGTCAAGGAAGACAGTGCCTGAAAGCCCGTGTTTTCTGGGTGAATGAAGGGCTGCTAGCGAGGCACGCTCGGCTGGAATAGGGGCTCCGGAAGGAAGGTGAATTTTAGAGTATTCCTTTAGCAGATGGGGACCAGGAATTTGCCTGGGCCAAACCATATGCCCAAATGGGGTCTCCAGGGAGCCCAGGTCCCCGGGAAGATCAGAGCTCGAGGTGGAGGGGAGGAGTGTGAGACGCCTGGGGATGCTGCTGGAGAGGGCGGGCCGGGCAGTTGGGACATCAGGAGAGAAGGCAGAGGGTTCCTCTGTTCTGCTGGTCCCCAGGAGGCCTTGCAGGGCAGGTGTGGCCTGAGGGAGGAGGACTGAGAAGGCAGTTGTTTACAATCCCTGGAATCGCCCTGGCGAGATCCTGGGAGGGGGTAGTAGAGGAGAGGCGACCGTGGGGTGGGTAGGCAATAAAAGTCCCCACCGCACTCCGAGGCCAGGCCCCCGCCCCAATGCTGGGCAGGGAGCTGGAGGCGGAGCAGGCCGGGGTTCAGGGGGGAAGGGGAGCAGCAGAAGGGACGGACAGTGGCTGCGGAGGCGCCCACCTCACCCGAGCTCAGCGTTGGCGGGAGCAGCAGGAGCAGCAGCTGCAGCAGGATTCGGCAGCTCAGCACTGAGGGCCCAGCGAAGAGGCTGGACCGAGAGGCAGCCATGAGGCCGGGGGGGGGGGGGGGGGGGGGGGGGGGGGGCTGCCACCTGGCGGCTGCAGAGGCAACGCCCACGTGACCGTGCACGTGCCTGGCGCCGGGCCACATGCGCACCCCAGCACGTGAAGGCGCCAGGGCTTCTGAGGCACTGCCACACACTGGCGCATTTCTCGCACCTCCATTTCCTGCCTGTCCCTTGAGGACGACCTGGGGGCCCTCGGTCTGTGCTCCCTAGGTGATCGCCCCATGAAAGCACCCCCAAGGGCTCTTAAGTTTGTGACAGTACCCCTAGAACCTGACTGGTGGAGGCCCAGGGGACCACTGGACCACTGATGGCATCTTGTTGCCCAGCCTCTGACCACACCCTTGTTCCCCTGGGCCTGGTGCACTGGAGAGTTTCACAGTCACTTTTGATTTGGGAATCTGGAAAACCGTGGAAAGCAAAGAAAGGAAAAGAACAACGGTAAGGCTAGGGAATCCGGAAAGGTGTCATTGGGAAAGTCATATTTGAGCTGGACCAGAAATTAAAACAAGGAGTCTTGGGGGAGAACAGAGGAAGGAAAGGCATTCATCCTCATTCACAGACCACCAATGAGATCGTTGCAATTAAAATGCCCCACCCAGACCTACCCAACTGAAAATTCCCATAGTGGAACCGGTAATCTGCATTTTTAACAAGCCCTCAGGGGATCTGAAGCTGGTACAGCATGAGCAACAGGCCTAAGAGTGAGCCATGAGATGGAGAAAAGCTACCTGTTGACCAAGAACATCTGAATGGGATGTTCTAGAAAAAAGACATTAAATTTATTTTGTTAATTCTTGAATAATCATTGGTTTCTTAAAGCAGCTGGTGCTATGCTCATTAAGAGACCCAGTTTGATGTAAGCTCTCAGCCTCAGCCCCAGCAACAAGTAGGACTGGCACAGACTGTCCACTGAAGCCCACTGATACCTGGAGGTTAAACATGGACCCCTGGAAGGGAAAAGGGCAGGAGATTGGGAGGGTGTTGATCAGCAGCTAGACAAGGGACTCCAGGACACCAGGCCCTGTAATGAGGAAAAAGAATCTGTGTATAATATAGTGAATCTCTCTCACCCTCCTTGTGGGAGTGAGCAGCAAAGAAAAGCAGTGATGAGGAGGAATAGTTCTCATGCCCCAACTTCACTCTTACTCCCCGTACCAGTCTCTCTTGGTCCCCTAGCCCTAGCTGTAGGGACTGTTAACTTCAACTGCAGAGCTCCCTGCAGAGATGCTAATGACTCTAACAGGTATACAATGAGCAGGACCCACTGGCTAAAACTAAGACTCACCTCTGAGCAGGCAGGGTAGGCCTCACCTCTCCTTCTAGGTTTCAGTAAGAACCATAAATAGTATCCTTAGCTAAATGAGAAACCAGTTCTCTACAGAGTGTATTTTATGCAACCAAACACCCCAGGTGAGCAGAACTTCAGAACACACAGGAAACTCTCCAAACATTTATTCAGGTGACTTCTGAAAACTCCCCACTCTATAACTGCCTCAAAACAACATGGAGTGTCCCTGGATGTGGCCACTAGAGCACTGAGGAAGAGGGTGCCAAGAATGGGTCACCCCAAGAGCGCTTGTGTGGCAGAGGCTGTCCACTCACAGATGGATTCACCGTGGTGTGCAAGGGAGCTTCTCCCAGCCCCAGACGACTGAGCCAGAGGTGGAAGTCCTGGGCCTTGCACCTCTGCAGGGACCTGGCAACACCTCTTCACTCTCTCTGAGCAATCACCAAGCTGACTGGTTTCACAAAGTCTCAGGTGAGAGCCCTGAAACCAGGACCAGGTCTAATGCTTGTTTCACCGTTGCTGGTGTCTCTTTGGCAGATGTTCTCCGAGATGGCGATGAGTCATCACGCCCCACCTGGCAGGTTGTGGCCCCCTAGCTGGCATCGGTTCATCCCCTCCTTCCCACCAGGCAGAGCATAGCCCAGGTGTAGGGGTGGCCAAGGCAGGTGACCGGAGCACCAGGCAGGGACACTTTCCAGGCCCCAGTCTCCCTGCCATGCTCGCCTGTGTGGATCTCCAGAGGGCCAGTGGATCACAACTGGGATTTGAGGAAAGGGCACGGAGAAGGAGCAGGAGGTTGGTGAGAGGAGACGCCTAAGTCTGAGACTCAGAAACAGGAGGGGAGTGGGCTGGGGCCATCATGGTGTCACCAGGATGTCCAGAGGCTGCACCAGACACAGGAACAGAACGAGGAAGCCTTCTGAGTCCATGCAGGAAGCTTGACTCAGGCGACTAATAACCCAATCCTTATAGAAACTAACTTCCGTATAAACTGCAGGAATTCCTTTCAAACTGCAGCCGATGCCCCAGCTCACAATCCCCACCTGGATCCACGTGTCATTTAATTCACAGACCAGGGGCCCCCCAGAATCTCCCTGGAGAAAGAGAAAGAAACAATTGCAGAAATGGAACAGGACCCACGTCAGAGCAGGCACTGAGGAGACAGGGACACATGGTGCATCCCCTGGACCTCGGCCCTGGGTTTCTGTGAATGTGAGATTTGAGAATTGAACATCTTTAACAAAAAAAAAAATCGTGTTCCAAAAGCTGAATATAAATAAAGAAAATATACCTACTCTGAGATACTAATGAGTAAAGTATACCACCTGTCACACAGAAGAGGCTCAAAACACGGAATTACTATCATTAGTGTTACCCTGCCCCTCCCCAAGCTTTATAAGCTACTCTCTCCCGAAGGATCAGGTAAGGTGAGCCCAGGAGAGTGCCGGTGGCTTGTCCTCACCTCCCACTAATGTCACTAATGGTAAATGGAGGGGCAGGCCCTGTTGGCTGGGGATGATGAAACTTTGTTCAGACAACTGGAATGCCGAGGCAGCAAGGGGCCCAGGAACTGACCTGGCAGGCATCTTTTCCTTGGGCATTATAGCCACAGACCATCCCTTCTTTGACCAGTTGACCAACGCTTCCTTTCTTTGCCCTGAGTATCTCTGAACAGTTCTCATGACGAATAATGTTCAGCTCAGCCTCCTGAAGCTCAACTGGCACTTCTGTATCTGGATATACAGAAAAACAATTTTCAACTGAGTGGATCTGCATAAGTGGGACAGGAAGGAGTACCCCATACCCACTGTGGATCTCAGTACAGTGTATTCACACACAGATGCCCCCTTAGGCATTGGATATTGTCCCCATTTGACCCAGGAGAAAATGAAGCCCACAGTTGACATCGGGATAGGAGGATGTAAGATCCGAAGCAAGTCAGGAGAAATAAGAACAGATCAGGAGAGGGAAGGCAAGGCCTTACCACCCTGAGAAATCAAAACCAAGCATCTGTCACTCTAGGTATCAGTAGTAATAGTCACAGGGCATCCTGTGCATTTGTAAAGTATCTTTACTTTTTAGAACAGGATCACAGACTCTAAAATCCAGCCTCTCCCCAGGGATAGGAGGACCTGTACTTCACCGAGAGGCCTCTGCCCTCTTCTCACACACAGGAAGCTCCCTGTCTAGCAGGGCAGGTACTTCCCAGGAGGGACAGCTTACGTTGGCAGAGAGCTCATCACCCGAAAGCTAAAATCCACCCTAGAGAGAACCCACCATGCCCCCAGGTCCTGACAATCCGAGAGAAATTCATAACCAGTTGTTAAATTATTCCCCAGCAGCATCTTCTCCACCCTCCTCCCTTCCTTACACTATAAAATCTGCTTCCCTGTCCCTCCCTTTTGCTTGTAGGCCAACCTCAGGGCATCAGGCAGCCTACTTTCCGGTCTGAGTTTGTTGTAGTCTTGCTTCATAGTCTCACCTTTTTGGTTTAGTTTGCCCCATCCAGTCACCCAGCACTCTGTATCCGTTTTCACCATGAAAGTCTTTTCAGGGAGGCACACAGGCTGGATGTGTGTGGAGTAATTCACAGGGAAGGCGAGCAGAGCAAGGGCAATGTCATTGTGAAGGGTAAGGGAACTATAATATTGGTGGATAACAATGTCTTCAACTGGGACCGCAACTGCAGATGTGGAGTGATGCTTCACGTTTGTGTCTCCCATCTTCACGGTGTATTCCAGATGGCTGCAAGGAGATCCTCGAGGGTCTATACACTCCGCTCCCACACCTCCTAGGTGCTCCCCAGCCTGGCCCCACCTTCCTGTGCCAGCCATCAGCCACTTGCCTCCCTCCAAACCACATCCCCTCCAGGGACCCCGACCACATAGCCAGCAGTTCTCTGGCGGTCCCCAGACCAGCAGCAGCATCACCTGGGAACGTGTTAGAAATGCAAATCCTCAGGTCTCAGTCCAGACTGGAGAAAAGCTATGGGGCTGTCACTCCCTTTTTCAGATGAGGAAGAGGAAGCTCAGGGAGGGAACAGGTTGGCTCCGGGTCACACCTCCTGATCAGGGGCCCAATCCTGGAGCCCCAAACACTCACCCATATATGCAGTGGGCTGCAGTCATCACCCACCGGTTGGTGATCAGGGAGCCTCCGCAGATATGTTTATCATTGGTCTGCAGGCTCACCTGCCAGGGCCATTTCCTCTCCGGGGCAGGACTTCCACCAACTATCCTCATAGCCCTCTGGCCACACGCTGGAGCAGGTCAATGAAGGGAAGGAACTGGGAGTGAAGTTGCTGCTGCACTTCCACCAGCACCAGCTGATCCTCGGAGCCCTCAGAGCAAGGCCCGGCACACCCCCAGGGCATGTCTGTGTCTCCTGAGCCTCATCAGACAGTGGCTGTGTCCTCTCAGATCTCAAGGGCAGGCTAAGTGCACTCAGCACGCCCCTCCATCCCCCCAAGGATCGTGTCCCCCTGAGACCCTCCGCTCTAGGGCAGGGTCCCATCCCCCTCAGACCAGGACAGTTCTCTGTGGCAGGTAATGGCCCAGAAACATCACCTGAAGTAGATGTTCTGATCCATGCGGATGATTTTGTCTGTGGGATTGCCACAGCGTCCACATCGTCGTAAGAATCAGAGACACCTGGGGTAAATGCCACCAAATTAGGTGACACTGTGCTCCCCCTGGATTGGGGGGCAGCGGGGGACCCCGGAGCCTCTACAGGGGGTGGCTGCCGCCTGCCTGCTCCGAGGTCCTGGCCGCCGCCCCCTGACGGGAGACGCGAGAGTGAGAGCGGTGCCGGCCCTCCCTGCGCCCCCGCCCCACCCGCCTGGGCCTCGCCGAGCCCGGGCTGGAGGAGCAACAGCCAAGCCAGGAGGCCCAGGGAGCCGTCGCCCGGGAACGCCATGGGTACCGCTGGCAACCTCGGCCTTCTCGTGGCGCCCCTCGCGGCCGCTACCGCCCCTGCCCTGGTTTCTGGCGGGAACCTGGAGCTCCCGCGAGGGACGGGGCGGGGGGCGGCGGGAGGGGCGAGGGGGAGGGAGGGAGGAGAGCTGCGGGAGGCGACGGGGGCGCGGCCGGAGCTGGCGGAGTAGTCGGGGCGCCGGGCAGGTGGAGGCGTGACTCAAGAAGAGACTTCTCTCTTCGTGGCCCCGCGGACTCAAGCCCCTCCACCTCATTAAGGGGGCGCCTCTTTGGCAGTCCACGTCTCCTGGCCTAGGTCCCCAGCAACAGAGAGCAGCAGCCGCCTAGCCCTTTGCTCGAAGAGACGGATGCACAACTCCCTGCACCACCGCGGAGCTTCCGCAGGCTCGGGTTAGGCCAAGGCTCTCCCTGACTCTCCCTCCACGACTTGCTCACAATAAAAATTAAAACTCCTTAACATAAATGTTCCGCTTAACATTACTAACCACTGCGTTCGAGATGATGCTGCTACCTTTTTGAAAATCAACATCCACATGAAAAGATGTTCAACATCATTGGCCATTAGCAAAATTCAAATTAAAACCACAGGAGATACCATTACACACCTATCAGACTGGCTAACATAAAAAATAGTGACGACAACAACAAATGCTAACATGGATGCAGATATGGTGAGAATGTAAAATATTACAGCCACGCTGGAAAACAGATTGGCAGTTTCTTCTAAAACAAAATATGCAATTACCAAACAACCCAGTAATTACACCCCTAGGCGTTTATCCCAGAGAAATAAAAATTTGTGTTCACATACACAAACCTGTACCAATGTTTATAGTATCTTTATTCATGACAGCCTACGTCTGGAAACAACCTTGCAGTAGACAAAGTAATGGCCTCTGGAAGATGTGCACATTCTAATCCCTGGAACCTGTGAGCATGTGACCTTACATGCCAAACAGAATGTGATTAAATTAAGGATCTTGAGATGGGAGATCATTCTGGATTATCCTTGTACGCCCAATGTAATCACAAGCATCCCAGAGGGAGGAAGGAGAGCCAAAGTCAGAGAAAGAGATGTGATGTCAGACGCAGAGATCAGAGGGAGAGAGAGATTTGAAGATGCTGCACTGCTGGCTTTAAAGATGAAGGAAGGAGCCTCAGACTGCAACAGCCTCCAGAAACTGGAAACAGCCAAGAAACAGATTCTCCGCTGGATCCCTCAGAAGGAACACAGCAGGCCAACACCTTGATTTTAGGATGTCTGACCTCCAGAGCTGCAAGATAATAAATTTGGGTTGTTTTAATACACTACATTTGTGGTAAATTGTTATAGCTGTAATAGGAAATTAATATAAACCCGGATGTCCTTCAATGGGTAGATGATTAAACAAACTGTCGTACACCCCTACCACAGAACACTACTCAGCAAAAGAAAGAATGAACTATCAATACATGGAACAACTTGGATGATTCTCCTGGGAATTATGCTGAATGAAAAAAGCCAATCCCAAAAGGTTACATGCTGTATAGTTCCATTTTTGAAAAGGCAAAATTTTAGAAATGAAAAACAGATTAGTGGTTGCCCAGATTTAGGGAGGTAGCTGTGGTTTTGAAAGTGTAACACAAGGAATACTCTGGTAATAAAATTGTTTTGTGTCTTGACTATGGGATTAGATAGATATTTACACATGTGATGAAATTTTATAGAACTATACCTACACATTGACTTGTATATCCTCATAAATTCAGCACAAGTAAAACTGGAGAAATCTGAATAAGATAGATGGATTGTATCAGTGTTAATATCCTGGCTGTGATATGGTACTACAGTTTTTCAGGATGTTACCACAGGGGGGAATTGGATAAATGGTATAGGGGATCTCTCTGTACTATTTCTCACAAGTGCATGTGAATCTCCAGTTATCTCAAAATTTAAAAAAAAATTAAAAATCACACCAATTGTAAAATCTTAATAGTATAATTTTTTTTTTTTTTTGAGGCACAGTCTCTCTCTGTTCCCCAGGATAGAATGCCATGGCGTCAGCCTAACTCACAGCAACCTCAGACTCCTGGGTCCAAGCCATCCTTCTGCCTCAGCCTTCCTAGTAGCTGGGACTACAGGCATGTGCCACCATGCCCAACTAATTTTTTCTATATATTATTAGCTGTCCGGCTAATTTCTTTCTATTTTCAGTAGAGACAGGGAATAGTATAAAATTTTTATATGGTATTGTTATTGTCTAATCTTGGCCTCAGAATCTTGACTTTAAAAGCCAAGCAATGTATCTGCTATAAATATATAGCAATATATTCTTATAATAAAAGCAAGTTATTTTCATTGTGAAAAATAAGGAAAAAACAGATAAGCAAAAGAAGAGGAAAATCTATTATCTTCATAATTCGACACATATTTTTGGAGCCCATTTTTTCATATAACAAAATATTCTATTAAAAATATAATTCTTTAAAAATTACAAGCTAAAATATCAACATCAGAGCCCAATTTGTGATCTTTTCTAGTCGTGTTGAGGTGTACTGATCCAACTTTTGTTTATCTCAAAACTTATTAGAATACTCCTTTTGAAGTCATTCTAAATTCTTTCCTTGAAGGAGAAATATCCTTCTCTGCAGTCTGATCTCAATATCCAAATCCTAGATCTTAAGCCAAGTCCTGGCAACATATTTTACAATCTCTGCTGTTTTCCTCCTCTGAAGTTAATGAATTTAACCTAATTACAGCCATACTAAACAGCTGATCTGCTTTTTTTTTTTTTTAAAGCATCCAGAACAATGTGGGATGGTATGATATCATCACTTCATAGGTGGATGAATATATTTACCAATAATTGTAATACAGTGTGATAAGTATCTTGAATGAAAGATACGTTTTAGATATATTTTGAAAGTCAATTTTTCAGCAACTGTCAAATTTTAAAATATCCTCTAATCTAGTAATTCCCCTGCTGGCAATTTATCCTTTAAGAAAATATGCCAATTGGTCAGTGCGGTTGGCTCATGCCTGTAATCCTAGCACTCTGGGAGGCCGAGGCAGGAGGATTGCTTGAGGCCAGGAGTTGAAGACCAGCCTGAGCAAGAGCAAGACCCCACGTCACCACAAAAAATAGAAAAATTAGCCTGGTGTTGCGCACCTGTAGTCCCAGCTTCTCAGGAGGCTGAGGCAGGAGAATCACTTGAGCCCAGGAGTTTGAGGTAGCAGCTGATGACACCCAGGCAACAGAGGAAGACATTGTCTCATATTAAAAAAAAAAAAAAAAAAATCTTCATGACCATGAAGTAGAAAATTATTTCTTAAACAAAAGACAAGAAGCACTGACTATAAAGGAAAGATTAACAAATGTGACTACCATTAAATTAAGAGCTGCTGTTCATCCAAAGACACCATAAAAAATTGTGGAAAAATAAAAAGCCACATGGTGGGGGAAGATATTTGTAACGTATATAACCAACAAAAACTAGTATCCAGAATATAGAAAGAAGTCCCTAAAATCACTCGGAATGTGGCAGACACTTTGAAGGCACTACACAAAAGAGGAAATCAAATGGCTAATAAATGTGGCAAAGGAAGACTTAGCGATAAATGCATTTAGAAAACAAAAGAAGTTTCTTTGTAGAGTGCAAGAAAGTTGGACCTCAGAAGAATTGATTCATCGAACTTACCCAGTGAGTATTTTAATGGAAAACCCACAAAGTCACCAAGTTTACATTCATCTGCTCAAGCTAAGAGCACAGGGACTTTCCCACATGATCATGATATTCACAAAGGTCATAACGTATATTCAGACATCAGCAGAGTAAAATTAAGAGATAAACTCATTTTTGTTATGGAGTCCAAGTTTATAACAATATTGACAGTTCTATTACTTTGGGATCAGAACTCGATAGGATGCTCTTGTTACCTTCTGGGTTATTTCTGTAATCAATTTTTCCCCCTGACTACGCCATGGAAAAATGCTTAGGCATTAGAAGCAAGGCAAAATGTTAGTTTTTGCTTTTACAGTCCCTCCTTGTAGTGAAGTTCCTTCCATTAAGGCAAATTTGACCAAATGAATTACTTAGCAATTTTCTGATTCAGCATCAATTCAATATTTTGTGTTATTTAACCAGTTTATTTACATGGGAATAAAAAAAGTGATGTTTAATATGTAAAGACCTCTGTGGTAGACTGCAAAAGTGGCTACAATACTTTGCAGTTCCTCCTGTCAAGAGATGGAGCCAGTGGTATGAGCAGCGTCGTAACTTGGGCTATGTGATCTGGCAAAGCCCACGGTGCTGGAGTTTGCTATGGTGAATAAAATGCTGTAAAGTCTCTGGTATGTCCTAACTAGAGAGTCACAGTGTAGACCTCCACAGTTCGCAGCAAAGAAACTGCATACTATTTGAAAAGCAACTCCTGGCACACTATAGGACCCTAAAAGAAACTAAGTGCGAGACCATGGGACATTAAGTGGCTAAGAGACTAGAGCTTCGTATCATAAGGTGGGATATTCAGTCAGACTCGCCAAGTCATATACTCAATTGGACAAAACAGCAATCCATCACTCAAGGGAAGTGATACATTTGAGATTGGATCATGGCAGGTCTTGAAGACACAAGTAAGTTACACAAAGAGATGGACTAGGCCCCAATGTCACCTGTTTGTATTACATTGAAACTTCTCCCTCAGTTCACATCTATAGCCTTATAGGGAGTGTCTTATGACTCGGTGAAGGAAGAAAAACCTGGGCCTGGTTCAAAGATGGGCTCAAACTCTTGTGCCGGCTGAAAACAGATTTGTATTGTATTAGAGCCGCATTCAGGGATGGCCCTGAAAGAGAGTAGTGAGGGGGAATCCTGTGTATAGAGCTCCAAACAGTACCTGGTCATCAACTTGTTGTAAAGGGAGAAGTGGCCTGAATAAGAATATGCATGGATCCCTGAGCAGTGATGAAGCCCTTGGTCAGGGCTTAGAAAGAGAAATTCAAACATCAGATGAAGAATCACATGGCTAGACCTATGGGAGTGCGAACAAAGTGTGTGGCTTTTTCTATCTCATGCCAATGCCCCCCAATGGGTGTCCACTGCAGAGGACGCACTCAAAAACCAAGTGAACAGGGTGACTCCTCCAGTAGAAGTTAGCCAGCTTCTGCCCTTGTCAACCTCTGTGCTTGCACATGAAGCCTATCAAACAGAGTACTTGTGCTGGAAGGCTTGGAGGCCATTCATTCACCCAATAAAACAACATAGGTTCCCTCTTACCAAAGCCGATCTAGTTACCACTGCTGCTGAATGTCCAATCCATCAGAATCAGAGGTCAATGCCAAGCCTTTGATGTGCTACATCCCTGAAGGAGGCCAATGAGCTATTTGGTAGGAAAATGATTATATCAACCTCCTTCCACCCTGAAGGGCCAGCAATTCATCCTTACTGGGATTAGTACATACTCTAAATATATATATATATATATATTTCTTATAAATAATCCTTGTAAAATTTATTAATTTTGTTAAGTATCAATCTTTTCATCTATGTGTATTTAATAGTTTGTGTGATGAAATGATACATATGCATAAAACACTTTTGCTGTATACAGAAGGATGATGTTGACTCAAGAATACACGTGTGCAGGCCAGGCACAGTGGCTCATGCCTGCAATCTTAGCACTTTGGGAGGTCAAGGAGGGAGGATCGCTTGAGGCCAAGAGTTCAAGACCAGCCTGGGCAACATATCAAGACCCCTGACTTTACAAAGACTAAAAAAAAAAATTACCTGGGCATAGTGGTGCATGCCTGTAGTCCTAGCTACTTGAGAGGCTGAGGCTAAACACTAGAGCCCAGGAGTTTGAGACTGCAGTGAGCTATGATTGTGCCACTGCACTCTAGCCCAGATGACAGAGCAAGACCTTGTCTCTGAAAAGAAAAAAAGAAAAGAAAACACGAGTGCAGATGTTTAAGTTGTGAGTTGAGCTAGCCAGTTTTATCAGGGGACATCATTGTTACTTAAAAAGAATGACTAATAATAAAACTATGGTTATTCAGACTTGAGTATTTGACAAGCATTTTCTCAAAAATAACCAAAGCTAGTGCCTGCAACTTTAAGAAGAACAACTGACAGTAGTTGTTGCCAATGATAAAATTGGAGCTTTCAAATGAAAATTTGAATTTTGGAAAATTTGTATTTGCCACCATGAAGTCAATAGTTTTCCAATAATTATAGACTTTTCTGATGACAGTGGTAGTAATATGAGTGAATGCAACTCTTTTTTTATATTTTACAGTGCTGTATAATGAAAGGTATCAACTTCTGGTAAATGGACATAATTAAGTGAACCAATAATTTCCAATGATTTTACAAAGTTACTCATGGGTCAACGATCCATTCAAAGTGAAAGATAGACCAATGGATTTTGACATGATTAGTCCAAAAAGTTCAAAGAGTTTTATATTCCATGTTGCAAAAAAAAAACTATCACTCATCAAGCTCTGTTGGAGTGTAAACAATAAAAAGATACCCAGAATTACTTGAAAAGGCTATGAAAATACTCCTTTCCAACTGTATATCTGTGGGAGGCTGGGTTTTCTTCATATACCTTGATCAAAACAGTAAATTTAATGCGGAAGAGAATGATAATCTAGCTGTATTCTATTAAGCCTGACATTAAAGAAATTTAGAAAATTGAAAATCAATACCACTTTTAACTCTAATGTTTTCTTTCTGAAAATATGTTTTTTCATAAAAATACATCATTTATGTTTATATGCATGTGTTTATTTTTATTTTTCAGTACAAAATAAAATATATTTTTAATTTGTTTTAATTTCTAATGCAGTAATCACTGGTATATGTGAAACACATAGACAAGATTCTAAGATTCTCAATGATTTTTGCAAGCATAAGCTGATCCTGAGACCAAAAAGATTGAGAGCTCTTTCTCTATTTTTTTGATCTATTTAGTGTTTCATTGATTTTGACTCCTGTCTATTCCTTCTTCTGTCTCATTTATGAATAATTTTATTTTTCTAGCTTCTTGAAATGGAAGCTTGGATGATGAACTTAAAATCTTTCTTCTTTTATATGTAAACTTTTTTTTCTTTTCTTTTCTTTTTTTTTTTTTTTTTTTTTTTTTTTTTGAGACAGTGTCTCACTCTGTTGCCCCTCACTGCTAGAGCGCAGTGGCGTCATCACAGCTCACTGCAACCTGAACTCCTGGGCTCAAGCTATCCTCCTGCCTCAGCCTCCCAAGCAACTGGTACTACAGGCTTTCACCACTGCACCCGGGCCACCATGCCTGGCTAATTTTCCTAATTTTTGTGGAGACAGGGGTTCTTGCTCATGCTGAGGCTGGTCTCGAACTCCTGACCTCAAGCAATCCTTCTGCCTCAGCCTCCCAGACTGCTAGGGTTACAGGCATGAACCACTGTGCCCAGACTCTAAATAAGCATTTAAAGTTATAAATTTCTATCTTGAGCACTGCTTTAGCAACATCCCACAAATGTGACATGTTATATTTTCATTATAATCCACTTCAAAATATTTTCTAATTGCCCTGGTGATTCTCTTTGACACATGGGTTATTTAGAAGTGTATTTAATTTCCACATATTTGGGGATTTTCTTTTTTCTTTTTTTTTTTTTGAGACAGAGTCTCACTCTGTTGCTCAGGCTAAAGTGCCATGGCGTCAGCCTAGCTCACAGCAACCTCAAACTCTCGGGCTCAAGCAATCCTTCTGCCTCAGCCTCCCAAGTAGCTGGGACTACAGGCATGCACCACCATGCCCGGCTAATTTTTTCTATATATATATTTTTAGTTGTCCAGCTAATTTCTTTCTATTTTTAGTAGAGATGGGGGTCTCATTCTTGGTCAGGCTGGTCTCGAACTCCTGAGCTCAAACGATCCTCCCGCCTTGGCCTCCCAGAGTGCTAGGATTACAGGCGTGAGCCACCGGGCCCGGTCTGGGGATTTTCAAGATATCGCTTTGTTATTTATTTTATACCATTATCATCAGAGAACATCCTCTTAATAATTTCAGTCATTTACATTTATTAAGACATGTTTCACGGCTCAGGATAGGATCTTCCTTGGAGAATGTTTGACATGCACTTAAAAAAAAAAGTGCATTTTGCAGTTGTTAGATGAAGTATTCTAAACATGTCAACGAAATCAAGTTATTTAACAATGCTGCTCAAGTCTTCAACATCCTTACTGATTTTTTTTCCCCTACTTGTTCTATCAATTGAAATCTCCTGTTATAGATATGGATTTGTCTATTTTTCCTTTCAGTTGTGTTAGATTTCATTTCATAGATGTTGAAATTCTATAATTAGGCTTGTTATGTCTTCCAGATGAATTACACCTTTTGTCATTATGAGATGTTCCCCTTTATCTATGGCTATCCTTCTTTTCCTGAAGTCTACTTTTCTGATATTGGTCCTTGCATAGTATATCTTTTCCTTTCTCTCACTTTTAACCTAATTGTTAGCCTTACATTTAAAGAGCATTTCCCATAGAGAGCATATAGTTGAGTCTTTCTTTTTTCTAACTAAAAATATGTCTTTTAATTGAGTTATTCAAATCCTTTACATTTAGAGTAATTTTTGATATGGTTTAATTTAAGCTATTTGTTCCCTATCATATTTGTTTTCTATCTCATCTTTCCTCTCTTCCTGCCATATGTTGGATTAACTGTTTGTCTGTTAGGATTCTATTTCATCTCTACCCCTGGCTTAGTAGATATATCTCTTTGTTTTATTTTTTAGTCGATGCTGTAGTGTTTTCCTTTTTCTTTTTTTTTTTTTCTGACATCCTACCATTGGATGCTATAGTGTTTTCAATATGTCTTTATCACAACTTACCTTCAAAAAGTATTATACCACCTCATATTTGATATAATTTTTAAAAGAAATTTTAAAACAGAAAGTCTTTAATATTCACTAAAAATGTCATCATTTCTGGCCCACTTCATTTCTTTGTACAGATCCAAGCTTCCATCGGGTATCATTTTCCTTCAACCCGAAGGACTTCCTTTAAAACTGCTTGGAGTCCAAGAAGGAATTCATTCAGCTTTGGTTTATAAAAGTCTTTATTTCACTTTTACTTTTGAAAGATACTTTCACTTAATAATGAAATTCCACATTGACTTTTTTTTTTTTACTTTCAGCATTTTAACATGATGATCCACCATCTTCTGACTTGAAATATTTCTGAAAAGTCTGCAATCATTCTTACCTTTTTTCCTCTGTAAATAGTGTGTCTTTTCCCAGCTGTTTTTAAACTGTGTCACTGAGTTTTGAATAGTGACTCAATCATATGCTTTGGGTTTACTTTGCTTATTTATTTTCATTGCTCTTCTTGAATCTGTGGCTTATAGCTTCTATCAAATTTGGAAAAATTTTAGCTATAATTTCTTCAAATTATTTTTGCTCCCACTATTTTCTTCTGTCCTTTTATAATCCAGTTTTTCACACATCAGACCACTTGCTATTGACCCACAGGTCAAATTATCAGACAATTTTTTTTTTTGAGGTTTTTTTTTTTTTTTTTTTTTTGGTCTGTGCTTCAGTTGGATCATTTCCATTGCTATGCCTTCAATTTCACTAATATTTTCTTCTGTAGTGTCTGTCTAATCTGTGGTTAAACCCATCCTGTTAATTTTTCATTCAGATGTTGTATTTTTTAGCTCTAACAGTTCCATTTTGCTCTTTTTATATCTTGAACTTCTCTCCTAATGACGTTTATGGTTTCTTTTAAATCTTTGAGCAAAGTTATAATATTAGTAATAGACATTTTAGAGTCTTGGTCTACTAATTTCATCATCTCTGTCATTTCTGTACCTGTTTCTATTGACTAACTTTCTTCTCAGTTACAGGTCACAATTTTCTGCTTTTTCATATATCTAATAGTTTTAATGAATCCTGAACACCATAAATGTTACATTATTGACTGTTCGAATTGTGCTATCTTTCTTTCAGAAATGTTGGAATTTGGCAGACAGCTAAATTACTTGTAGTTCATCTTAATCCATTTGAGGTTGGTTTTTAAGTTTGTTAGGATAAGCCTAGAGCAGCCTTTATGCTAGGGCTACCTTAGCCCTGATATTAAGGTGTGAACCTTGTAGAGTCTCTACTGATTGCCCAAATATTCAATGAGGTCCCCCCTGTCTGTTTGGATAATGTAGATGTCTCCCAGTACTGTGTGAGAATTGTTCAGCTTATAGCTCCCTGGCATTTGTTCTTTGCCTAGCCTCCTAGAAATTTACTCTATGCGTGTGCAAATTAATATTCAACCAAAGACTAAAAGGGATTTCCCTGTAGACTTCTAGAACTCTTTTGCTGCATATCTCTATCCTATATAGCAGGGATTGGCAAACTTCCTCTGTATAGAGCTAGATAGTAAATATTTTAGGCTTTGCAGGCCACACATGCTCTCTGCCACATATTCTTTTTTTTAAAACAACTCTTTAAAAATGTATAAATCAGGCCGGGCGCGGTGGCTTACGCCTGTAATCCTAGCACTCTGGGAGGCCGAGGTGGGTGGATCGTTTGAGCTCAGGAGTTCGAGACCAGCCTGAGCAAGAGCGAGACCCCATCTCTACTAAAAATAGAAAGAAATTATATGGACAGCTAAAAATATATATAGAAAAAATTAGCCGGGCATGGTGGTGCATGCCTGTAGTCCCAGCTACTCGGGAGGCTGAGGCAGTAGGATCGCTTGAGCCCAGGAGTTTGAGGTTGCTGTGAGCTAGGCTGACGCCACGGCACTCACTCTAGCCTGGGCAACAGAGTGAGACTCTGTCTCAAAAAAAAAAAAAAAAAAACAAAGTATAAATCATTCTTATCTTAGGCCTATATAAAAACAGACTATCTCAAATTGGCCCACAATCATAGTTTGCTAACCTCTGTTCTACAGTATTCTGACCTGCAAACCCCAGATACCAGTTAGTACATTATCTTCCAATTTTACAATCAGATTCATGCTCACTATAGAAGGGCCTGAGGCTGCAAGTTTGATCTGTCTCTTGCTCGCTCTCTCTCACCCTCTCATGCCCTTCTGCCTTCTGCCTTCTGCCACAGGATGACATAGCAAGAAGGCCCTCACCAGAGGCCAGCACCTTTATACTGGATTTTCCAGCCTCCAGAACTGTCAGAAATAAAGTTTTCTTTATAAATTACCCAGTCTGTGGCAGCAGTCCCCAACCTTTTTGGCACCAGGGACTGATTTCATGGAAGACAATTTTTCCACGGATGGGGGTGGGTGGGAGTGGGGCGTGGGCAGAGCTCAGGTGGTGATGTGCCCAATGGGGAGTGGTGATGCTTTGCTAGTTCACCCGACACTCGCCTCCTGCTGTGCCCCACCTTTCCTAAGTTTCATGGAAGACAAGTTTTCCACGAACTGAGGGGTAGGGAGTGAGCAGCAGAGCTCTGCGGCCCAGTCCATGGCCCAGGGGGTTGGGGACCACAGTGTTAGAGTAACACAAAATGAACTAAGACACCCTTGATGTTTCCTCTTAGTACTTTCCCATCCACTGACCCCCTCACTGCTCTTGATCCTGTTAAGTTTAGCCTAAAGCTGCCTCCTAACATATTTCAAGTTCAGCCTAAAGGTTTCTCTGTACATGCTGAACTGGAACCTAACTGGATGTGCAAAGTGACTGTAACCTACTCTTGTACCAATCACTGCTATTCAGTCAATCAAAGGCAGCCAACTGTTCGAATTATGTTCACATAAGGCAAATACCAAGCTGTAACCAATCCAGCTGTTTCTGTGCCTCATTTCAGTTTTCTATACATCACTTTCCTTTTTCCGTCCTTAAATCCTCTGACCATGCAGCAGCGCCAGAGTCACTGTGAACCTATTCCGATTCGAGGGCTGCCTGATTCATGAATCATTCTTTGCTCAAGTAAACTCTGTTAAATTTAATTTGTCTAAAGTTTTCCTTTTCACAAGCCCAATCTCTCTCCCCCACTGCAAGACCGTGTTGCAGTGGTCCCTATACCTGCCATCATGGTCCTGAATAAAGTCTGCCTTACTGTGCTTTAACAGGTATCATCGAATAATTTCTTCTTTAACTGTGAATATTGTTCAATATTTCTTCCAGCCTATTTTCTTCCAGTCTGTGGCTTTTATTTTCATTTTCTTAACAGTGTCTTTTGAAGAGCGGAAGATTTTAATTTTGATGAAATCCAATATATCATTTTTTTTCTTGTATGGTTCCTACTTTTTGTGACCTATATAAAGAACCTTTGCCTACTGAAGGTCACAAAGATTTTTCTTCCAGTTTTTTTCTAGAAATTTTATAAATTCTTATTTTACATTTAGTTCTAGAATCCATTTCGAGTTAATTTTTCTGTATAATGCAAGGTAAGAATCAAGGCTTGTTTTTTCGGTATAGGAATGTTCCATCATTCCAGCACCATTTATTAAAAAAAAAAAAAGACGTATTCTTTCCCACACTGAATTACCTTGGCACCTTTGTTGAAATCAATTGGCTGTATAGGTGTGGACCTATTTCCGGACTCTCTGTGCTACTTCGTGGATCTATATAACTGCCCGTATGCCGAAACAGCCCTGTTTTAATTACTATACCTTCATAATAAGTCTTGAAATCCAGTCAATCTTCTTTGTGTTGATTATTCTAGGGTCTTTACTTTTCCATATATATTTTAGATTCAGCTTATCAATTTCTATTAAAAAGCTCCAGCATAAAAAACATGAACAAAATTGGAGGTATAACAATACCAAGTTGCAAGACTCACTATAAAGCTACAGTAACTAGTGTGAAATTGGCATAAGAATATATAAATAGATACGGGACTGAATAGAGAGTACAGAGATAGTCCGAATACATACTGTCAATCGATACTGTAAATCAATGTGAAAATAAATGCATTTTCAACAAATGGTGCTAGAACAAATGAGTAAACATTAAAGACATGAAAAAATATGCTTTGATCCCTTTCTCATGACGTAACAAAAAAATTAAATTTGTGGGTCATAGACCTAAACATAAAAGCTAACCCTATACACCCTGTAGGAGGACAAAATGCAGGAAAAATCTTTGCTATCCCACTTAAGAAAGTAAAAAAAGCAAGTCACAGACTTAGCACTTTCATCAGAATATCTGAAAAATACTTACAAATCAGCAATCAAAAGAAAGCACCCCAATTAAAAATGGGCAAAAGACTTGAAAAGACACTTCACAAAAGCTATTACAAACAACCGACAGCACATGAAGAGGTGCTTGATGTCATTAGTTACAGGAAAATGAAAATTAAAACCTCAATGAAGGCTGGGCGCAGTGGCTCATGCCTGTAATCCTAACACTCTGGGAGGCCAAGGCGGGAGGATCATTTGAGCTCAGGAGTTCAAGACCAGCCTGAGCAAGAGCTAGACACCATCTCTACTAAAAATAGAAAGAAATTAGCTGAACAACTAAAAATATATAGAAAAAATTAGCTGGGCATGGTGGCACATGCCTGTAGTCCCAGCTACTCAGAAGGCTGAGGATCACTTGAGCACAGGAGTTTGAGGTTGCTGTGAGCTAGGCTGACATCACGGCACTCTAGCCCAGGCAACAGAGAGAGACTCTGTCTCAAAAAACAAACAAAAAAAAAAAAAGTAAAATAAAAAAAAAAAACCCTCAATGAGATATCACTTCATACATATTGGAATCAGGCAAATAAAAGTACTGGTGAAGACACAGATCAACTGGAACTCTCCTTTATTACTGGTAGCAATATAAAATGCCACAAGCAATTTGGAAAACTGGAAATTTCTAATAAAGTTAAACACACATCTATGCTATGAACTAGCAGTTCCACTCTTAGGTTTATTCCCCAAAGATGTGAAAGCATATATGCCAAAAAGTTTTATACTAGAATGTTTATTATCATCTGTATTCCTATTAGCCCCAAACTGCAGACCACGCAAATGTCTGTCAACAGAAGAATAAATAAATTGTGGAATATTCATACAATGGATTCCTATCCTATTCCACAATAAAAAGGGAAGAACTTGTAACCAGCTCCATGAACAGACACAGGCTTTTTTGTGCTTTGGATTCCAGGCCAGTAGGGTTTGATGACCAGAACCTTGTAACTTGTTTCCCAAAAAGGGTGGAATTTCTGCAAGATAAAGTTGTTAAAACCTTTGGGGACCACTGGGAAGGAACGTGAGAAGGTTATGAGATCTGATTCCCCAATGTTGGGGGTGGGAACTGGTGGGAGGCGTGTGGATCACGGGGGCAGATCCCTCATGGCTAGTTTGGTGCCATCCTCATAGTAATGAGTGAGTTCTCTCTCACTCTGAGTTACCTCAAGAGCTGATTGTTTAAAAGAGTCTTGCACTTCCCCCTCGAGGCTGATGCCTTCTCTTACCATGTGTCACTTCTGAAAGGATGGCTTTGCTAATGAACTATCTAACGGACAAAAATCTAAACTATCTAACTGGCTCTCTACAAGAATGGCCACAGTTAACTCACTGTTCTTGAGATTAATCATCTGTCTTTAAGATTAACTAATTGCCTGCTGAGAATGTTTTTACAGCATTTGAAAAGAGCTGAGCAAACAGAAAGGGAGTATAAATTCTTGCCAGGCCCGACCAACCACATGCCAGAGGTAAAGTGAGTTTCCAGGAGCAGAAAAAAACAGGAGAAACGGACACCCTGACATCTTACAGCTGCCTCCTGCTAATTCGTCCACAGCATAAATTTTCTTTACCCCTTTACAAACCCCAATAAAAGGTCCAAAGCCATTTGGCCTCAGCACCCTTTTTTTCTTTCAGGTGCCGTGCCATTTCTCTCTCTCTCTCTCTCTCTCTCTCTTTCTCTCTCAAGTGAAATAAACTTTTCCTAATCTTTGTGTCGAGAGTTCTTTCTCCACCTGCATACAAATTCCCACCCTAACGACTTGTGCTCTCCTTTGCCCCGCACCTTGATTGGGGGCTCCCTGAAGCCCTCACCAGAAGCAAATACTGGAACCAAGCTTCTTGTACAGTCTGCAGAATGGTGATCCCAATAAACTTCTTTATAAAGATACCTGAAAATGTGGAAGTGGCATTGGAACTGGGTAACAGGCAGAGATTGGAAGAGTTTGGAGGGCTCAGAAGAACACAGGATGACAGGGGAAAGTTTGGAACTCCTTAGAGACTTGTTAAGTGGTTGTGACCAAAATACTGATAAAAATATGATATGGGAGCTACAGAAAGACTTAAAGTTGGATCTTGTAATTAAAAAGGAAGCAGAGGCCAGGTGCAGTGGCTCACGCCCGTAATCCTAGGACCCTGGGAGGCCGAGGCGGGAGGATGGTTTGAGCTCAGGATTTGAGACCAGGCTGAGACCCTGTCTCTACTAAAAATAGAAAGAAATTATATGGACAACTAAAAATACACAGAAAATATTAGCCAGGCATGGTGGCGCATGCCTGTAGTCCCAGCTACTCGAGAGGCTGAGGCAGGAGGATTGCTTGAGCCCAGGAGTTTGAGGGTGCTGTGAGCTAGGCTGACAGCATGGCACTCTAGCCCGGGCAACAAAGTGAGACTCTGTCTCAAAAAAAAAAAAAAAAAAGGAAGCAGAGCACAAAAACTTAGAAAACTTGCAGTCTGGCCAAGTGGTAGAGAAGGAAAGAGCATTTTCAGGCGAGGAATCCAAGCCAGCTGTGGAACAACCACTTGCTGGAGAGATGAGTATGACTAAAAGCGAGCCAGTGTTAATAGTCAAGATAATGGGGAAAAGTCCCTGAAGGGATTTCAGAAATCCTCCAGGCCCCTCTCCCATCACAGGCCCAGAGGCCTAGGAGGACAGACTATTTTGGGGGGCCAGGCCAAGGGGACCACTGCCCATGCCACCTGGGAATGCTACTCCCCACATCCCTGCTGCTCTGGCTCCAGCAGCAGCTCAAAGGGCCCCAGGTACAGCTCAGGCCACCGCTCTGGAGGGCGCAAGCCTTGGCAGTGTCCATGTAGTATTAACCTGCAGGAGTGCAGATTGTGGGAGTGGTGCAGGCTTGGTGGCTTCCTCCGAAATTCCAGAGAATACGTGGGAAGGTCTGGGTGCCCAGACAGAAGCCTGCCACAGGGACAGAGTCCCCACAGAGAGACTCTACTAGGGCAGTTCTAGGGTAAATGTGGGGTTGGGGCCCCCACATCGAGTCCCCACTGGGCCACAACCTGGTGAGCTATGAGAAAGGGGCCACTGCCCTCCAGACCCCAGAGTGGTAGAGCCACCAGTGGCATGCACCCTCAGCCTGGAAAAGCTGCAGGCACCAATCCGTGGGAGCAGCCATGTGAGCTGTGCCCAGCAAAGCCTTGGAGGCAGGGCTGCCTGAGGCTTCCGGACACACTCTTCATGCCCTTGTGCCCAGGACGTGGGGCACAGAGTCAAAGGAGATCATTTTGAAGCTTTAAGATTTAATATCTGTCCTGCTGGGCTCCAGACTTGTGTGGAGCCTGTTTCCCCTTTCTTTTGGCCAATTTCTCCCTTTTGGAATGGGAATGTCTACCTGATGCCTTTACCAATATTGTGCCTTGGAAATAAATAACTTGTTTTTGATCTTACAGGCTCAAAGGTGACAGGAACTTACTTTGACTCTCAAGTAAGAATTTGGACTTTGAACTTTTAAGTTGGTACTGGAAAAGAGTTATGCCAAGACTCGCCATTCCTCACTAACTTGTCCTTAACCCTTTATAAAAGCCCCTCATATTAAAAAAAAAAAAAAATTCCTTCCTTCCTTGGCAATCCTTGTTGTCTCCATAACTGGCTCTCTGTGTGGCAACAAGTAACCAGACTTAGGCTGGACCCATGTGGGGTTTGGTAGCAAACTAATGATACACATAACAATATGGATGAATCTCAAAAACAATATGTGGAGGATAAGAACCCAGACACAAAAGAGCAGTTACTGCATGGTTCCATTTAGATGAGATTCCATACCATGCAAATCTAATCAATAGTTATCAGAATAGTGGTTATCTCTGGGAGCAGATGATTAGAAAGGAACATAGGAACATCCTGGAGTGATGGAGAGAAAGAAAAAAACCTCTTAACTGAGGAATGCCAGCCTTCTCTAAGTTATCTGACCCAGAGAGGCATTGGAATGAGGCAGCAGTCACATTCTACTTCCTCCTTGGAGCTAAGTAATTACCTCTTGAAGCTGCTTGCTCTTACCACAAGTAACTATAAACTAACCTAACAATGTCACACGCGTGCTGGACTCCAAACCCATACAATGTATAGCCAGTCACTTGAGGACTGAACTCTAACCTTTTTTTTTTTTTTTCTCTTGCCCAAATTCCTGTCGAAGAGACCTGGTAAGTCACACATACAAACAATAAAATCTCATTAAATGGGTTTTTATTAATCCAGTATAATGTGACTTAGTTTCCAACCTGATTCTGGTATAGCATCACGTGACAGATAGAAGACTCCCTTATCTTAACTCAAGCATTCCTTTCTACTGACTCCAGGTCTTTAGACAAAGCTTAACTCTTTCAATCAATTGCCAACCAAAGAATCCCTAAAACCCACTTATGACTTTTAAGCCCCCGCTTCAAAATGTCCCTTTTCAGTCCAAACCAATGTATACCTTTGATGTATTGATTTATGGTTTTACCTATAATTCCTATCTCCATCAGTATGTCAGATTTCAGTCTGAAATGTTGGTTCTTGACTCACTCATGGCTGAAGAATGACCAGACATACTAAAGTAAGGCAAGCATGAACATGAGGTTTATTGAGGGGAGACAGATAGGATTATAGAGCAAGAGCAAGATACAGGTTTACAGAGCCACAGGTGATGACCAGACCCATTGTCACAGCAAAGGGAGAGCAAAAGGAAGGGACCAAAAAGGGGTTGGTTATGGTCTGTGTCTTGCTTTATAGTGCCCAGATTGGGACCTCCCTTGTGGCTCAGACGTCACTGTGGAACCACTCTGGACAGCTGGGAGTTGCATTACTACACATGCAGTTTGTTCTAGGTCAATTTCCAGACTCTATGGTACCTATGCTGCTTGGCTGGTGGGCTAGAGAGTCCTCTGCATTCTTTTGCAACTGGTGTGCTAAGTTCTGATTGGCAGATTTGTAGGGTATTCCCTCCTCCCCCAGGTATGGCAGTAGCTTAGGGCAGGATTAAAGTAGGGCAGGACCAAGATAGGGCCTGGGGCCCACCCTTGTTCTTCTCAGGTGAAGCAATTGTACCAAGGCAGCAGCACCCACTTTTGTCCCTAGGAGACCCAGAATTCCTCACCATCTACTTAACAAATGTATAAAACCAAACGGGTAACCTGGCCACATTGGGTGCATTTTCTCAAGACCTCCTGAGACCATGTTCGCTGGGCTGCGGTAGCACATATTTGTCTCAGAATAAACCTCTTTAAGTTATTTTACAGAGTTTGGCTTTTTCCATCAACACACTAATCAATGTTATTTCTGTAAACTAATGAGAATTTCTGACAACAACTTTATATCAGGCAACTCCTTGTCCCCCTTTTTGCCTTTAAAAACCTGCTGAAACAAAGGCCAAATGGAGCTCATATCCGAGGTTACTTGGGTTTAATTCTTCTGGGCAGCTGTCCTCATTTTGGCTCAAGTAAGCTCTTTAAAATTTTATTATGTTTCTCAGTTTTGTTCATTCAGGTTGACAATGGAAATGTTCTCTATCATGATTTGGGTGATGTTAACATAAGGTATACATTTATTCAAACTCATAAAGTTGTCCATTATAATCTGTTCATTTTACTATATATAAATTATACCTCTAAAGAAGAATCTAGAAATACATTGAGCTAATACAACCGTGTAAACATAAGATTTTAACCTTAGTTTTAAAAAAACGAATAGAGAAGGAAGCAGTGAGATCTGAAAAAGTAGAAATTAAGAATTTAATCTAAATAAAGAATAACTTTAAAAAATCTATATTCAAAACAATCCAGAAATAAAGCTCCAGATGATACAAATTGAATTTGTTAGAATAAAGTTTTTCTATGAGTAACTGAGACCCAAGATGACAGTGGCTTCATTAAAAATGGATCTTATTTCTCTGTGCATACAGGGCTGTAACGGCAGCCTTACGAATTCCAGCGAGCCACGTTCCTTCTTGTTGTTGCATAATCTTAGCATGTTCTTCATGTCCCAGGACGGCTGCTCACACTGTAGCCATCATGTGCACAGTCCAGCCAAGAGAGAAGAAAGGGATGAAGAACAGCTTGGCCTCCCTTTAAGGACATTTCCCAGAATTCACAACTGACCTTTCTGTCTATATCCACTTGGCCAGAACTTGTGTCACACCCAGAGATAAAAGAGGCTTAGAAATATAGTCTTTATTCTGATCAGCTATTAACGTATGCCCAGAAGGAAGGGAAGGCGCTAGGGGAGATGATCACCAATCTCTACCAGTCTTTATTTGCCTAAATAGTCACAGGGACCTTCTTTCCATATAGAAAACACAACAATCCTTTCCTAAAAGAAGGCAAATTTAAAATGTCAGGAACAAAAAAGAAACTGGGAACAATGCAGTGCTCTGCATCACTACAAAGAGCTACCTGGGGCCACAGGTAATGAGGGAAATGTGCTGGACACAGTTAGCAACCCAACCTACTCATCTCCCTGAGCCTCAGCTCTCTTTTCCACAGAGCCTGACTAAAGCAATCTGGTGCCCAAGCCTCCACTACCTGGAGAGGGAAGGGCAGAAAGAGGCAGGAAATGGAGGATGCAATTTGGGATGTAGTGCCCTGACCCCTCTCTTGTTTCCAGTCTCTCTCCCTTCCTCCTTCCCAGTGCAATACTGCAAACTCAGCTACAGATCGCCATGTGGAAATGCTGATGGTTATCCGAGTGTGAACTAAAATAAAACTCTACCCTACCCCTCACACCTACTGAACAGGCCCCCTCTTGGCCAAGGGAACCCCAGAAAACACTTAACACTGAGTTCCCGGCCATGAAGGGAAGGGAGGTCAGATAGGCCTCAGACAATAAGATACTAAATTAACAGGACCTAAGGCCATGCAGAGCAAAGGTTAAATCACCTACAGGCCATCAATTTCCTTAATAGATATTGTGGCTAGTCTCTGATTAACAGACTTCCTTATCTTAACTTCAAACATTCCAAGCCTTTAGGCAAAGCTTTATTTCTTTAACCAGTTGCAAATCAAAGAATCTTTGAACCCACTTATAACCTATACGCCCCCCCTCCTTGGAGATGTCCCACCTTTTCAGACCAAACCAATATACACCTTCCATGTATTGATGTATGATTTGGCCTGCAATTCCTGTCTCTTTAAAATGTATACAACCAAACTGTAGCCCAACCACCTCAGGACAACTTGCTCAAGATTTCCTGGGCATGGCTCCCCAAGCCATGGTCACACATATGAGGCTCAGAATAGAAATCTGTAAATTATTTTATAGCGTTTGGGTTTTTTCCTGTTAGCAGGAGCACAGACAGCAGAACCCAACTTTCAAAAACCATTTTTCTAGGCCGGGCGCGGTGGCTCACGCCTGTAATCCTAGCACTCTGGGAGGCCGAGGCGGGTGGATTGCTCAAGGTCAGGAGTTCGAGACCAGCCTGAGCGAGACCCCGTCTCTACTAAAAATAGAAAGACATTATATGGACAACTAAAAATCTATATAGAAAAAATTAGCCGGGCATAGTGGCGCATGCCTGTAGTCCCAGCTACTCGGGAGGCTGAGGCAGTAGGATCGCTTGAGCCCAGGAGTCTGAGGTTGCTGTGAGCTAAGCTGACGCCACGGCACTCACTCTAGCCTGGGCAACAAAGTGAGACTCTGTCTCAACAAAAAAAAAAAAAAAAACCATTTTTCCAGCTCACGTCAGGGAAGGCAGGGGCCTCCCCTCTCACTCTATGATTTAAAAAGAATCATCAACATCTTCCTAAGCTTAACGTGAGGTAAGTTCTCTTCATTGTCCCCAACCCTCAGGCCAGTAGAAATGCAGAACACACAGGAGATTCTCTAAACATTTTTTATTCAGGTGATTTCTGAAAACTGCACTCCAAAACTGTCTCAAAACAATGTGGGGTGTCCCTGGATGTGACCACTAGGACACTGAGGAAGGGGGATGTCAAGAATGGGTTACCCCAAGAGCACTTGTGTGGCAGAAGCTGTCCACTCACAGATGGATCCACAGTGGGGTACAGGGGAGCTTCTCCCAACCCCAGACGACTGAGCCATATGCATTTGAGGCCTCTCACCTCTGCAGGGACCTGGCATCGCCTCCTTCACTCTCTCTGAGCAATCACCAAGCTGACTGGTTTCACAAAGTCTCAGGTGAGAGCCCTGAAACCAAGACCAGGTCTAATGCTTGTTTCACCGTTGCTGGTGTCTCTTTGGCAGATGTTCTCCGAGATGGCGATGAGTCATCACGCCCCACCTGGCAGGTCGTGGCCCCCTAGCTGGCATCGGTTCATCCCCTCCTTCCCACCAGGCAGAGCATAGCCCAGGTGTAGGGGTGGCCAAGGCAGGTGACCGGAGCACCAGGCAGGGACACTTTCCAGGCCCCAGTCTCCCTGCCATGCTCGCCTGTGTGGATCTCCAGAGGGCCAGTGGATCACAACTGGGATTTGAGGAAAGGGCACAGAGAAGGAGCAGGAGGTTGGTGGGAGGAGACGCCTAAGTCTGAGACTCAGAAACAGGAGGGGAGTGGGCTGGGGCCATCATGGAGTCACCAGGATGCCCAGGGGCTGCACAAGGCACAGGAGTAAGATGAGGAACACCACCGAATACAAAGAGGTAGCCTGGTTCACCACTGCAACCAGCCACTTGCTGTAGAAACTAATTTCTGTGTAAATTCCAGGTACTCCTTCACGACCACAGCCAAGGCCCCAGCTCACAATCCCCACTTGGACCCATGTGTGATTGTATTCACAGGCCATGGGGCCCCCAGAATCTCCCTGGAAAAAAGAAAGAAAGAAACCTTAGAAACGGAATAGGATCCACATCAAAGCGGGATGATTACACTACAAGGCCCTGGGGGGACAGGCACACACAGGGCTCTCCCTGGCACCTCAAAGGCCCCATCAGGCTCAGGTCTCTGGGAATATGAGAACTGAGTATGTGAACATGGGAACTGAAAATGTGGCCAGGTGAGGTGGCTCACGCCTTGTAGTCCCAGCACTTTGGGAGGTCGAGGTAGGAGGATCACTTGAGGCCGGGAGTTTGAGACCAGCCTGGGCAAAAATATCGAGACCCTGTCTCTACAAAAAAATAAAATCAGCTGGGTGTGGTGGTGCACGCCTGTGGTCCTAGTACTGAGGAGGCTGAGGCGAGAGGATCCCTTGAGCCCAGGAGTTTGAGGTTATAATGAGCTATGATCACGCCACTGCACTCCAGCCTGGGTAGCAGAGGGAGACCCCGTCTCTAAAATAAATAAACAAGAAAAAACAGAGAAAAGTTAATGGGAAAACTTTAATATCCTCTGAGGAAATTATGACTGGTCATTTTCCAAACCACAGTGGTTGTTAAACATTTTGGATATCACCTCCGCACAGCAGCCCCATGCAGAGGGCTAAATCCTCACATTTTCCAGTTTCTCCAGAGCTCCTAATCTATATAGCCAGCTCCCTCCACATTCTGTGTTCCACTCTCAGACATCCTACACATGCCAACCAAAGCATAACTCTGTGTGTCCTTTCCCAAACCTGCTCTGGTGGCCCCACCTCCGACTACCTCAGACAGAAACGCAAGGTCAAACTTTCCCCCAACCCAGCCCCACATGCAGTCAGTCACCAAGAACCAAAGATATGACCTCAAGCACACCTCCATGTGCCTCACTGCCCCAGGCACTGCTTGGGACTCAATTTATCACTGCCAGATGAGGAAAACAAGCTCCTAGACTTCAGCCCATGCACCACACAGCTCAGGGACTCATTTATCTAAAAGGCAACTCTGATCACGCTCACCCAGCCCTACCTCCCAGGTCCTGCCTGAGCATTCCAAGCTGCACATATTTTGACTCCAGTCCACTTCGCTGGCCACATTTGCTACCTCATTGCTCCAAAGGTATAAAATGTTTCTTGGATGGGACAAGTTCCCTCAGACCTCTGAGCTGTTGTAGATGCTATTCCCTCTCCCTACAGTGCTGTTCTCTTCTTTCCAAGAAATCCAAACACTCATCCTCTAAGATCTGGCTCAAATGCCCCCACTTCAGGAAGGCAGCTTGGTGCAGAGGGAAGATTGTGGGCCTGGGAGTCCTCTGGGTACTCACAGGAGAACGTGGAACTAATGTCTTTGGATCTCACCTTCCACATCTATATAACGAGTGTGATGTCTGTATCACAGGGTTGTGATGTAGGTTAACTGAGATAATGTGGGTTAATGCTCACATTGGCATGGTGAGTGTCACAAAGGAAGAACTCAATTAATGCAATGTATATTATCAGCATGACCCACCCCCAACTTTCCCACACTCCAGCAGTGCCCCAAGGCAATGAGAGCTGCTCCCTTTTGAAGGAACAGGCCAGGCCAGCTCAGGGGAGCCATGGCAGGTTTCTCTCCACGAATCTCCTTAATTCAACTAGGGGTGAATAGAGGAGGCAGCAAATAACCCAGGCCCTACCACCTGGGAGGAAAGGGCCCATGAACTTACCTGACAAGAATCCTTTCCTTTTCCTCCATAGCCACAGATCATTCCTTTTTGTACTACAGTCCTAGTAGATGACAAGATCCTCTGCATCATCTCATTACATTTTTCATCGCGGATGATGCTTACTTCCACCTCCTGAAGAATTTCTGATGGAGGATGTCCTGCTAACAAAGAAGATCAGCAGTGTGTGGATCTGCACAAGTGGACAGTAAGCCCCCAAACACCCAGCGTCCCCCTGGAAGAAGGCAGGACAGTGAATATTGCCACAATTTGACAAAGGAGGAAACTGAGGCCCAAAGTTGACATGGGAAGAGGAGGATGTAAGAAGCAAAACCAAGACAGGAGCAGGAAGAATATTTCAGAAAAGGGAAAGGCAAGACCTTGCCAGCTTGAGAAATCAAAACCAAGCACCTGTCAGTCTGAGTATCAGTAGTATAATAATAGTGACAGGGTGTCCTGTGCATCAATAAAGCATCTTTACTTTCTAGAGCAGGATCACCAGACAGGTAGTGCCCCCAAAGTACCAAATCCAGCCTCTCTCCAGGGATAGGAGGCCCAACACCTCACAAACAGGGGTCTTCTGGCTCTCCCTACACCCCAGTGACGGGAAGTTCCCTGCCCACCTACGCAGGTACTTCCAGTGAGGAGCAGCTCTGATTGGCAGACAGCTCATCACCCCCTGAACAAATATCGGCCCTCAAGAGAACTCCAGAGCATCTGGCTCTGTCTCCAAGGAACCTAAAAATACCCCCAAAGCAGTTGAACACAGGGCCCCACAAAATCTTCAGGAGACTTTGCCCATATGTTTCTTCTCCTGGTTGAGCAACTCCAGTTCCCAGGACAGGCAACTTTCCTAAATGGCTGCTATCAAATATTTGTGTTGCAACAAAAGAACCCAACCCAGTTTCTGGGGTGACCCAAGCCAATCAGGAACCATTACCCTGAGTGTTGCTAAACTGCTTCCCCCTTACTCACCTGCCACCTGCCAGGCAGTCTACCTCCCTGTCCCTCCCTTAAGCCTTCATGTCCACTCTAGGCATAAGGCTGCCTCCCCTCTGCCCTGAGTATGCCTCCTGCCTTGAAGTCTCACCGCCTTCTTTTGTTTTGCCCCATCCAGTCACCCAGCACCTGGTCCCATCTTCCACCTTGAAAGTTTCCCGAGGGACGCAGATAGGCTGGATGTTCGAAGTAAAATTCACAGAGTAGAGTAGCTGGAGAATGGCAACGTCATCTTGAACGGTTGCAACAGTTGCGAACTGAGGGTGGACAATGATTTTTTTAACAGGGACCACCACACTTGTGTTTTCCTTATAGATACTCCGATCTCCCATCTTGACACTGAAATGGGAACGGCTGTGGGAGAGAGGACATGCCCCTCATAGAGACCCTGGGAAACATCACTTGTGCCTTTTCCACACATTTCAGATGTTTCCCAAACAGGCCCAACCTCCCTTGCCACTCTCTCTGTCACCCTGTCTCCCTCACCAAAAACCCCTCCTTGATCACTCTCAAAATCGGTTTGCCTGCCCCTTAAGTATTCCTAGTAACAAGGCTACGGAGGCAGAGCCCCTCCCATTTTACTGTGTAAGTTTTATTTCGTTTTTTTGTCAATCTGCCAGGGCAGCAGAACTCAGTGGGTGTTTGAGGAGGGCAGGACTGACTCCAGAACGCTCATATCTCCATTTGTCACCCCTCACCTTATAATGCAGTGGGCCGCAGTCACCACCCACTTCGACGTGACAAGGGAGCCTCCGCAGACATGCTTGCCGTTGATCCTCACGCTCACCTGCCAGGGCCACTTTCCTTCCTCTGCATCCACGCCTCCCACGATTTTCAGGAAGGAACGGCCACACACTGGGGTGAGGACAGTGTCAGAAGAAGAACTCAAAGACGCAGGGCCCGTGTCCCCTGCACCCAGGGCTTCCCGGGGAAAGTACCACAGGACCCAAAGACAGCCAAGAAGGAGGCCACGTCCTGTTGGGCTCTGACTTCCCAGGGCAGAGCCTCCCAGGCTCCCAGGTAGCCCCCGCCCCCACCCTGGGCGCCTCGGCCCCATCCTATGACCCTGCATGCCAAGAGTCACCTGGGGTAAACGCAAACAAAGAGGATTTGAGGATCACTGGAGATCCCTGAACCCCTAAAGTTGTTGGCTGCCACCCGCTTGCTCCCGGGTCCTCGCGGCCCCCTGAGGGGAGAGGGGAGGGAGAAAGCGGTGGCTCCCGCCCGCCCGCTGGGGCCTCGCCGAGCCCGGGCTGAAAGGTCAGGAGCCAGGCCAGTAGGCCCAAGGAGCGGCCGCCCGCAGAGGCCATGGGTACCGGCAACCCTCTCGTGGCGCCCCCTCGCGGCAGCTCGCGACCTGCCCTGGTGTTGGCTGGAACCAGAAGCACCGATGGGGGACCAGCCAGGGCCGTCAGCGGAGCGGAAGTGGACGGGCGGAAATGGCGTACCCTTGCGCTGCCCCGTTCCTTGTCTGAGTGGGAAATGTCACCCTCTCAGTTTCACTCAGATCCTCACTCCAGACTGTCCAGCCAGGACCCCGCCCAAAACCAAAGGATTAGGGTCCTTCTAAGGAAACTCCTTGACAGAGACCTCCCAATTCAGAGTCAGCACTTAAAAGGCGGTGTTTCCTGATGCCCCTACCCTTTCTAGTGTGGTACCTGGCCTGGAGCTGGTGAGGATGGGCCGTCTGGGAATTAGTTGAGAAGCCCTAATTTTCCATGATGCTTCCTCAAATCAGGGCTTCATTCACTAGACTGAGATTCTGGGGTAGGATGACTATACAGATTAAGCAGGTTAGACAAAGGACTAGGCTGCTCTCTGTTTCATTCATAGGGACATTGTAAAAATTAGCCACCACCAAAGACACCTGCAGGTCAATTCATTCTTATTAGCTCTGTGTCCCTGATGTCTATTCTGGTAACTCATCCTTTTGTCTTTGTTGCCCAAGTGCTTCCACCAAGCCTCTGCCTCTCTGGGTTTTAACATCCCTGTTGAAATTAGGGGGAAAACAACAACAACAACAAATTTTGAATTGCTGTACTTCCCAGTTTTTCCTGGCCAAAATAGGACAGCCATTACAGTGTTTTTCAAGGATGGCTCACTCCTCACCAATTTATTTTTCAAGGTCTTGGTGAAGGGGGCATTCTGTAAGGCCTTCCTGGAGGTCAGAGGAGTGGGCAAGCAGGTCATACATCATGAATCCATTCCAATGTTCTCTTCTCTCTAACTCTTTCTCCACATTAAACTAGGAATTTCTGACATATCATACTTGGTGGCCTAGTGTGGGCCACCATTGACTTCAGGTTAAAAACAACCAGGTAGCCATGTAGAATCACTCTCACTTGCCTGAGCCAGAAATCTGAACATAGAATTTCTGGTAAGTGTACTCCTAGTAAATTTGGGTCCAAGCCTCCCCAATCAAGAGTCCTTAAAATCCAATCCCATACATATCCCCCAGTTTCCTTCCCATGTAAATTAGCAAAATATTGCCATCCTTTTTGTAAGGGAGCCATTTCCTCTTGGGTTATAGTTATACTTTGCACCTGTCCTACAGCATGGGCTCTGACTCTAGTTATTGTTAGGTCTAGAGGCAGCGAAGACTGACTGGGATGGTACAGGTAGAGATTTAGCATACCTTTATTGTGTAACTTCCTGAAATGGAGTCAATACAGTATCTCTAAGGTGGAGAGGCCCAGCCTTACTAAGTGGGAGGAAACACTGCTTCTGTTAGCAAGGGAGGGTCAATGTGGCTGGGATGTCCTAAATCTATCCAAATGTGCCCCAATTAAATTTTTAGGGTCTCACTCTTTCTAAAGTCAAAAAACTGCTTCTGGAACTATAGCAGAGAGCTTAGAAACTATATCCACTTTAAATTTGTGTGGAAATAGTTATGTTATTTCTTAGTTTAACTTTTGACAGCACAGTAACTATCTAAAGAAGCTTGACATTACTTGTGATTCAAACAACATTAGTTATCAAAATGATTTTACCATAGTACAGATAACAATAGAATACTAATGCAATGTAGGAGAGAGGAATAGGGAGGATACTATTATAAGGTCCTTGCACTACATAAAAAGTAGATACTATTATTTGTAGGAAGAGGGCAATTAATTAAAAATATATCCTGGCTGGATAAAGGAATTCAGAGGGGCCGGGCGCGGTGGCTCACGCCTGTTATCCTAGCACTCTGGGAGGCCAAGGCGGGTGGACAGCTCAAGGTCAGGAGTTCGAGACCAGCCTGAGCAAGAGCGAGACCCCATCTCTACTAAAAAAATAGAAAGAAATTATCTGGCCAACTAAAAATATATATACAGAAAAAATTGGCCGGGCATGGTGACGCGTGCCTGTAGGCACAGCTACTCGGGAGGCTGAGGCAGTAGGATTGCTTAAGCCCAGGAGTTTGAGGTTGCTGTGAGCTAGGCTGACGCCACGGCACTCACTCTAGCCCTAGCAATAGAGCGAGACTGTGTCTCAAAAAATATATATACATATATATATCCTGTAAACTCAAGGGACATTTTAAATAACTACAAATAAGACAATAGTGAAGATAAAATAGAATCATTTAAAAAAACTCTGTTAACTTAAAAGGAAGCAAAAACAGAGGAAAAGACAAACAAGAGATGGAACAAATAGAAAACAACTAGCAAGATGGTAAAGTTTAATCTAACCATATTTTACTTACAAGTATAAACGTTCTATTAAATGAATTAATAATTCTGTTAATTTGTGTTCATGTTCTATTACATGAATCAAAAGACAGCAATCAGACTGGATTTTTTAAAAATCAAGGCTCAACTATGTGCCTACTTTAAATATAAAGATATAGGTAGGTTATAGGATGCAAATATTAATCAAAAGAAGTGGCTATATTACTATTAGACAAAGTAAGCATTAGAACAAAATATCAGGGATAAAAAGAAACATCAATTACATAATGATAAAGGGATCAATGCACCAAGAAGACAAAATTCTAAATATGTATACACCTAAATGTATCAAGCAACAGATCTTCAAAATACATGGAACAAAGAGAAAAAGAAAACCATAATTAGAATTTGAGGCTTCAACATGTCTTTCTCAATAGTTGATAGAATAAGTGCACAGTAATTATATATAATATCTGTTAAAAAACATCAATGAATTAGATCTAATTGACATTTATAGAATACCCTAACAACAGCAGAATATACATTTTTTCAAGTGTGCGTGGAATTACACCAAAATAAAGCATATTATAGGCCATTAAGCAAACATTAACAAATCCAAAAGAATTAAAACCATACAAAATGTGTCCTCCAGTCATAAGAGCATTAAATTAGAAGCCAATAACAGAAATATATCTTGAAAATTGCCAAATGTTTGGAAATCTTTTTTAAAAATACTTTGATTTTGGACTTTTAGAATGGTTGTGTGAGGAACTTGGCTGACCCGCTCTAGAGAAAATACTAATTGGTGAAAATTATTTTTAAAAAACAATCATTTAAAGTCTCTGGGAATTGTCCTAGGGCATACAGAAAATTGAGAAACATTTATCCAAAAAAATCTACTAAATCCTGGTAAAAACAGCAACAGTCTGTGGCATTTGAGCCATGACCTGCTTCCATGCCCCTTCCTCAGTTCTATATTATGGAGTTCTACTCTGGGCAAGTGTAGCCAAGAAAATGGGGGCTAACTAGCTCCCTCTCCCCCACCTATGATTTCACCCCAGGAGAATCAAGTTGCCAGTGCTTCATTCTCCCAAGATCCATTTGCTCTGTTTTAGCACGCGTGACCAAGAGAACTGGAGCTCCCTTCTCCCACTTAGCCCCTACTCATAGTGCAAAAGCTTTAGCCCAGACAAAACAGGCAAAGAATCGTTGGGCCTCAGTTTTCCCACCCCACTTTAGTCATAGTTCAGAGGTTCTACCTTGGAAGGGACAAGTGAGAAGACCAATGGATACCATCCCGCTCCCCAGTGCCCACTTACAGAACAGGGTTTAAATTCCACTAGAAGCAGACTACCATCCCCATTCCTGCACTCTAGTGCAGTGGCACGAATACTCTCTGCCCAGGAGGACATGCAAGCTGGAAGGACAAGTGCTCTGCAGCCGTGCCTCAGATGACTGAATTTATTTGGAACAAAGGACTGAGAAGTTCATACCTAAGGGTATTGTTAAGAACAATCGAGATCTACCTAATGAGCAATTAAGAGAAGGTTAGTATTAATAGCTCCATGATACTAGCAGCAAAAAGTGTAATACCAACCCATCCAGAAACTTAACAGGAGAAAACCAGTGAAAGAGACAACCAAAGAGTCCCTAGGATCACATATATCCCTAAGGATCTAAAACACTGTGTATGCACCAGGATACACCAACTCAGGAGAAATACGAGCAGGAAGTCAAGCAGATTTAAATGCATTTCCCAAGCCACACACAGATCTGTCAGCAAGGGCAGAGACTTTGCTGGCTCAATGGACTTAAGTATAACCTCTAACCAAATACTGCCTGAACAACAAGCTACTCCAACCTAGGGGCAACTCTTAGTAAGCCAGACCTAAAAATAAAATCATACTTATCCCTAGTGGGCTGAAAGACTGTGCACATTTCCAAGGCTGTGTCTTCTCAGGAGCAAATGGAGAGAGAACTTCCAAGCTACTAGTTCCTGGCTGAACATGTGGGAAAATAGTAAATTCCCTAAACTCCAAGCCACACACATATCCAATGGTAAATAGTGAAATAAAAATGACTAAGGGGGCTTACGCACAGCCATCAAGCAATAAGTGGCTTATACTAATTCAGAAATAAACCCTAGGAAACCAGGCTAAAATATTAAAATAAAGGGGAAAAATCTGAGCAGGGATATCAAAGGCTGAAAATTGAAAGGGAAATAGACTTCAGAGAATTATCTCACCCACTAAACAAATTTTAAAAACCAATTTAAAAAAAAATGACAGAACAAACAACAGTGCAAGTCAAAGGGGAGGAAAGGGCAGGAATTGGTGTCTGGATTTGCCACAATATATTATCTAAGATGTCTTCTTTAAATGAAAAAATTATAGGACATGCAAAAAAAAACAGGGAAGTTTGACAAAGTCACAGGGAAAAAAAGCAAGTAATAGAAACTGTCTTTGAGGTGTCCCACTTGTTAAACATAGTAGGCAAAGACTTCACAACAATTATTATATATATGTTCAAAGAACTAAAGAAAAGCATGTGTAAATAATTAAAGGGAGGTATGATGATTATGACTCATCAAATAGGGAATATTTAAAAAGAGCAATCTTCAAAAAGAAGGAAATTGAAAAATCAGGTGGGGGGATGGGGGGTGGCAGGTAAAACGGGTAGGGGAGTAAACCCACAGCTAATGGAAACGGGGCACACTGTATGGGGAAAGGACACGCTTGTAGCCCTGGCTTGAGTGAGGCAAAAACATTTCATGTTATCAAAATGTTTGTACCCCCATAGTATCCTGAATTTAAAAAAAAAAAATAATTCAGGAGATGACCTCAATAGTAAACTTGAAGATAGTGGATATTGATCCAAGTAAACTTGGATCAATAAACTTGAAGATAGATCATTAGACATTTACAATCTGAAGAAACAAAAATTGAATGTAGAAAGGTGAACAGAACCTCAGATAAACGTGGAACACCGTTAATACACAAACGTACACATAACGGGGTACCAGGAGAGGAAAAAGAGATGGAAATTAAAAAATATTTGAAGAAATAATGGCTGAAAATTTCCAAGATTTGATGAAAAACATTAATCTACACATCCAATAAGCTCAATGAACCTCAAGTAGGATAAACTCAAAGAGATCTACAACTACACATCATAGTCAAAATACTGAAAGCCAAAGATAAACAGAAAATCTTAAAGGGAGGAAGAGAAAAATGACTCATTACATAAAAGGGAAGCATAATAAGATTACATATGAGTTTTTATCAGAACAAAATGGAGGCCAGAAGGCACTGTAACAACTTATTCAAAGAGCTGAAAGAAAAAAACTGTCAGTCCAGAATATTACATGCAGCTAAGCTATTTTTCAAAAATGAAGACAATGAAAGTGGGAACATTACTACTGATTTTACAAAACTAAAAAGAATTACAAGACATTAGCCAAGTGTGGTGGTGTGCACCTGTAGTCCCAGCTACACAGGAGGCTGAGGCAGAAGTATCACTTGAGCCCAGGAGTTCGAGGTTGCTGTGAGCTAGGCTGATGCCACGGCACTCTAGCCTGGGCAACAGAGCAAGACTCTGTCTCAAAAAATAATAATAATAATAATTACAAGAGAATACTATGAACAATTGTACACCAATGAATTAGATAACCTAGATGAAATGGATAAATTCCTAGAAATGTACAATGTACCAAGACTGAATCTTGAAAAAAATAGAAAATCTGAATAGACCTATAACTAATAAGGAGATTGAGTCAGTAATCAAAAACCTCCCAACAAAGAAAAACTCTGGACCAGATGGCTTCACTGGTGAATTCTATTAAACATTTAAAGAAGAATAAACACCAATCTTTTTCAAATTCTTGCAGATAACTGAATAGTAGGGAACACTTCCAAACTCATTCTATGAGGGCAATACTACTCTACTAATAAAGCCAGAAAAAGATACTATAAGAAAACTACAGGTGTATATATCCCTTATGAATATTGATGCAAATGTCCCCAATAAAATACTAGCAAACTGAATTAAGCAGCATATTAAAAGGATTGTACACAATAATCAAGTAGGATTTATTCTCAAAAAGCAAGGATGATTCAACATATGAAAATCAATCAATGTAATATGCCACATTAATATACTGAAGGGGGAAAATCACAAAATCACATCTCAATTGTACAGAAAAGCATCTGACAAAAATTAACGCCCTTTCATGATTTAAAAAAAAAAAACAGTTAACTAGGGATAGAAGGAAACTTCTTTAACATGATAAAGGCAACATACAAAAAACCTACAGCTAACATCATACTCAGTGGTGAAAGACTGAAAGCTTTTCCCCTGAGACTGGGAACAAAAAAAGGATGCTTGCTTTCACAACCTCTATTCAGCATAGTATTGGAAGTTCTGCCCAGAGCAATTAGGCAAGGAAAATAAACAAAAGGCATCCAAATTGGAAAAGAAGAAGTAAAATTACCTCTGCTTGCAGATGCCATGATCTTATATGTAGAAAACCCCAGACTTCACACACACAAAAACTGTTTAGAGCTAACAAACAAACTCAGAAGAGTTGCAGGATACAAAATCTACATGCAAAAATCAATTGCATTTTGATACACTAACAGTGAACTATCAAAAAGGAAATTAAGAAAATAATCCCATTTACAAGAGCATCAAAAAGAATAAAATACTTTGCAATAAACTTAACCAAGGATATGAAATACTTGCACACTGAAAACTATACAACATTGTTTAAACAAATTAAAATGGGCCGGGCGCGGTGGCTCACGCCTGTAATCCTAGCACTCTGGGAGGCCGAGGCGGGTGGATCGCTCGAGGTCAGGAGTTCGAGACCAGCCTGAGCAAGAGTGAGACCCCGTCTCTACTAAAAATAGAAAGAAATTATATGGACAACTAAAATATATATATATACAAAAAATTAGCCGGGCATGGTGGCGCATGCCTGTAGTCCCAGCTACTCGGGAGGCTGAGGCAGTAGGATCGCTTAAGTCCAGGAGTTTGAGGTTGCTGTGAGCTAGGCTGACGCCACGGCACTCACTCTAGCCCGGGCAACAAAGCAAGACTCTGTCTCAAAAAAAAAAAAAAAAAAAAAAAAAAAAGAAATTAAAATGGACTTAAACAAATGGAAAGACATCCCATGTTCATGGATTGGGGGACTTAATATCGTTAAGGTGACAATAATGTCCAAAGCAATCTACTGATTCAGTGCAATCCCTATCAAAATCCAAATGGCTTTTTTTGTAGATATAGAAAAACCATTCTAAGAAAATTCGTATGGAATCTCAAGCACCCCAAATAGCTAAAACAATCTTGAAAAAGAGAACAAAGTTGGAAGACTCATACTTTCTGATTTCAAATCTTACTACAAAGCTACACTAATCAAAAAAAATGTGGTAATATGACAGACATATAGATCAATTAAATAGAATAGAGAGCCCAGAAATAAACCCTCTCATATATGGTCAAATGATTTTCAACAGGGGTGCCAAGAGCATTCAATGGGGAAAGGACAGTCTTTTTGAAAAATGGCTAGGTATGGTGGCTCATGCCTGTAATCCTAGCACTTTGGGAGGCCGAGGCAGGAGGAGTGCTTGAGGCCAGGAGTTCAAGACAAGCCTGGGCAACATAAAAAGTCTTCATCTCTACAACAAAATTTTTAAAAATTAGCTGGGCATGGTGGTGCATGCCTGTAGTCCTAGCTCTTCAGTAGGCTGAGACAGAAGGATCATTGGAGCCCAGGAGTTGGAGGATGCAACATACAGTAAGCTATGATTGCACCACTGCACTCCAGCCTGGGTGACAGAGGAAGACCCTGTCTCTAAAAAAAAAGGTACCCAAAAAACTGGATATCCACATGCGAAAGAATGGACCCTTACCTTACACCATATACAAATATTAACTCAAAATGGATCAAAAACCTCACATAAGAGTTAAACTATAAAACTTTTAGAAGAAAATATAGGGGAATATCTTCATGACATTGGATTTGGCAATGATTTCTTGGCTAGGCACAAAAGAAAAAACATAGATAAATTTGATTTAATAAAAATTAATAATTTTTGTGCTACAAATACCACTATCAAGAGAGTAAAAAACCCACAAAATGGGAGAAAATATTTGCAAATCATATACATGATAAGGGGTTAATATCCAGAATATGTAAAGAACCTCTGCAACTCAACAATAAAAACAAACCAAATAAAATGGGCAAAGAAATTTATGAATAGATACTTCTCCAAAGAGGATACATAAGTAGCCATTAAACACATGAAAAGAGGCTCAACATTATTAATCATTAGGCAAATGCAAATCAAAACCACAGTGAGATACTACTTCACACCCATTAGGATGGTTAACAAAATAGAAAAGAAAAGAACAAATGTTGGAGAGGATGTTAAGAAATTGGAACCATGTGCCTTGCTGGTAGGAACGTAAAATGGTGCAGCAACTGTGGAAAACAATATGGCAATTACTCAAGAAGTTAAAAAGAGAATTACCATGTGATCCAGTAATTCCTCTTTTAGGTATATACCCCACAGAACTGAAAGCAAGGACTCAAACAGATACTTGTGTTCATATCCCCAAAACCTGTGAATATAAAAGGAACTTTACAGATGTGATTAAGGTTAAGGGCTTTGAAATGGGGATTTTATCCTGGTCTATCTGGGTGAGCCCAAGCTAATCACATGAGTCCTTAAAAGTAGAGAACCTTTCTTGGCTGTAGTCACAGGCAGATGTGAAGGGTCAGCGAGATGCAACATTGCTGGCTTTGAAGATGGAAGAAGGGCGATCACGGGCCAAGGAATGCAGGTGACATCTAGAGGCTGAAAAAGCAAGGAATGAGATTCTCCTCTAATCCTTCAGAAGGAACTGGCCTGCCAACACCTTGATTTTAACCATCTAAGACTCATTTCAAACTTCTAACCTACAGAATTGTAAGAGAATAACTGTGTGTTGTTTTAAGCCGCTAAGTTTGTAGTAATTTGTTACAGCCACAATAGAAAACTAATAAACACAGTCCTACTGATGAAAAAGCTGAAGCAATTAAAAGGATGCAATAGAACAACCTGCACTGAAATAGGCACACAGTTAAATAATTAAAGAAAGAATGCAAAAGGGAAGAGCAATGTACACCACGTAAGCCCACTCGGGTAGCAGCAGAAAGCTCATGCTATATACATAGCTGTGTATCTACACATGGAAGCCCAGTGTTTGCTGAATATCTGCCTTGGGCCAGAGTCCTCCTTTCTGTAACTACCTGCCTCCATTAGGTGCCCACAGGTCTCTGAGAGGCCCTGGGGAGGCACAGAAGCCAGCCCTTTGCCCAACTATGGATATATTCACCATTATCCCATCCTAGGCTATAACTGTTGGGTCAGGAATAGCAGGCAACCCTGTGCTAGCCAGTGAGACTCAGGAAAGGTTTACAAGCACCTCAGAAGAATGGGCTTCCTCACTCTCCTCAAGAAGCTTCTAGCAGAAAGCACTACCCCCGCCCCACCGTGAAACCCCTGAGAGTGAATGGATTTGGGTGCACTCACTGGGATGGTACAGACCCCCTGCAAGCTCACAGGAGCCAGCCTTTGATGTCATTGACCCTAAGGATGGCAGAGCACAGAGGAGTAAAACACACACCCACCAAAACTGCCTGACCTCTGAAATGTCCAAGGACAACCATCCACCAGTCTCCTTTACTCTTGGAGCCACGTGACATCAATGTTCTGTTCCTTGCAAGAGAGCATCTTCTGATCGACATAGGCATTCATTCCACTTCCTCTTGTTGGAGTCTATGCACGGCTCTCTGGGTGCCCAGACCCACGTTGAGGCCCAGACAGGGGACCAAGCTTCTGCCCCCAACCCCAGGGAGGCCAGCAAAGGTACCTGATGGAGACGTCTCTCATTCAGGCTCTTTTGAAAACTTAACCTCTCAATCTATGAGGGGAAAGGAGGAAAGATGAGGAAGAGAGGGGAGCGAAGAGAATTAGAAAAAGAGGAAGGGAAGGGAGGAAAGGTGAGGGAGGTGAAAAGAAGGGGAGGAGGGGAAAGGCAGGGGAAGAAGGGGAGAGGAAGGGAGGAGTGAGGTAAGGAGGAGAAGGAAGGAGGGGAAAGGAGCGAGGGAAAGAAAGAAACCGAGTTATACATAGGCAGGAAGACATAAAATGCATCATTTACAGAAGATACAACTGTCCTCTAAAACAAATCCAAATGAACTGACTGAAAAATTAATCAAACTATAAAAGAATAAACTAAGAGGGCTAGAGAAAAAGATCAGCATACAAAATCAACAACTTCCTACCCAGCATCAATAACAATTTAGAAAACATAATAGAAAAAAGATGTTCCATTAATAATAGCTATATACACTTTTAAAAATACTCAGGAACCGCCACATGGCCTTGTGCCATCTGGCGGGGTCCCTCTACCCCTTTTGTGCCCTCTCCTCCTTGCTCACAGGGCTCCAGCCACACCAGCCTCCTTGACCAGCCTCCAGGCCACCAGCTTCTTGCACTGGCTGTTCCTTCTGGCCCCAGATATCCACACAGCTCACTTCCTCACCTCCTGGGTCTGTGCCAGAGTCAGCAAACGTTTCTGTAAAGGGCCAGATCATAAATGTTTTAGGTTTTGTGGGCCGAGAGACAAAATTGAAAATATTAATGTAGGTATTTATATAACAAGAAAGAAAACAAATTTCTGCAAATTTTTTATTCAGGAAATTCAAATATAATAACCACTTTTTTTTTTTTTAAGGACAAGTCTACTAAGAAGAAGAATGGAATTTTTTTAGGGGGATAATATCAATGTTAGTGTTCCCTATCATGAAATTGATTGCAAATGTTCTTCTGTAAAAAACATTCTCAGTTCATGGGCTAAGACGCGGCGGGGGTGGGGAGGGTGCAGACTTGGTGTATACTCAGACAGTAACTCCTCAGTGAGGCCTTTCCAGGATACCCTCAAAACTGTGTCCCCCATCCTGTCCTCCCAATCCCCCAATCCTCCTCTCATTTTCTCTGTGGCACTTCTCACAATCTGATATACTCACGTATATTTTAGCTGTCTTCCTCTTTCATAAACTCTTCCTCCTGTAAACCTTATGTGGGCAGGGTTTTTTGTCTGCCTTGTTTATTGCTGTATTCCCAGCACCTGGAACATGTCTGGCACACAGTAGGCACTCAGTAAACATCTACTGAATGAATGAATGCCTGAGTGAATTAATAAATAAATAGAATTGTAGTGAAGATAGAACATGTTGACACCTATAAGTGCTTAGAGCACTGCCCAGCACACACTAAGTGCTCGGTAAATATTAGTCACCCTTATTGTTGTTATAGTTGTTACTTTCAGGAAGGACCCCAAGCATCTGGAAGGTGCAGGCACCAGAGAAAACAAAATCCTCCAGCCACCATAGTGTCCAGCCCCAGCTCCCCTGCCTACTGCATCTCCTCCTCCTGTCTCCCTGCTCCTTCTGTGGCTTCTGCTCTCCATCCCTCCCACGGGACCCTGCATCCCCCTCTGGCTCTCTCCGTCTCTGTCCCTCAATTACAGATGGGATTTCCCAAGACCCCTCACTCCCCGCAGTGCCTGGGGCAGAGTCCCCCCTGATACCCAAGATACTTTGAACCTGACTGCCTGGTTCCACTCACCTCCATTCTGTCCCCCTGCCCCACTCCACCCCTTCACTGGTTCCAGCTTCCAAGCCATTGCCTAAAATCTTGCCCCCCCCCCCCCGCCCTCGCCGTGTCTCCACCTAAGTGCGCCTCCTCTGGGTGCCCACAGCCCCCTGTGCAGATCCCTCAATGAACACTCTCATTGTGCCCAAACACCTGTTGTGTTCCTTTCTTCTCCCAGGCTGACAATTTCCCAATCCCTTCCCCTACCTCTGCCCTAGGAAGTCCAGGGCCTGATCTCCACCCCTCAGCTCCCAAGAGTCCCCTCCTCCGGCACCTCTGGAAATGTTCCTGGGGTCTATCTATTCTCCCGGCACTGATCCCCTCTCTAATCCCTACAACAGTCCCACTCTACAGTGGAGGATATATTATAAGATGTGAGAGATTAAGCAATTTGCCAGGATCGCACAGGTATAATAAAGCGGGGCTTGAACCCAGGCTCCTGGGCAGGGCTGAGGTGCAGCGGGTTGGCGGGTACCGGCCCGGGGTACACACACAGCACACAAATAGATGGGTAGATTTTTGGATGAGCCAGCAGCTGAGCTGGGACGAGAAACCGGAGCCTCTCCCCGTGCAAGGCCAGGAGCTCACACGGGAGCCGGCTCCCTCCCCCTGGCCCACGGCCAGCCGTCATCCCCATGAGGTCAGCCACGGCCGGCGATTTCGGGGAAATACCAGCTCCTTATTAAAAACAGGCGGTGGTCAGGCCCCCGCTGCTTTCCCAGTAGAAACCGGAGTGTTTGTTCCAAGAGGAACAAGAGTGGGCAGGGCCTGGCCGCGGCCCTGAGGCGGGAGGCTTGAGCCGCAGTACCTGGTTGAGTCAGGGCGTCCAGGGGAACTGCGAGGGGCTGGGGCAGTGCGGGTCCCCCGTGGGGCCCCTGGGGCTCTGACCCCGGCAGCCCGGGTGAGAGGTGGGCACCGGTCCAGGGAGGGGACCGTCACACAGCACACGGGGGCTGCCCCGACCAGGGAGGGGTCGTGGACTGTGACCCCCACAGCCGCCCCCACGAGGATAGAACGAAGGAAAGGCGGGCGCGTGACACAAGGCCCTCCTCTTCCGGGCGCGCAGCCCCCGACCCGCGCGCCTCCGCCGCCGCTCTCTGCCCGGCTCCCCGGGGCCCCGCCGAACCCCGCCTGCAGGGAGCGCCAGAGCGCCGCGCCCCCGCCCGCGCCCGCCCCGCGGCTCTCGGTGCGGCAGAGGCCGCCCGGCATCTGGAGCAAGTTAGGGCTGGCGGCCTGGCGGGCGGCGGCGTGAGCTCATCCCGGCCCGCCCCGCTGCGGTTTCCACGCGGCTGTGAAGGGAACAGAACACAGAAGCGCCGCGCCGAGGGCCCGGCCGGGGGAGCGCGGCGCAGCAGCCGCTCCTCCAGGGATGTGGGTGGAAGCGCGAGAGGCGGGAGTGTGTGTCACTGGCGTGTCGCCGAGAGAGGCTGAGCCCTGGGAGCCGGCCGCCAGCATGTGTCGCTGGCTGTCACCGTGCGTCGTGGCTTGCGAGGGTGTGTGTGTGTGTGTGTGTGTGTGTGCACAGTGCCTAGGGCTCACCTTCCCCTGACACACAAACATGCTCTTCCTGGTCACCAACCCCCACATCCCCAAGGACCTCAGGCACGCTCCCCGTTCTGGAGGGAAGAAACCCCTTCACACCAGGGCCATGGCTGACAGTGACACACAGCCACACAAGGAGACAGGGACAGACCTAGATACAGACTCACACATGGAGGCACAGGGCAAGGGAAGTCCTTTCTATTCTAGGAATCCTAGTTGGGAGAGCCAACAGGCAGGTGGCAAGGTGGTGACAAAGCTTGGAAAGGCCTCTTGTTGTGATGCCCCTACCCCCTGCCTAGGCTGGAGGTCACCGAACCCTGCACCTTAGGGGCCTCAGCTCCTTGCCATGGGCCCTGAGGATACTGCCCCAGTACTCTCAGGGCCAGGAGCCATGGTGGGGATGGTGGGCAGTCAGTCACCAGACCCTGGGTGGGGAGCTGGATTGGAGTGGGTGCCTCAGAGCATCCAAGGCTTCTCACACCCATTAGGCCAGTCCTCACAGTGGGCTCTCGCCTCAGGGACCTACTGTCCTAGCTTTGGGCAGATGTAGCCCAGCTGCCCTGGAGACCCCAGGGTGCATCCCTGGCCACCCACGACACACCGGCCAGGGCTCACAGGGTTGTCATGCTCTCGTCCTCCTCCCTTCACGCCACAACTGGTGTGTGGCTCTGAGACAATGACCCTGCCTGCAGGACAGGGCACATGAGTCTTTCAACCTTCCTTACCAGCTATTGCCCCTGTGGCCCACAGCACAGAATTGCAGAGGGTTGGCGATGCAGAGCTCACTAGGAACTCAGGTCCTTCACATCCCCCCCTGTGAGACAGAGAGGACACCCTGTCCTGGCCAGGCCACCACAGGGCACATAAACTGTAAAGGGGTTTGCAGCCACAGGGGTCTTCAGCTCCCAAAACTCGGGGCAAGCTGGGTGAGGGATTTTTTTAACTGGAATGGCTATGGTTTGCGTAACCAGAGCTTCCAAATTACTTAGCAAAACATGTTTGCTTTTTAATTAACATGTGCTTGGAAAACAATGGTTTTAATTAAAGTGGGTGGGGGAGAGAAGGGACAGTGGGAGAGAATATTTCAAGGAGCTCCAAGTCCCAGGCTAGACTTCTTAAAAATAAAGTAGGAGTCTTGCCCCAAGCCAGCATCGGCAGCATTGCTGGGAGGTGAGAATTCCTGGGGAGCCCCAGGAGCAGCCCTACCTGCTTGCTCTCCAGCTCCCTTGCTGAAAATTTGCCCTTCTTCAGCACTGAGTTGCTCGCTTATCCACTGTTCCCTGGGCTGCTCTGGGAAGGGATAGACTTGGAGAAAGCAGCCTTAGGGGTAGATGCATGGGGTCCAGCAGGCAGATAAGGGAGATAAGCGTGAGTGAAGACCTGAGCATGTGGGCCTTGTTGGGGGAACATTAGATTTACTGGGAGAGAAGAGAGGTGGAGAGAGGTGTCCTGTAAAACCATGGAAATGTCAGATCCCCTTCCCCAACTGGTGGACTGGAAGGGCCATGCTGGACCTGGGAGCCACTGATGTCCAAGTCCCAGCGAGACTGGGGAAGGGGGGACTGAGATGGTGCCAGGGACATAAGGTTGGAAGGAAGGGTGACCACACATGGGGCAGAGGGGTATGTGAAAAACTGGCCAGAGAAAGGGGAGGGCTTGGAGACTGGAAGCAAGGGTGTTCTGCATGGAGAAGGCACTCAGTCGGCACTCAATAAATGCTTGTGGAAGGATAAGAATGAGGAGATGGTCCCTCGGGGTCAGCCACACCATCTCCCCCTTCTGGGCTTTTGGGGTTAATATCAGCATGAGGTGCAGTTTGGGGTCAGATGTCAGCACAGAGTTGGGAAAACACCCAGCCCTTCACCCATGCAGACCAGGGGAAGATTGAGAGGAAGCCTCTGGGGAGTAAGGGCACCTCCAGGGGTCGGGTCAGATGGCCCAGAACCCCTGGCTCCCAGCGGCCCCATCCAGGACCTGTTTCTCATTAGGGGCCTTCTTGCTTCCCCAGCCCACACCCCCACATGAAATGTGCCTCCCTATACTTAATTCATTACACCAGCTGGGTGGGAGGCCCGGCGGGGGGAGGGGCACTTTTTCCCCTGAGCTCAGACATTCCTCACTTTATTATTCTCCACATTTCAAAGCAGCTGTTGCCTCCCCCAGGGGCCCCCCCGCCCAAGCTCAGAGTCCAGAAGGGGCCTCTCCAGGGCTCAGAACGCCAGAGTCTCCAATACCTCCAGCTGGTCGGTCACAGGAGGGAAGTTGAGGCCCAGAGATGCATGGGGTAGGGCATTCCCCCAACAGTCTGCACCTGAACTTATCCTCCCCTGTGTGCCTGTCACCCTCCCATAACATTGCCTTCCTTGCTCTGTTCAGCCCTTGCCTCCCATCCACTTTCTACACAGGTGACCTCAGTGGCTCCTCCACAATGCACAGAGACAACCTTTGCCTTCCTGCTCCTGGAGCAGGTGCTAGAAGGATCCTCAGAGTCCCTGCTCTGCTCAGGGCCCTAGCAAACTGAGCCCCCACTGAGCAGGTGGCCTTACACAGGGCAAGGCCCATTCCAGAGCAAGAGCTCAACCTGGAAAACAGCAGGGCTGGAGGCAGCCTAGAGGACCACCCGGGGCCAGGCCAGGGGACAAACAGCTCTGGGGACTCAGCTGCAGAGAACAGGGGAGGCCCTGGGCAGATATCTATCTGCCCCACGTCAGAGAGCTGCCCATGCAGAGCTGCCTCAACAGGAGGTGAAATCCCTGTTGCTAGGGGCATTCAAGCAACTAGCAGTTTGGTCAAACTTGCCCTGGAAAAGAGATTGGCCCAGGTATCTGAGGCCCCTTCCTGCCCAAATTTTAGGTCAGAGTCTAGGGCTGGTGGGCACTCCAGAGGTAAGGAATTGGAGTCCCTCCTCACTCACAGGCAGCTGGGTAAGTCCAGAAGCATAGGCCAAGGCACATGGACAGAAAACCCAGGAACTTGGCCAAGCCTAGAGTAAGACCTGGCCAAAGTGTTTTTCTCATTGGTTCACTACAGTGTCTTGGCACCTAGCAAAGGGTTGGGAGCACAATAGATGTGTGGCCACTGTGTACTGATGAGCTTGGAAAAGACATGCCCCATTCAAGGGTCTTTGTCTAGGGGTTTGGGGAGATGTTGATTGCAACAAACTGTGAAATTTCCTCAAAATTTAAAAACTGACTTGTAATGTTTTATTTTGCCAAATAAAGACGTAGAAAACAGCAGCTACCAGCTACCATCATCATTGTTTTGTAAACAAAAGGATATTCTCAAGGCAAAAGAAAAGTACACAGGATGCAATCTTGGAAGAAAGGCAGGCCTCAAAGATGCGTAAATTGGGCTTCATGGAAAACACAACATAGGACTTATTTTTCTCTCATCAAAACTTTCTTTGGTATTGTGATAGGTTGGGCCCTGGGGCTTGGGGATGCCCAGGTGCTTCCAATATCCACCAGGGCAAGAACTTATGCAGTCTTCCTGGCTGGGATTGGTTCCCCTCAGTTTGCACACTCCTCAGGACAGGGTGCTCACTACCTCTCACAGTTAGCTCAGGAGGATGCCATTCTAGAGCACCTTTAAATGGCTTCCAAGTCCACCATGGAAGAGAGGGAGAGAGACCAGGAGCAGGGTGAGATGGCAGAGGTGCTGAGGGGAGGGAAGACAGAAGCTTCCAGACCCAGGGCTCAGGAATGGTGAGGACAAGGGACTGCTCATGTTTAGCTGGACCAAAGCATAAAAATCAGAACACTGGCTAAGACCTGAACTTTCCCAGGGGGCACCTGGAAGTCCTCAGTCTGAAGTCCCAGGGTCTTCCAGCTGTCCCATCCCACCCTCACCAGCCCTCCAGAAAGGCTCTCGTGCGCCAGTTCGCACCAAGGCCTCAGTAGATATGTGAGGTGCCCACACCCACAGACCAGAGAAGGGGCCGGAGACTGGATGTGGAACCCCAGGCGTCCTCAGCAGACGGGAGAGGAGGGGGCAGGCGGGGGACCTTCCCAGCCCCGGGCCCTGGCTGCTGAGACTGGAAGGGCCCGCTGGGCTGTCAGGCCTGGGGGGCATCGTGTGCACACTCACACACACAGTCCGCATTCCAGTTGTGCTCTGTCAGCGTTTGGGCAAACCAGGATTGTGCGGCTTGGGGAGGGTGGGGAGCAAGTAACCCCCACACTGGGACTGGTTGGAAGGAACTTGGGAGAACCCCAGGGAGCCACTCTGTGCTGGGTCACCAGGTTCAAGGGCTGGGTCTTCCTGCTGTTCTCTGAGGTGACTGGGTCAGCACTCCCCCGGGTGGGGCTGACCTTGCTCCCAGGCCGGTCCCGTTTTCCCCTCCCCACAACCCTCACTGCCATCCAAGGCCTCAGGACGGACCGCGGAGCACTGCAGCCTGGCATCCCAAACACCCCCTTATGCAACAAGAGCGCCTGCTTGTCACACTGCTGCCCGATTTCTTCAGGGCCCTCCCTCCCGGTTTCACACATCCCTCTGTCCGGACCCTTTTACTTCACCCTCTGACGTCTCCTAAGGCTTCATCTGCTTCCTGTCAGCCCCTCTGCTGCTGAGCGCTTGGAGCCCCAGGGTCCAACTTTTCATATCTGGTCTGATTTCTTTCCTTCTTGTGACCTGGCAAAATTTCTGTGCAACGCCTGACTTTTTCAAGATCCTGCCTGACTTCATTCTACCTTGGCATGAACTTCCGGCCTCCCTGGCCTCCCACTCCATGCCATCTAATTCATGTCCCAGTGGTGACCCCAGGATCCCTAGGGATGGTGTCTGGAAGAGAGGATGCAGGGTGTGGCAGGCTGCCAATAGCCATGGGTGGCCACATAGGGACATCAGAGCAGTGGAGGGACAGTTTGTTCTGGGCCCATCGCAGGCCCAGCTCCCATAATTCTCTGCCCTTTGGGCTCAAGTTCCAGATCTCAAAACTCTGCCCTAAAGCAGTGAGTTCAAAGGGTCCGTTAGAATTTTGTTCCCACAATATCGCTGGACCTTCTGAGTTAGGTTCTACGGTTTCAGGGGGACTGCCCGACCCTGCCTGGCATCCTGATGATGAACTCTGGACTTCCACTACCCCTGACTCTCTGATTCAGCCTGGACCAGGACTAGAGAGGCGGCTATTCCTCCACCTTGGAGAGACCTCAGAGATCAGGCCTCAGGCCAGATGAGGGAAGTGGGGCATAGAAAGACCCCAGAATAAAGCCCATCCTGTTGGGGCACATGACCTGGCACTTCAGGCATGGATGGAACTGAGCTGTCAGGAGGGCAAACCCCTTGCCCCCTCCCATCCTTTCCACTGGCCACAGGGCCACAGGCTGGACCACCCTGCTTGAAGGGGGAGCTGGGACCAGTGTTTATGCAACTGTGGGGAGGCCACAGCCTGGCTGGTAGTGCTGCCCGCCCAGAGCCGGCGCTGACTCAGCAGAGCCCCCCAGCACGGACACACTCAGACACGCATGCAGATACGAGCACACACACAGCAGTAAACCCACATGTACATGTGCACGGACAAATGGGCACATGCATACACAGGTATATACACGTGGGCACCTCCACGCTCACAGACACACACACACAACACACAAGCACAAGCACACACTCACAGACACAGCTACATAGGTACACATGCATACCTGTGGACATATGCACACAGGAACACAGAGAAATACACACACATCCCACCCAGCCAGGTGGGAGGGCTCTGAGTAAGGAGAAGGCTCACCTCTGCAGCTGAGTTCCAGCTTCTAGGTACCTCCACCCATCCACTCTGATACCCACAGCCAGTGACCCAAGCCCAGGAACAAGTGGTCAGTAGAGCCACATATAACAGGTAAATGGCCCCAGACTGGCAATGGCTGGAACAGAGGCACATTCCAAATGGAGCTGAGCCTCAACAAGTGGGACCAAACTGCCCCAGCCAGGGCTCATCAGACACAATAGCCCCGGCCCGGCCCTCACCAGCCACCCCCAACCTGTCTCCTCCCAGTCCAAGTCCACACAAGAAGATTGGCAGCGTAGGGGCCACAGAGTGTCATGGGGGGATGTGTGGGATGCTCCCTCCCACCACCAAGCCAAGCACAGTGGGGTGGTAGCTCCTAGGAGCCAGGGGACCTGTAAGATGGAAGGTATGTTTGGGGGAGGGCTGGGAGTACTGCAGGGCACTCTGGAAACCAGAGGAGGGGCCGTCATTCTTGAGAGAGGAGGACACGTATGCCTGGGGACCGAGACCCAGGTAAACTCGGAGGCAGGGCCACTCCTTGCCTAGAGATGACTGAGAGCAGGTGCAGTCCCTGCTCCGGACTCCAGCTCAAGGTAGGCATCCCCAGGAAGAAAATGCTGAGATCACCCAGTTCCATGCAGACTTGCGAAGGGGCGCTCAGTGGTTCCTGGGCTTGGTGTCCAGGGCTGCCCTGCCCAGGAAGAGTGGTGGAGCCTCATTAGGGCCTGCTCTCCTCTGAGGGGTCCGCAGCCACTATTTGCCCAGGGAGGCTGGCCGGAGCCCAGTAAGATCACACATGCACACAAAGACACCCTCCTTGGCTGAGGCCAGCATAGCAAGGCCCAGGGACCTCTGTCTCCGTCTCACCTGCCGACAGACTGGGCACCTCTGAGTGCTTCGATGGTAAACTGTGGAAGAAGAGATCACGGCCCAGCCCTGAACCAGACCTGAGGCTGGAGTGGACTGAGCTTAGGTAAGGAAAGGAACCGAAAGCCTCAAAATCTGCCCTAGAGGCTGAGGTACTTTCAGCACTGGCCTGGAATCTGGCCGCCGTGACTATCGCTCCTGCCAGCGCCCTGGGCCAAGCCTGCCTCTGCTTCTCTCTCCCAGCCCCTCCTAACCGGCCTTCCTGCTCCTGCCTGTTCCCCGCACAGTCTGTCTCCGCACAGCAGCCAGAACAGCACTGAGAAACATCAGCACACACCAAGGCCCTTCCCACAGCCCTTGGGCCCCCCATCACCTCTCTGACACAGCACCTGTCACCTCCCCATCGTACTCTCAGCTCCCATTGCAGGGCCTTCGTGCCCTCTGCAGGGACGTTTTCCCTCAGATGCCCACAGGGCTCCCTGAAGCAGATGCTGATGTTCCACGGGAATGTTGCAGCCTGCCTAGGGGCCCTGCCCGCCAGGGACAGAGGGAGTCAGTGCATGGTCTGGTTTCCTCAGCCCTCAGTGGAGCAACGCCACCATCTCCCCAAGGTTCCCAGCAGGGCTGAGACCCCGTGTCCACGGTGCCCTCCGCTCCTCGTGCACCTCGTAGGATCTGTCTTCCTCTCCCAGCCTCCTTCCATGCTGCTCTCCTGTGCTCCCTGGGGTCACCACCCAGGGACAGTATTTGCAGGTGGTCCTCATACCCAGGGTACTCAGGTGCATGTCTCAGGGTCTGTTTCTGGGGGTGCCTGGCCTAAAACACTTCATCTCTCCTCTCCTTTTTTCCCCTTTAGCTGTAACTCCCCACCTCCCCTCCCCCGAGCCCCGACCATTCTACTTTCTGTCTCTGTGAATTTGACTGCTCTAGGAGCCTTATAGAAGTGGACTCACACAGTATTTGTCTTTTTGTGACTGGCTTATTTCACTTAGCCTAATGTCCTCAAGGTTCATCCACGTTGCAGCAGGTGTCAGAATCTCCTTCCTTTTTAAGGCTGAATAATATTCCACTGTATGTATCCACCACATTTTGCTTATCCATTCATCTGTTGATGGCCCCTGCAAATGCTTGTACCTTTCCGCTATTGTGAATAATGCTGCTATGAACATGGGTGTACAAATACCTCTTCAATACCCTACTTTCAATTTTGGGGGGTGTATACCCAGAAATTGAATAGCTGGGTCATATGGTCGTTCGATTTTTAATTTTTTGAGAAACTTCCATACTGTTTTCCACAGTGGCTACACCATTTTACTTTCCCACCAGCAGTACACAAGGGTTCCAATTTCTCCACATCCTTGCCAACACGTGCCACTTTCTGTTGTGGTTGTTTTATAGTAGCCATCCTAGTGGGTGTGAAGTGGTACCTCCTTGTGGTTTTGATTTGCATTCCCTAATGACGAGTGATGTTGAGCATCTTTCATGTGCTTATTGGCCATTTGTATACCTTCTTTAGAGAAATGTACATTCAAATCCTTTGTGCACTTTTAATTGGGTTGTTTGAGGGATTTGTTGAGTCATAGGAGTTCTTTGTATGTTCTATTAAATAAATATTATCTCCTCTGCTTTACATCTTTGCCCAACTATTACCTTCTCAGATAATTCCTGACCTCATTATTTAACATGTCAACTACCTCCCAACTCTCTCTGTCTCTCTCTCACACACACACACCCCACAGCCTCCCTGCTTTCATTTCACCCCATTTGACACGCTACAGCCGGGACGTGTCTGGGTTGCATGAGCTCTGCAGGGCAGAGATTTCTACTGCTTTCTCCAGTGCAGTTTCCCGTGCCTAGAACAGAGGTGACCCACAGGTGGTGCTCAATAAATGCTGACAGAATGAAAGGAAGATGCAACAGGCTCCCATGGCACACCCACACCCCTCACACATAGTCTCTCCCACCCGCTGCTGGCACCCCCCCACACACACGCTCTCCCACGTGCAGTCCTGACACGCTCACTCACACACTCAAGACTCCCGCCCCGCACACCACCTCGGGCAGCCTGACCCATGCAGGCCCTTGAACTCACACTCGCACACCCACACCCCCTCGCAAGCAGACGTGCAGCAACTGACATGGGAGTGCAGCCTGCTGGAGCCGCCCTGGCCTCCTGGTGCTCCTGCCTGCGGGCGGTTTCCTGCCCTGCTGGCCCACTCAGCAACCCCTACCTCTGGGCCCCCAGCCTCTCTGCAGAGCTTTGCTCTTCCTCTCCTCAAGCCTATGTGGCTCCCCTCACCCACTGTGTTCCAAGGCCCAGGTGAGGGGAGCAGGTCAGGGGCTTGCAGGGGGTGTGCACCTCCTCCCACCACTTCAGGGATTGCACACTGTCTTCTGCTGAGAAGCCTGGGGCTGAGGAGCCCACCCTTGCCCTAGTAAGGCCTCTACCTCCAGCCTGGAGCCATGCTGCAGGCAGAGTGCCTCAGTTTCCCCACCGGTGACACGGGTGGCTCTGGGCCAATGCCCTGCAGCCGCCTAATTGCTGAGCATGGAGTAAGACAGCTCAGACAGTGCTCTCAGGCTCCTGGTGCCGTCCTCCTGTTGTGGACACAGCATGGCTGCCATGCACAAAAGGCAGGAGGAGCAAGAGAAAGGGAGGGGGTCCATGCCTCCTCCAGCTCAGCTCCACTCCAGCGTGTGTCCATGGGCCGCAGGATTCACAGAGGTTGGCCAAAGAGAGGCCACAGAGAGGAAAGAAGGATGGAGGGAGAGATGGAAGGGAGGAAGGAGAAAAGAAAGAAAGGAAGGAGGAAAGAAGGAGGAAGGAGGAGGAAGGGAAGAAGGAAGGGAGGGAGGGAGGGAGGGAGAAAGCCAGAAAAGAAGGCAGGCAGGAAGCCATTTATTCATGGGACCCGTGGGGTGGGGACAGAGATGCAGTCACAGGTAAGCACAGCCCGATGGGGCCAGAGATGACAACCATGCAGAGAGGTCTGAGGGCTTGCACAGGAGTCTTGAAACCTCCCCTCCTTCCCACATGTCAGCATCACACATAGGAGAAGAGATGTCCCCAGCACGGCCTGCCCTGGGCTCCCTGAGAGCAAAGGCAGCCGTGCGTTACAGAGGAGGAGGGAGACAGAGGCAGCAGGATGTCAGCTACACACTGGAGTGGTGGGGACAGGAAGGTGACAGCAGCAGGTGTGAAGGGCACTGGGGGCTCAACTGGGTGGGGGCTCACCTGGGTGAGGGTTCAGCTGGCCATGATGTGCTTCACGAATGCTGGAAAGAAGGGGAGGGTGAGCCGCCAAGGCTGGGCCTGGTCCCAGTGCTCCCTCCTGGAAGCCCCCGCCCTTGCCGAGCCCACCTTCGTAGTTGATGCAGCCGTTGGAGTCCTCTTGCCCCGCCATCAGTTTCTCCACTTCGTCTTCCGTCAGCCGCTCACCTGGCAGGAGCAGGAGGTGAGTCACCACCGCTGGAAGTGGGACAGGCTGGGGGGACCTGCCGATCCCTGCATGGTGTCTCCGCCTCTCCAATGTCCCCCCCACCCACCGCCAGCATTGCTCACTGCCCTTGACCATCACCCCGACTCCTGAGGCCAGGAGAATCAGTGATCAGAAGGGCAGGGCCTGAGCCTCAGTATCTTGGTGTTTGCATGACCAGCGTGTACTGTCCTTTGTCCCCACTAGGCTGCAGGGGCTTCTCCATCAGGAGGAAGCCAGGCCCCACACCCCTCTGGAAGCAGTTGCCTTGGGGCAGCCCTTTGAGGACAGAAGAAGGGCCCAAGGGGTGGAGCTGGGGACCTTGGGGGATGATATGGAGGGGACCAAGAGACCACCCACTGCTTCCTAGACAAGTCTGGCACTTTCCTGCCTTGGTACTTTTGTGTGCTGTGCTGGTTCCCCCATTGGAGTGCCAACAGCAGCTCCCCCACCCCTCGCCCCTAGACACACACACATACACATACACGCATGCACACACAAAACAAAGGGACCAGCACAGGCCTGAACACAGTAGGCACTCAATAAATGTTTGCTGCAGAAAAAAGTCACTTTGAGGAGGGGCCCCCAACCAGCCAGGCACCTGCTGGAGGTGGCGTAAGTGGGAGGTGCACAGGGCCCCACGAAGGTTGGTATGCCCACCCCGTCCACATGAGACCACTTAGTGCTGTGGCCCTGGAATTTGACCTTGGAGCAATGAACACCAGGAGTTGATCTGGGTGCACCTTCCTGCCCTGCCCCACTCCCAGAGCTGTCCCTGCTGGTTCTGTATTCCCCACCTAAATGATGTCACTCTCTCCATTTCATGGGTGAGACACCGGCCTGGCAGATGACAGAGCGGTTTCTCCCAGGATGTCCCAAAAGAAGGAGGGGCGGGGGGGAAGGTGCCCTCACCCAGTGTGGCCAGCACATGGCGGAGCTCGGCGCCCATGACCGTGCCGTTGCCCTCCTTGTCAAAGACCCGCAGCCCCTCCACGAAGTCCTCATAGGTGCCTGTGTCCTTGTTCTTGGAAATGTGCTGGAGCATGGGCAGGAACGTTTCAAAGTCCATCATCTTGGTATTGAGCTCTGCAAAGAGATGGTCCAAGTCCCAGTGTCTAAGGGGTGTGGGCACACCCTTCCCCTGTGCCTTATAATGAGGAGCTGTCACCTCTCACACAGTTCCCAAAGCAGTCTACACCAGTTTGCCATTTGCAAAGCATGCCACCACCACAAGGCACAAGTCTGCTGAGAGATGCATTGTTTCCCTGGCCCTCTGCTGTTCACAAGGAGAGTCTGCTGCCGTGCTCCACCGCAGGGGCTCTGTCCCGTACCCCTTGTCTACTTTTGGGGAACAGTCCTCCCCTAGTGTCATTTTCTTACCGACTTCACAATCCTCACCACCTGTGATTAGTCAGGAGTGGCGGGGCCAACTCGCGACCCTCCCTGGGACTGGAACCTGTGGGGAGGGCTTGGGTCTCACTCTTCCATAGGTGTCAGTCCCTGTGGCCAGGAGGCCTGGCGAATCAGCTTGGGGCCAGATGGCCCAGCAAACCATCACTGTCTGTCACTATGTCAGCATGGCTCTGAGACAAGCCTCAGTGTCCTCATGGAGACAATGGAAGGATATCAGGAAAGGACACAGCAAGCAGGTCCTCGTGCTGTCCCATCACTGATGGCAGCCCACCCTGGCAGTCTCCCCTGGGACTGGCACTAACGGGGGCTCTCAGGCAGAGGGTACTACCTTCCTGTCTAGGCTTCCCCAGGACACGGAGCACCTCAGCCTGTGTGGGGTTCTGGCCCAGCGCCCGCAGGACATCCCCACACTGCCCATACGTGATCTTCATCTCACACTTGGGTGTGCGGTCGAACAGCATGAAGGCTTCCTTGAACTCTGCCAGGAGAGGACAGTGAGCTTTGACACTCCCAAGTGAGCCCACCTCACTCCCCCGACACCAGGGTTCCCCCTTCAGGCCTGGGAACCATAGCCCAACCCTGCAACCCCTGGGCTCCAGACCGCTGCTCACCTGCAATCTGCTCTGGTGTGAACTCGATCTGAAAAGAGACCCCAAAGACTTGAGTGCCAGGCTCAAAGCGTGGGGCCAAGCCTCTTCCTGGTCACTCCATGGCCAGCCCAGGCCCCAGCTCCTCAGCTATCCCAGCCTGTCCCACTCCAGCATCCCAGCCTCCACCACCTAGGACCTCCTGTGGTCCACCCCGACACCCTCCTGCCTCCTTAACCCCCACCCCCACCCAATCTGAAGGCCTTGAGCTTGTGCATGCCCAGACCCTGATGCCTGGCGGGCCATGGCTGGGTAGTGGCGAGGAGGGCAGCCTGGCTCCCCAAGGCCTCAGTCCAGGGTGAGCCTTACCTGATGCTCCTGGTCCTAGACAGATGTGCCTTAAGCCATAAGACCTGACCCCGATAGCTTTGCCCGGGACCCAGTGGGCAGGATTGTCAGCATGAGGGATGTGGGAGGCCTTGCGGTGGCAGGAGGAGGGAGGGTGTGGGTTCAGGCCAGAGGGTGTGGCAGCACAGTGTGGGGGGGTGTGCATACATGTGTGCATGTGTGTTCACATGAGCGTGCATGTGCGTGTGTCTATATGTGTCTGCCCACACAGAGCCCCGGGGCCCCTGGAGGCTGGGCACAGCCACTCACACACCCTGTCTGTGAGCCCCAGTGTAGCCCCCACAACCCAGCAGAGCGTGGGGCCTGAGTGATGCTGGCCACATATTTGCTGAGGCCACGCTGCGGCCACCCTGAGGTGAGGAGGCCTCCTGGACCCCATGTCCCCCTCCTCACCCGATTCCAGATCTATTTTTATCGTTGCAGTCATTCGCCTCAAGGTCAAGGTCACACAAGGGAAAGGAGCATGGAGGAGGGGGCGTGACTGGTGCCTCTCCCACTGCTGCTCCCTGGGAGCCCCACCCACCCCACAGTGCGCCCTGCCATGGTTGTCCTGCACGGCTTCTGGCTCAAGCCAGTGCTGGGAAGAAGTTGTTGACTCTCTCCCTCCAGAAGACCTGCTGAGATTAAGGTCCCTGGGCTCCCAGCAAAGGCCCCCTGTCCTTCACGTGCCAGCTTGAGGGAGCACATGAGGGGCCTCATTATCCCTGCCTCTCAGAGGGGGGTCTGTGCCACCCTCAGACCTGGCACTGCCGTGGGCCCCGGGGTGGCTGGGGGACAGGGAGCCACCTCCGAGTAACATGCTCTGAATGGTCCCCATCAACCCTGCAAGGGGGGCTCATCGCCCCGTCTCACAGCTGAGGAGACCAAGCCTCCTCAGAGCGGCAAAGGGGCTTGGCCACTGAGAGGGAGCAGACCTGGGATTTGGACCTTTGGCTCAAGGGACACAGGTAGGTGCCTCCGGGAAGGGCTCATGAACAGGAGGCACATGTGAACAGGTGGAGTGTAGGTCTTGCTGGGCATGAGGGGTTGGGGATGGCCCCACAGGGTCCCTCAGGAGGCAGCAGGGCAGCAGTGGCTTGTGGCCAGCCAAGAACAGGGAGCAGGCAGGACACAGGCGTGCCGCTATGCAGATGCCACAGGTGGGAGTCATAGCTCCCTCCAAGTTTAGACTCTGGGAAAGACTTCCTAGTGGGGGTGGGCGTGCTCCTGAGGCCACTGGCCATAGCTCCACCACCAGCTTCCTACATGGCTTTTGGGATGTCCCTACCCAGCCTGTGCCTCAATTTCCCCACCTACAAGCTGAGGCCCAAGAGCTCTGGGCTCAAAGACCTTGAGGGGGTGAGTGTGACCCAGCCTGGGCAGGGGCCCCACTTCCCCTTACTTCCCACCCTATCCACCCTTGAGGACTTGGCATGAACTTGGGACCCCTCAGCCGGACAAGGAAGATCCCTGTCTGGTTACAGGGGATAGGGGGACAGCTAACCCCAAGGATGTGAGGTCCAGGAAGAAGGGCAAGGGAGAGTCAGCTTCCAAAACCACCAAAAAGACATTCCCTTCAAAGCCCAGTCCAGAGTCCTCCCTCGAGTGTACTGGGCTCTGAGTAGCACCAGGGGAGTCCTGCCTAACGTCTGACCACCGTCTCTCCTGCTACAGTCCTCCTGACACCTGAAGCAAGCAGAGCTTGTCTGACTCCTGCACAGAAGCTTCCAGCTTCAGCTCAGTCAGTGCTCACTTCTGGATCCTGACGGGCCACTGGGTAGATCTATTCTGGGATCCACTCACCTGCCCAGCCCCTCCTGCCACAACCGAGCTCCCACACCCACCTTGATCTTAGAGGCATCAAACTCGACCTCCTTTGGGCGCTCCGGCTCAGGTGGGGGTGCGGGAGCTGGAGCTGCCTTGGGGGCTGCCTTGGCCTCATCCTTCTTGGGATCTGGCTTTTTGGGAGCCATGGGGGCTATAAGCACAGAGAGAGCTGAGAAGAGAAGGGTGCAGACAGCAGGGTAGGTGAGCCGCCGTGTCCAGTCCTTTATCCTGCCTGGACACCTCATGACCCCAGCCCCACCCCTACAGTGCACAATAGGGACAGGGCCATAAAAGGACATTGGCTCAGCTCAGGGGCTATTTTGGGGTCTGGGGAGGGCATTGTTCAGGCTCAGGAATGGGTGGGGGAGGGAGGCTCTCCATTCCTCCCAATCACCTGTTGGAGAGAGGGAGGAGGAGAGGGGGACAAAGGCCACCGCTCAACACACACATATGCACACACTCATGTGCACACGCACACATACCAACACAGGGGCCCTGCCGCCTCTCAGCAGGTTAATAAATCGAACAGGTGTAGAAGCCTGGCCCAAGTGTGTGCTGCATGCTATGTTGGGGGCACAAGGACTGGAATTACCCAAGGACACCTCTTGAGTTAAACTTCCCATCTATGCATCCAATTACCCTGTGTCTGCGTCCGTGTCCACGGGGGGGGGGGGGGGGGGGGGGGGGGAGGTTGGCACGTATCTGTGTGTGTTGTCTCTGTGTGTCTGTGTCTGGGTGCCTTTAGGAGTGTGGGGGTCTGTGTGTGCCGTGTCTGTGTCTACGCGGGGGATGGTGTGTATCTGGGTGCTGTCTCTGGGTCTGTATCTGGGTGTTTACAAGCATGCATCTGTGTGTGTCTATGTGAGTGTGTCTGTGGGTGTTGCTTCTATGTGTTTATGTCTGGGTGTTTATATGTCTGTGTGTGTGTCTAGTAATGGCAGGCAGCTGCAGCCCTAGCTGTGGGTCCAGGATTCTCTGGGAACACCCCAAGGGGCAATAGAACGAGTGCTGCTCCCTCAAGCACAGTCACCCCAGGCCAGTCCAGCAGCTCAGGCCCCCACAGCCTCCCTCAGCAGCTCCTGCCTGGCTGTGAGGCCGGCTTCTCAGGTTTCACCCGGCTTCCTACTGCCCCTCCCTACAGCTCCAGTGACCCACCTTTCCCTACACGCCCAGTGGCCTGGTCCCCCCCCCCCCACCCGTCACACACTATACCCCCTGCCAGAGTGCCCTTGCCCCTCCTCTGCTTGGCACTTTCAAACCTCCACTGTGGCCTGTTCCAGGAAGGTTTCTCTCATGCTGTTCCACAGCCCCACGCCTCCCTCTGCCGACTCTCTGGCGGGGCCCCTGAGAGGGTCTTCATCTCTGAGGGACCCCAAGGTGCCGAGCAGGGTTTGTGCCTGGTGTCAGCCCTCGGCAGATGGCAGTGACAGAGTCAGCCTGGCTGGGCCGCCATTTGGGGAGGTGGGAAGGCTGAGGTGGCGTGAGGCTGCTCCGACATAGGACACCCAGAACGGGGACATCTTGCAAACACATTGGGCTCTGTTGCTTGCCCAGTGTCTGTGTCTAGGGGGTGGGAAGGAGGTGTTCCTGGTTATTTTTAAGTGTCTGGAGCCTTTGATAGAAACTTCAGAGGCAGTGCCCACCCCCACTTCCCGAGGGCCTTCCCTGGTGTGGAGAGGGCTGCAGCCCCAGCCTGAGAGGATTCCCCGGGCCTCTACCTGGGGCACCCCCACCTTCCTCCTGCTGGGCCCAGTCCCTCTCATCCTGTCACTCAGCCTCATGGTGAGGGGACAGCAGTCCAGGCCTGGGGCTGGGCCCCCTCCTGGCCAGAACACATTCCTCCCCTCATCTGGAGGGCAGAACACCCCACATCTGGAAATCTGACAACATCCGGGGCTTTGAGGGGGGGCAAGTTTTTCACTTTTCTTCCAGATGTTTGGCAACAGTATTGAGAAAGAAGGGGGTGGGGGGAGGGTCGGCAGAGATGAGCCAGGAATACCACAAGAGGAGAAGACAGCAAGAGGGGGACACACAGAGAAAGGCCCCCAGGTGGTCCCATCGCCCAAGCCTGCTGACCCCCAGGACAAAAGTCACACAGGAGCCCCCACACACCCATAGCCAACAAGACCAATTTCCTTTCATCCATCATGGGGGAAACTGAGGCCCAGGGCAGAGGGCATACCCAGGGCCCCCGCCCCCATCCCATTTCTTTCATCCCCACACAACTGCTCTCCCTTCAAAACCACCCAACAGCTGCTCAAACAGGGTAAGTCAGTGACATGAGTGTCCCAGGCCTCAGTTTCCGGGTCTGTGCTCTGGGGTGGGCAGGCTCATGCAGCCAGCCAGAGCCACACAGTGCTACCTTCCCCTGCCTGTGTGTGGCAGGGTGGAGGGAATGGTTGGTCCGCTTCCCTCACGCACAGGGCAGATGTCTTGCAGTCGGGACAGGGTGCACAGAGCCACCCTCCATCCCTCACCAGGGCCCAGATCAAGGCTGGGGCGGGGACTTCAACTGTCTGAGCTCTGACTCTGAGCATGCCCCTGCTGGCGTCCCAGAGCAACAGTGCCTGGAGCTCACCCACAGGATGACCTTCAAACTATAATGAACGCCCAGCCCTTAGCAGGGACTCTGTGGGGATCAGCCAGAGCCCTCCCAGGGCCTGCCCCTTTACTGCCAGCGGGACAAGGCAGGGTGTGAGCAGGTATGCACAGGTGGACAGGGCATGGGGGCTGCAGCAGGGAGGGGCGGGTGGCAGTGGGCAGTGAGGACAGGCCACACCACGGCTTGGTACTCAGCTCTCTCCTAGGTCCCAGCCTGAGCTTCATGCCCTTCACGAATGGCTGCCGAGCAGACAAGATCCTGGCAGGACCTGCACAGCCTGGATCCTACCCGTTTCGGCTCCCCCAGCCCTGATGCCTGAGTTATGGCCCAGTCTGCTGCAGACTCGCTCATGCCACGTTCCGGAGTCCTGTCAGGGCAGCCACCTAACTCCCCCTCCCCCAGCCAAGGGGATGCAGGGGAAGATGTGCGCCCTGACTTCTAAGGGGCCTGTGGATTAAGGCAGGAGACCCCTGGCCACACTGGCCTCCTTCCAGGTGCTTTCTAGGCCGGCATGCCTTTGAACAGGCTGTTTCCTCCCCTTTGGATGCTGTCAGGACTCTGGTCTCAGTGAGTGTCACCTCCTCTGAGAAGCCTGCTCAGACCACCCTGGTCCTGTTCTCTGCCTTGTCGCTGTCCCTAACCCCTCATCCCTGTGCCCACTAAAATGAGCTTGTTTCTTTGTTCTCTGGTCTCTTCTGTGTGTCCTCCCTCCCATGAGTGTCGGCCACCACAGGACTGTTTTGTTCGTCCACAGCTATATATCCCCAGGACCTGGAACACAGTAAATACTGAAGGAACAAATGTCCCAAATATCTCAGCTTAACCATCTCTCACAGGGCGATTGAGACCCCTTGCCAAACCCCAACCCTGAGTGGGGTGAGGGGCAATAGGGGGATTTGCTTCCTGATTGACAGGAGCTCTGGTGATGCAGAGGGCACCCTGGGACAGTAGTGCAGCAGCAGCTGGCCCCAAGCCCACCTGCAACCTCCCCACGCCCACCTCGATTCAGGCCTGCTCTTCGCGGCCTGAGGAGGTACTTGACCACAACTGGCCAGCAGGGGGCGTAGAAGGGATGGGAACGGACATTTGCTTCCTGGACCTGAACTCTAGAACCCAGGGTCCCAACCCAGACCCTAGATCTGGAACCTGGAAACCCAAACCCAAACCCAAACCCCAGATTCAGATCCCACAGTCTGAACCCCAAACTCAGAACCCAGAACCCAAAGTCCAGGACTACACCCCACACTGGGGACCCAGACCCAGATTCTGGCACTGAAACCTTGAGCCCAGACTCCAAAACCCAGGATGCCAAACTCAGACCTTAAACCCAGACTCCAGATCCTAGAGCCCAGCCTCAGGACACAGGATTCTAAACACAGACCCCAGATCCAGGATTCAAGACCCAGTACTCAGGACTTAGGACTCTAAACCCAGACTTCAGGACCATAAACCCAACCCAAACTCCAGATCCAGGACAGGAGCTGGTGGTTTTCCAGATCTGCACGGACTGTTGCCCTGTATGGACAAGGGCAGGGTGGGGGCAAGGGGTAAACTCTTGGCAAGCAGCGGGGTGGGTGCTTGGCAGACCTCCCTGACAATTTTCAGAAGGGAATGAGGAATGTCCCTCATCCCGTCAGAGCCAATTTGGGGAGCTCAGAGTATGGTTGCCACGTGGAAGAGCTTGTGGGGAGGTGAGGCCTGGCCGTCCCTTGGGCCCAGGAGCCAGAAGCAGGGGAAGAGGGTCGGGTTCCCCACGTGCCCTTGTCCCCTGGGCCACAGGCTCCGCAGGCTGCCCTGGCCCGCCCTGGCCCGCCCCTCCTGGCCCACAGCCTCTGGGCTGGGACGCAGGCCCACACTTCCCGGAGGAGTCGAGAACGCGGCCTGGGCCAGACCCACAGCCTTAGAAGTAGGTCAAATGTTGCCGCGCAGCAGGTCCTGGGGACCCTGTCCTCATGTGGGCTGGCCCATGGGCTGCAGCTCACTCACCAGGGCACACATGTGTGTCCACATATATGCGAACTCACCACCACACGCTGGGTGTCCATGAACACAGATCCCACACAGGGCCCCTAGGTCCCTACCCAGTTGCACCAATAGGGGTGCCATGGCCCCAGGGAGGGCAAAGGCTGCCCAGCAACTCTGACTAGAGGCGGCATGAGGCAGGCACGAGGACCAGGAGAAGATGAATTTCTGCACCATCCCACAGACCTGGAGCCGTGGGTGAAAGTCTGACTCCAAGGAGGACTTCCCAGCAAGGCTGCTCTGCCACTAACAGGATGTGGCCCGCTTCCCGGAGGCACAGCTCAGGGCCTTGAAAGATGGGAAAGAGTGTCCAAGGGGGAGGCAGGAGACTCCCCATGCTCTTGTGACCCAGCTTGGTCCCTGCTCCTCTTGGCCTCAGTTTCCCCACCTGTACAATGGCCACAGGTGGAGCAAGGTGATCTTAGGTTCAGAGGACAGCCTCTGCCCCGAGACCCAGCCCATCCTCACTACCCCTACACCACACACAGACAACTCTGTCCTTGGGCAGGCCAAACACAACCCTCAGGCCCCTCCCTCTACCCACTGTGCTGACGGGGACCAGATGCTCCAACCTTGTGGTTCTAGGGGTGGGGGTGGCAGGGCCCAGCGGGCTGGCAGGCAAACCCTGGGTTTGGCCCAGGGACCTATAATCAGCTCCTGCCCCTCTGATCCTGGCCCAGGACTGACGCTTGGGGCTGTGGTGTCCTGGCCGGCTGTGGCCACGGCCGCTATATTTGGGAGCCCAATTCAGCATGAGGGAGGGGTGGGCCGGCAGCAGCCTCCAAGGACCAGGGCCTCATGGAGGATGGTATGGGGGCAGCATTGGCCAGACTTGGTCTGTTGTGGAAGGTGGGCACAGCCCTGACTTCAGGGCCATGGTCTCTCCTCAAGAGCCTGGACAGGGGGTCATTAGCCCTGCCCTTAGTGACTAGTCCAAGGAGGGGACTGAAATTGTGTCTGGGAATATTGAACCCCTAATTTAGCTCAAAAAGTCAGAATGCCAACTGGGGTGTGCCTTCTGATTGCATGAGGAGGGGTGGGGGCTGTTGAGGGTGCATGGGGGGCACAGAAAAGGCTCTTGAGGGGTGAGGTTCGGGGTAGAAGGGTCTGGGATGGGGGTGCCCACATGCTGGTCAAGGGAGCCCAGAAAACAAAGGCCGTGGGTGGTGGGCAGAGGGCACGGAGTGAGGTGTGGCCCTGAGCCCCAGCTCCCCAGCTCTGCCTGCTGCTCCAGCTTCCGGACAGGGGCCCTGCCCCTCCCCCCAGCGTGGCCTGTGGCCTCCTTGAACTGCTCTGGACATTCCCTGCCACTGGGCCAAACCCTGTACTCTCCCACCAGCAGTTTCCCAAAGAGCAAATATTTATTGTCCTTGGAAGAAAAAAAAAGAGTCCCCTTTTAGGATAGGGGTCTGGGAGCCGCTACTGAGGTTTGCAGGGGCTCAGCAGCGGCCTGAAATGACCAGAAACCCCACCTGGACAGGCTGAGGGAGGGGGAAGGAGGGTGCGCACGACGTGAGCCGGCCTGGGAGGAGAGGGTGAGCGGCTGCCCCAGGCTGCTGGGCTCCGGCTCTGCCCGCTCAGGACCCTGGGCCGCACTCTTTGCTCCCCTTGCCTCCATTTCCCCAAGGCATCTCCAGAACAGCTCTGAGGGGACACAGACACTGCCACGTGAAGCATGAACATGTGTGTGACTGTAGGGGTGTGTGTGGTCTATGTGTATGTAACCATGGGCACGAGGATGGGACCACATGCGTGCTTGTGTGGGAATATGTAATCTTGTGTGCTTACGTGTGTCACCGTGAGCGTGAGGCTGTGACCACGCGTGGGTATGACCATGCCTGGGTGCTCCTGGCTCTGTGTGCGTGTCTGTCTGTGAGCCTGTTCATCTGTTGGCATGGGCGGGGCGGGGGCCTGTGGACACAACCTCTGTTGAATGGCCAATTCAGTCAAAAATGCAAGTAAATTTAGCAGGGGGAAAAAAAACCCGTCAGTCAGATGAGGAGTCTGAATTGAGTGGTTGTTTGACTGGATGGACCAACTGTCTCAGGCAAACAGTTCCCGCTTGCTGGGAGGAGGAACGGGCTCCCCCAGGCCATCATGGGGAAACTGGAGATGGGGACCCTTGACTGTGGCAGAGACAAGACACAGAGACTGCGACAGAGACGAGAGGATGGAGAGAAATGGGGCAGATTCAGAAACGGGGATAGAGGGTTGGTAGGTGGACCAGGGACAAAGGTTGCCCTCGGGAGGGTGTAGTTCCCAGAGCAGTCCTGTCGCCCCTAACCTCAATTCCCGGCTGGCATAAGGCAAAGTCATTCCCACCCCTCACCCACCTTGAAGCAGCCCCCGTGGACAAGGAGTAAAACCAGACCAGGATGCAGGAAAAGAGGGTGGGCATGGGCTGTTGGACAGAGGGGACGGGATGAGAAAGGAGGCAGTGCCGGGGACAGGGACAACAGTGGTGGCAGTGAAAGCAGGAGGTGACAAGGAGGTGATGGTCGTGATGACAGTGGAGAGGCAGAATGGGCTAGGAGAGCCCCCCAGTCCCCTTGCAACTAGCTGTGGTGGCCCCCCCAGACACAGGGCTGTCCCCACTCTGCCCCACCCAGCACCAGCTGTGGCCTTGCCTCCAGTGGCCACATAAAAACCCTCTGTGGCCCAGGGTGTGGATGCTGCGTTAAAAATGGCCCAAGTCCCCAGCCAGGAATAGTTAGGGTCGATTCCGGTACCTGCCTGTGTGGGTATTTATATATCCACCCACCCAGTGTGATTATGTGTGTCTCTCTCTCTCTTTCTCTCTCTCTCACACACACACACACACTCTCAGGATCCCCAGTCAGGCTAACCCACCCCTGCCGTGTGTCTGTGTCTGTTGTCTGTCTGGAGATGTCCACTGGTCCCTGGACACTGCCCGCTCCACCTTTGCCCGCTCTGCCTGGTCCCCTTCCACCAGCACTGGGGTCCACGGGAAGGACACGTGCACACACACACTCAACCAGAAACCCTGGCCCACAGCTGCTTGGGCCAAGAGCAGACACACTGTGCCCACATCCTTTCCACACGTATCCTCACGCTGCATAGATGCCTTTGCACTTATGCACTTATGCATACACATCCACACACCTTTGCACAGACATGCTTTCACACACATATTGCACACATGCACATGCCTTTGGACGCACATGCACACACCCTCCCCCCCACACCTAATGCACCACATCTTTGAGCTGCTCACAGGGCTAGAAAGAACACCCAGGTGTGACTTTGGGGTGGAAATTAGGAGCACTGGGGAGGAAGAACAAGGCTGAAGGCAACAGAAATCAGGGGACCCTACGAGGTCTGGCACGGTCTGTGTGTACGTGCGTGGAGGGCCATCCCACCCACCCTGTTCATGGAAGGGGAAACAGAGGCCCGAGCAGAGCAGCTGGGCCCGGAAGGTCAGCGTCCCTGATGTGGGGCTCTCCAGCCGCAGCATCTGTGTTGTTCTTGGCACATCCAGGCCAGATAAGGACGGGGTCGGAGCTCGGCTCTCGTGGGAAAGGACTCTCTGGAAGGCTCCCGACCCATTCCTTTCCCAGATCTTAGACCCCAGTGCAAGCAAGAGGAAGGCAAAAGGGAAGAAAGATGGCTGGGAGACAGGCAAGTCCCCATCAGGCCAGCCTCGAGGGCTGTGGGGAGACCATGGTAGGTTCAGAGACTCACAGATGCTCAGGAACGTGGAGTGACTCCTCAGACCAGCATGGGACCCCCCAAGTGCAGGCTTTGGAGCAGATGGGGAGGGGCAAAGCCAGGCACCCAGATTTCTGAGCCCCTCTGCTCCAGGGAGCCTCCTGAGGTTCTAGAGCCAGGGCTGAGATTGGAGGCTCTGTGTCCAGTGGTCTGGAGCTGGGATGGATGGAGAAAATGTTTTGGGGGGACAGTTGGATGTTTGGAGACACTGGAGCAGCATCATCCCCCTGATACAAAGCAGATCAGGGTGCTAGTCCTGGGATTGGTACCGGGGCCAACTGGGGACAGGGGATCCAGTTCTGGTCCTGGTCCCATCACGGACTCCTGGAGCCTCTTCCCTTCTGGAGACCTCAGTGCTCTCACCTGTACAATGGGGCATCCCTGATGTCAGTGTGGGTCATCCTTGGACCTGGATCTCCTTCTCCCCCTGCCCAGGTCACAGGGAATGGGGAGAGCTGAAGCTTAGGGCCAAGTCAACAGGGGAACAATTGGCTGGAATTCTGCATAACACAGGGGCTCAGGCAACATTGCAGATAGGCCAGGAGGGACCGTGGTATTCCTGGGCCCCAGGGAGCTCTGTTGGACTGTGAGCCCCACACATCTGAAGGGGGCCTTGCCTTCAGGAGTCCTGGCCTAGGGCATAAACAGGAAAGCCTCTGCGGTGGGTATGGCAGGGGATGCCTAGGGCCCCGAGACCGAGACCCGTCCCCCAGCCCTCCCGCAACTAGCATGCTCACGCCCTGTAATCACTGTAGATGGAGTTCCCAAGGTCAGGCTGCCAGGAGTCACCACCACCTCCAGGCCCCTCTTGCCTGACCTTGGGGTCTAGAGAGAGGACATGCCAGTCTCCCTATCCCCATTTTCCCCCTGAGGGAGCAGCTGAAGGGACAGCTGGGCTGGGCTGGGCTTTGGGACCAGGGTGGGTCCTCCCTGGCAGCCCCAGGCCTCCCAGGCTTCAGTCTTCCATCTCAGGGTCAGGCCAGAATCGCTCCAGCTTGGCCTTTGGGCTGCTCCCTGATCTTCTGAGAACTTGCCATCGGATGTATTCAATCTCACAAGGCTCCCTGGAGGAGTACGTTCTAACATTGAATGACAGGGACTTGTCCAATGGCCTGAGAACTGTCCTTCTTAGGTCCTGGGCTCTTCTCCCTCCTTATGAGGAAACAGAACCTCCCACAGCAACTGACAGACAAGGGCTGCAGGGCCAGGGTGTTCGATGTCCAGAACTCAGGGCTCACAGTGCCTTAGGACAGAGGCAGCAGTGCATTACACCCAGCACTAAATTCCCCAGTCAGAAATCATGAGGTCCAGGTCTCGCTCTGCTGGAGGTTTGGGGTGCAGACCCAGGAAGACTCCAGAGAACAGGGTGTGTCTGAAGGGCATACAGGAGCCCCCCAGGCTGAGAAGGGAAGGACAAGTCAGACAGGGCAGAGGCCAAGAGCTCACAGCAGGCTCGGGGGACTGGGAACATAGGGCAGTGCGGCCAGGCACCCTGAGGGCGTGGGCCAGACCGGCCTCATTCTCCAAGTCTCTGGGGACGGGGGCGCAGCCCAGCACACAGTAAGTGCATACTCAAGGAGCCAGGGAAGGCAGGGCCCAGCTGTCAGAACACGGTCCTTTCTCCTCTCTCTCCTCTATCTGCTAGGTCATCACTTCCTTGCCCCCTCCGCCCCCAAGGAGCCCTCTGTGGTTATGCTTGAGTGGGAAAATGGATGCGGAGCCACTGAGCTGGAAGGGGGGGGGCACCCACCCTTCCATCTTGGACCAGCGCTGCTCACTGGGTGGGAATGGCTTCCGGAGCCAGCTGTGCTGGGAGAGGGTGTTGCTGTTGGGGACAGGATGTGCTGGATGGCCAGGAGGTCAGTGCTCCAGTCCCCTGCCTCTGTGTCCCCCGCCTCTGTGTCCCCCACCCCAGCTCAGGAAAGGACTACAGTGGGGCTGGGAGAGGCCTAGACCACCGACCTCCCCGAGGAGTGCATGACTGAGTCCAGGAAATGGGACTTTTCACCAACTCCTGAAGAGGCAGAGAGGCCCCGGGGACAGAGTGGTGGCTGTAGCAGGCAGGAGCTGGGCGTGCTGTTGCCTTCACTGAGCCCGACCAGCTGCCAATGCCCCGCCAGCTTCAGGAAGGTGTCTGAGCCACCTTGCTGTTGTCCCCAGAACCAACTCCCCAAGCCAGCAACCTACCTGTCCCCAGTGAGGGCCCTTCGGCCTCTCCCACGGAGGCTCACCTCAGAGGGCAGGGTTGTTCGGGAGGCCTGGGTACTTGGTCTGGATGAGCGGGGTGACCTCTGGCACGCTGTTGCCCCCCTCTGGATGTCGCTCTCCCAAACACACTTTTATAAACTTCCCCAAAGTGCTTCCCCTTTCTGGCCAGTTCAGCCAACGTCCACGGTGCCTGCGGGCCAGGCTCTGTGCCGGGGACAGGACAGCCAGGCAGACACAGGCCCGATCCTGGCCCCAGAGACGTTCCCAGTGTCCGCCAGCTCGTTGCCTCACCCCAGACAGTGTCCCCTGAGGCATTCGGGATGAGAGGAAACTGAGGCCCAGAGAGATGGCCCAGCTAGAGCCAGGACCACCCACATAGAGGGCTCCTCCAGGCCCAAACAGGGCCAGAGTGTCAAGACTAAGGGTTGCCACCCAAGGTCTCCCTGACATAGCCCCCAGCAAGGATCCAGTGTCTGAGCTAACCCCCTCCCCACTGCCTTCTCCTTCCTGGCCCCCTCCTCCCTGCAAACCGCAGGGCCCAGCCAGCCTCTGGAACGCGTGCCCAGGACCTCGGTGATATTTTGAGTTTAAGAAAACTTTGCAGTCGGCAGGAGCTCTTAAAGGTTATAAATAGCAGCTGCGGGAGCCCATGCCGGGAGAGGCGGAAACACGTGTCAAACACGCCTGGGAGGGGGCTATTCCGAGGCACAGACCCTCCCCTCACACACACTAGGGACCCACCAGGCTTCTGGGGATTTTACAACCCCTGGAGCGGGAAGTCACACCCCACCCGGAAGGCGTCTGGGAAACAAGACCTCCCCTGGCTCCCCACCAGGGTCCCCAGTGGCTGGCCAGGTTGCCCGGGGCATGGGGGGGGGTGCTGCTGAAAGGGGATCCAGGGTGGGAGGTCTTTCTCTTACCCCCGCCCCATACCACCAGGGGTCTCCCTCAGAGCTGCCCCTGGGAACAGCAGGGCTGAGGGGTTTTGGACTAGAGTGTCCACACCAGCCCCAGTCAGTGGCTGGAGGAACTGAAGGTGGGGATGGAATTGTTTCAAGGGGGTTTCAAGGTTCAGTGGGGAAGCTGGGCAGGGTTTGAACCCCCAAGCCACAGTTCTCCCCACCAAACGCTGCTGCTGCCTCCTTTCCATTTCCAGGCACCACTGGACAATGCTTTAACCCCCCCAAATAAGGTGCAATTGAAGGGCTGCAGACAGCGTGCAACACCAGGGTAAGCAGACCTAGGGCCTCGCCCCTCAATGACCTGTCCAATCCCAGTGTTTCTGCTTCCGATGAAGACCCCTGTTGAACAGATGAGGACGAGAGGGCTGGAGAAGATGAGAGACTTCCCCCACTCCGGTGGGATGCGTGCCCATGCCCACCCTGCCAGAGTGCGGATTGTCAACAGCCCAAGGCCAGGTATGGGCTCTCCACAAGGAAGTCAGCTCTGGTTTGGGCCACTGCAGTCTCAGGCTTGCCTCGAAGGCCATACAATTTGAGGACGTGCCCGCAGGAGCCTACTGTGAGGGGACACAGCCCTGCCTTCTGGGGCCTGATCTGAGAAAACAGTTTTGAAGGGGCCATCGAAGGAGCACTTCAACCTCCACCACCTCCCTGGATTTCCCCAGCTGCTCAGCAACGTGCCTGGGGCAGGAAACGTTCCCCCAATGCAAAGACCTGGAAACTGAGGTGTGTCTGAGGCTCCCGCCCCCCATCCCCAGTCCTGCCTCACTCATGCCCCACCTGCTGCCCGTGGCCCCCAGCGGGTCTGGGGGCGGCAGCCAGGCTTGGCGTTCAGGCGTTCTGAACCTCAGGGAGCCCCAAAGGGTTTATGGGGCTCCCAATGAATGGGAGCCTGTTGAGCTTCGGAGGGGGCCAGCCCGAGTAAACATGGCTGGGTCTGAGCGGCCATTCTCCCCCTGCCTCTTTCCCCAGGACCCAGGACCAAAATACGACTTCCTGTCCCCGGAGCTGAAGGCTGGACTCGCCCCTCAGAGCCCTGGGCTGGGGCCCACTGGAGGAACACAGGCTGGCCTGCACAGGCGGCCCCAAGGCTTGAGGGAGAAAGGGCTTTGGGTTTTCAGACCCATATGACTCCCTGCATCCAAGACCCCTTTGAGCCTCAAGCTACCCATCTATTAACGACAGATCAGGAAACTGAGGCCACGAGCAGCAAGGGGCCCAGCTCAGCGCCCCACAGGTCGGGACAGAATAGGCCCCAGCCTCCCGATTCCCTGGCCAGCGAGGATGGGAATGTGGAGGAGCAGGGCGGTGCATGTGGATGCAGCAGAGGGAGAGGCTCTGAGTGGAGAGTCGGGGAGGAGGGAAGCTTTCAGACAGCAGCGGAGCTCTTCCCGCTTTAGACACAACTGCCCACTGACCTGGGAGCTGAGGTCTGGGCCCCGCTGGCCTGGTCACAGAATGGCCATGCATCCTGGAAGCAGCACACTTCAGAGTAGCGTAAGTGCTGCTGGTCACAGGCTTGCTATGTACCCTGGCCAGCCCATTCTGCTCTGTGGGCCTCAGTTTCCCCCACCTGGAGGCCAGGTAATGACAAGCTCCCTGCCTCCCTTTATAGCTTGTGAACCAAAAAGTACTTTGAAAACTGTAACATGTGGTACCCTCTCCAGGAGCCTAGAAGACTGAGGGAGAGGTGGCTCCTGGGGCCGGGGGCCTAGGAATGTACTCCAGTGGCTGAGGGGTGGTTGGGGCCAGCAGCCTTACGTGCTGGGCACCGGGGGCTGCAGCTGGAATGTGCTGAGTGGCAGCTGCCACGTGAATCATTACACCTTGTCAGGCGGATCCTGGGACTTTCAGACACAAACCAGCTCAGGCTGGGCTCAGGCAGAAGGGCGGCCTCCAGCCGGAGTTACTGGGCCCTGGGGTGAAGTTTCCAGGATCTTACATGGTCTCTGTCTCCCTCTCTGCCCACATCTTCATCCTAAGCATCCAGCCCTGGTTCTACAGACCCACAAAGGGCGGTCAGCCTGTCTACTCTGTGACTGGTAACTGCATAAACAGACCCTGAGCTATGGGGGAGGGACCTGGGGGGCAGACAGAGAGGGCTTCCTGGCTGGCTCCGCACCAGAAGCCCACATTCCAGTGGGCAAGGAGTCAGATATGGTGTATCTGTGGGGCTGCAGGGGTGGGGACAAGGGCTAGAATGGAATGAGGTCCTTACATCTCTCCTGGCTGGGAGCCACTGGATAGCCAGTGCTGGGAGGCCAGACCTTCTTAAGATCTCGGTTTTCCTGCCTGTGACACGGGTCTGAACCACCCCAACCCTTCATCTGATTTCTCTGGGTGCCTAAAACTTGAATGAAGTCACTTGTAGGAGCTGTGTTCATATCTTATGGTGGCCTGATATTCCTGAGATGTTGGAAAGGACCAGAAGGGTTAGACAGGGACACAGGGACAGACAGAAGGGGAGTTGGAGAGAGGCTTGGCAGGACAAGAGAGGACGACTGAGACACACACACACCTGAGGGCCTGAGTGGCCAGGGCACCTGGCAGGCAGACCCATGGGTGTTGCGGGGAGGGCCCATCCCAGGGCATCTGAACACTGGCACATTTGGACCTGCCACTCCCACCCTCCTCCCGAAGCCCCCGCCCCAACTAGGGATCTGGGACAAAGTCCTGGGCCAGTTCAGGACTTGGTAAAAAATAATTAATTTTTCTCTTCAAGTGAAAGTTCTGACTCAGGCCTTTTCCTGTCCCCAACAGCAACATCCTTGCTTAGGCCTGAACCACAGAAGCTGCTCAGGGGCTATCGATGGCCTCCCCGTGGCCAACCTGAGTCTGCTGTGTGGCTTCAGGCCCTACTTGGAAGGCCTGTGGGCTCCAGGTGAGTGGGGTCCGGGGAAGCCTAGAAGGCCTCAGCACAGCTGGGAGGGGCAAGGCTGTGGTCCCCCGTGGGGTGAGTGTGTGCATGACCCAGGGCTGTACGTGCCACGGGGCAGACAAGGAGTGCCTGCATAAAGACGTGTCTGTGGACCTGATGTCATGACAGCAGGGGGCCTGAGAGCATGGGACCAGCAGGGACAGGAAGCTCATACCTCTGGCAGCCTTGGGAGTGCCCGCCGACTGGGACAGAGCCTGCTGGCCCCAGGTGCTCCCACTCTCCTTCACTTCACCTTCCTGAGAGCCGAGAAAGCCAAGCAGCCAGGCTCCTGCCGCAAGGGGAGGGGGCTGCCCAGCCAGCTGCTGTGGGAGCCTCCAGTGACTCAGCTGGGTGGGGGGTGTTTATGAGCAGCCGAAATGGCTGTAAAAGTGGCACCTCGCTTCACTTATGGCCTGGCCATCCCCTCCCCTACTGGCCCCTTGCCTCAAAACGCTTCCCAAGGGGCCTGGAACCCGAGAGATCTGGGGTTGAGGCCCGGGGTGGAAACTCAGCCTGGGGTCAGGGTTCAGCCAGGGGCTAGAAATCAGAGTGGGATAAGAACTCGGCCTGGGGTCAGGGTTTGTAATGGGGGAGAGCTCAGTCTGGGATTAGGGCTAAGCCTCAGGTTGGAGGCTAATGCTGGGATGAAGCATTGGGGGAGTATGATGCCAAAGAAGCAGATGTGGGCCATTTGTCCCAGAGACCCCTAGGCTGGGGCTTCCTGAAGGGTTTTCTGATGGAGTGAGGCTAGGCTGCAGAGCTCAGAGAGCTGAGCCTCTGCCTTTCCTGTTGGAGTCTTGTGCCCACCCTGGCCCCAGGGTCTGTGTACCTTGGCCAGAGCCCTACTAACAGTGGCATGGCGGCAGCAGAGGCCTGTCAGCCTGGGGCTGCCACACCAGCAGGGGTGGAGCCAGGGCCCAGCCCTTGTTCCAGTTCTGAGCTCCAGTGACCATCTTGGCTCCTCCTCCTGGGCCCCAGACTAGGCATCAGAGACAGGAACTCACTCCCACTCCCCACCCCCAGCCAGGCCTTTCCAAATCCCATTGAAACTGACCTGAAACTAACCAGAAACTGACCCCTAAAGCCCTGGGGCCTGACTGTCAAAAAGGGTAGGTTGGCTCTGCTGGGGTGCTACCAGTTAACGTGTGACACCCCCACCCTCATGGTGGCACTTTAACCAGAGGCCTGAGGGTGAGTTAGGGGATCAGTGGCCCCACCCACAGCTGTGGAATGTCCAGAAGGGGACTCTGGGGTGAGGCACGTGAGTTACAGCTAGGGGAATGCCCTTAAGGGGCCCAAAGCCCACCAGATCCCTGTCTGCAGCCCTGTCCACAGCCTCCCCTCGTCTTCCCAAGTACAAATATTATTCGTTTCCAAATCTCAAGCTTTCTTGTGTCAGAACTGAGAACTCCCCCCACCCGTCAGCCCCTAGTTTTACCTCTCAGCCCTTCCAATGCCTCTGTGAATGTTCTTTTCTCATCACCGAGGTGGGTGGGTGGGAGGTCAGGGGTCATAGAACCATAAAACTTAAAGTCACATAGAAACAGAGACATAAAGCTGAGACTATCAAAATATAACGCTGAAGAACCACAAGTGTTCCTTGGGTGCCAGCATAGGAGGCAGCCCTGAACTCAGAGCTGTTCCCAGTAATGAGGAATGTGGGGACACAAGGAGGGAGGGGTGTCCTTTACACAAAGCAGAGGAGCACAATCCTGGCAGAGGAGACAGCAAAGACAGAGGCAGGGGAGGGAGCACGGTGAGAAGGCTAGGAGTCCAGCGGACCGTGCCTGTAGAAGAGAGGCATCTTTGGAGGAAACTGTCTCAAACAGCACAGTCCTTCAATGCCAGGACAGACACTTGAAGGCAGTGGGCACAGAGGAGGAGTGTAGCCATAGAAATGTGTGGAGAAGACAGCTGTGGGTGCAGTCTGGAATATGGGTGGGCTTGAGACTGGAGATGGGTGACTTGAGCTGGACTAGGCCTGAGGGCCCATTCACATTGACGTTTGGGGGGCAGGTTTGGAGGCTCTGAGGAGCTCAGTTTCCACAGGCTGAGTCTGGAGAGCCCCTGTAACCCATGGGCCTGGACACCCACCCTTGGGGGCACTAAACAATAAAGCTAAAAGTGCCCTTTGAATCAGCTGGTCAACTCCCCCATTTTACAGATGAGGAAACTGAAGCCCAGACAGTGAGAGAGTTTAGTGCCCAGGGCACACAACTGGTAAGTTGGCAAGCTTAGCCCAGATGACATTTTCCACAGCCACTTACATTAGCTTCCAGCTTCCCACAACCATCCTTAAAGCCCCCTGGCTCCAGGCATCCCAGCCTCTCCCTCACCCTCAGCTTCCCCACCTGGTACAGGGGGTGGTAGGCTTGGGGTTGAAGGGCCCCCCTCTTAGAGCTCGGCGTCCCCTCCCCGGCCCCGCACATAAGCCCCGCCCCCGTCTGGCCCCAGCCCGCTTGTATTCCCCCCTCCCTTCCCCTAAATTGAGGGTCCCGGGCAGACCTGAGCTGGCCGAGAGCATTTGGGGGTGGGGATGAGGGAGGGAAGTGAAGCTCAAGGGTGAGTGTTGGGGCTGAGCCCCCAGTCTTGCAGCCTCGAACCGCCAGAGTTGGGGCCAGGGGCGGAGCTGAAGAGGCCTGGCCAGCAGCTGAATGGGTCGAGACTCGGAGACTGGGACCCGTAGAGACACTGGGCAGGGAGGGAGCGAGACTTGGCGGCTGGAGACCCGGGAAGGGGTGGGGGCGGGTCTAGAGCCCAGCAGACCGACCTTTTGGGGATGGAACGGAGGGCGGCGGTCGAGCCAGGCTCGGGGCTGACAGCCGAACAGCCTCCCCAGGGACCCCGACCCAGCCCGAGCGGGAGCCCAGCTGGCGGCCAGACAGCGCCGCGGCCAGGGACGCGCGGGGTACCGGGCGGCCTCCCCAGGGGACGCTCCCGTGAAAAGGGGCTGCTTCTCAGCTGAGGGTCGCCATTCGCCAGCCCGGGCCGGAGGATCAGAAAAAATTAAAAATTCCGTGCTTTCCCGAAGAAGAGAATGAAGCGGCGGCAGCGTCCAGGGCTCCGTTCTTGGGTCTCGATGTCAGAGCTACCCCCGCCCCGTCCCCCAACACTCACATCCCACCGCTGTACGACCCTGGGCCACGGCCTCTAAAGAAACGTCTCGGGGCAGGGGGCAGCGGGCTCTGCTCTGCCCCTCCACACATCCACGTCCGAGGCGACGGGAGTGGGTAGGGGCGGGAGAGGCCCAGGGAGAGCGCGGGGGAGGGAAGAGGCGCCCAGGCCGCGGGGGGAGGGGGAGCGGCAGACGCCGAGGCGAGGGACGCGCGCGGCGGGCGGTGGCTCCGAGCGGCGGCCGGGCGGGGGGCGCTGGAGGCCAGGCCGGCCAGGGGGGCATCCCGAGAGCTCCATGAAGTCCCCCCGGGGCCGCAGACGGGGCGCTGGCTTGGGGAGGCTGTCGGGGGGGCCCCGACATCCATGGCAAGGCGGGGGCCGCGGCGGGGCGCTCGGAGTAAGTCGGGGCTGGGGGCAGTCGCCGAAGGGAGGTACCCGGGGTTGGGTAGGGATGACTCCGGGCCTGGCCGGGGCAGCCACGCTGGTCTGTCTCGGTGTCAGTCAGCTGCGCCTCTTCGGAGCCCTGCGAAGCCGCTCGGCTCGGTGGCTTTTTTGGAAAGTTGCAAATGTTTTCGTAGAGAGAGAAGGGGGAGGGGAGGGAGGGAGCGAGGGAGTGACCGAAACCGAGCTGGGGCCGCTGGAAGAACTGAGGCCAAGGCTGGGGGAGCTAGAGACGGACTGACAGACAGGCAGACAGAGCATCCGGGCGCTAGCGCGCTCAAGCCGCGCGGGCGCAAGCAGGGCTCCGACCGAGGATGGGGAGTGGGTGCGGGAGACCGCTGCCGCGGGGATGGGCGGCCGAGGGGGCCGAGGGGCTGGGAGTGGCGGCCCGAACACCAAAAGGCTCAGTGTCGTTGCAAAGTTGGGATCGCGTCCGCTAGCTACGTACGCCCCGCGCGACTCAAAACGCGCCCCCAGCCCTACTGCGGAAAGCCGCGGAGCTAAAAATAACAGCCCAGTTCACCCCCTGCAGACCGCGACCCCGACCCCTCCTCCGCCCCCTCCCCCACTGGGCGTGGGGCAAAGCCACAGCTCCCAATTCCCCAAAAGAAAAAAAAAGAAAGAAAAGGCGGCGCGGGAGGGGGACGGGGGGCGGGCCGGGGGCGGGGGGCCCGGCCATATGGATGTGATTTCTCCGCTCCGAGGCAGACGGGCCGCTCCACAGCGCTCGGCGCCCGCCCGCCGCCCGCCGGGCCTCCGGCTGCCTCGCTCCCTCCCACCCTGCCTGTCTCCCTTGCGCTCGCTAGCTCGCTAGCCCTCAGCGCATGGGCCCCGCGCCGGGCCCCGGGGCCTCGGGCCGCCGGGCCGCCGGGGTCCCCTAGGCCGGGGCGTGGGCGGGGCTGCCCAGCTTGACGCAGCTCTGCACCCCCCACCATCACCAGGGCCGGCGGCGGCGGCTGCCCCGAGGGACGCGGCCCTAGGCGGTGGCGATGGGGGCCACCCGGATCGCACCCGGCCTGGCGCTCCTGCTCTGTTGCCCCGTGCTCAGCTCCGCATACGCGCTGGTAAGTCCTCCGCCGCCAACACTTCAGGACAGGCTGCGGGCTTACTCTGGGGTCCCTGGGGTGGGTCTAGGGCACGGAGCCTTGGGTTACCCCATAAGTCTGAACTTTGGGTGAGAGTCCCCTCTGACCCAGGATCCTGGGTGCCTGCTGTCTGTAGGTTGTGTGGACTGTGGGTTCCAGATGCCTGAAGTCTCCCTATTTTTGAAGCCTGGGTTTGGGGTCCCAGGTCTGGAAATCTGTGGTTGGGATTTCCCTATCCTCTGCTTCTGTGAGCACCATGGCTGTATCTCCCTCGAAGATGATCGTGTGATCTAGAAGGCTGGGTTTGGCCCAGGTGTGGAATCCTACACACTGCTTTGGGGACCTCCGTTTTGTGCAAGTTTTGTTTGCAATCCCAGACACAGGGATGTGGGTCTGAGGCCAGGATCACCTAGGCAAGGGGTAAGATTTAGGGGCCCCCTCCAGCTCTGATGATCACACACATACATACATGCATACACACATGTATGACTTTACTCAGAGTGGAAGCTGCTTGCCCAGGGAGGAGGGATGGAAGTTCCCTGAAGGACACTGATCTCACAGAACACCCCTACAGAAGCATGCTTGAGGGGGACTCTGGTAAGTGAGGAGACCCCTGGGAATACTGTGCACTCCCCTGAGAGCGGACACCAAGAGACAGAATGGTAGGAAAGACTGGAGAGAGGCAGGGACAAAGGGAGTAGGGATGAGAGCTCCAAGAGCAGGAGCGGTGGACAGACCAGGAACAGCAAAGAGAAATAGGGACAGGCAGGCAGAGTCAGAGAGCTGGAACACAGAGGAGCAGCACCTCCTCATCCTGGGCTAGGGTCCGGGGTCCACTTCCTGGGGAGGGAGGTGTCGCATGCCCTCACTCACATCCCACAGCAGCCCTAGCCCAGGGCACCAGCCCATTCCTGAGGAGGCTGTCTGCCTGTGTGCCTAACTTCAAGGCCCCTTCTCCCCCACCCAAGTGGGGGCTTCTGCCTTCTAGAGAAAGGCGCAGACAGGGAGCTTCCTCCTCCTGACCAGAAACAGCTCCCTACACAGCACAGAGCCCCATACTGGGAGGCAGGAGCTCTGGGATTCCTCCACCTCTGCCTAATGCCTGTGTAACCTCGGGCTACCCTTCTCCATACCTCAGTTGCTCCATCTCTAAAAAGGGCATGAAGGAAACACTGGCCTAGGAACCCCGTAATCTGAGGCCCTCCCCTCCTCTGTGGTCCTCAGCACTCCCCGTTCGCTCGTGCCTATGCCCTTGCAATTATGGCCCCATCAAAAGCTCCCCTAAGCCAAAGACGTAGCTCAGAGGAGAACTTGTAGATGAGAAAACTGAGGTTCAGAGGGGCCCGGCACCCTGTGCAGAGACACTCCAAACTCTGGCAAACGTTGGGGGGCAGAGCCATTTCCCCACACGTCTCTCAGTGAGCTCTGTGTGTGCACACGTATGTGTGCATGTGACTGTCCGGTGAGTACGTAAGGTGATGGGTGTGGGTGTCCTGAGAGTGTGTCTGTATGTCAGAGCAGGGCTATGTGGGACTCTGGGCATAGAGTTCATCTGTGTCTGTGGTGGTGTCTGATCCCTTGTGCGAGTTTCTGTGTGTCTAAAGCTGTGGGTCTGCACATGACTTGTAGAGCACAGTTGTGTGTGCACCTGTGTGTGCATTTCCGAGCATGTGTGCACCCAGGCCTATTGTTTTCTTATTTGTATTTAATAAATGCTTCTGTAGTGCTTTCTACTTGCCAGACATTGTTCTAAGCACTTCACATGTATTAGCCAGTTTAATCTTCCCAATAACCCTCTGAGGAACGTTATTGTCCCCATTTTTAACTGACCCAAATCACACAACCACAATGACCATTATTTATCTCATGCCAACCAAGTGCCGAGCCCTGTGCTTCTATGTTTGGGGGGATACAGGTACCCAGAGCCCCACACTGCTCTTCAGTGAAGCAGAGTTATACGCAGAGACTTTGCCTGGCTTCGCCCTGGCCCATGGCCGAGGGTAGGGTAGGAGGAGAGATGCCAGTGCTGGGTTTGCCGCAGGACCTTGTTGGGGCACGTGAGTTCACTGGACACTCCCTGGCTTCAGGGCTAGAGGATTTGGCCTGAGAGGCAGGGATGCAGCCTACCCACCCATCCAGTGTCCTGTGGGCCCCCTGGGCTCAACTGGAGCCAGCAAGAGGATGACAGCCTGCCAGCTCCCTCTCCTCAGCCCAGGAGCTGTTGCTCCCATCCAGAGCTGCACTAGTGCCTCCCAAGCCCACCAACCTCATCTGATAGCCCTGTCACCAAACCTGTATGCTACCTGTCCAGCCAGCCCCAAGACCAGGTTCATATCTCCACTGAACTCATGTTTAGGGGACCAAAGAGTGTCCCACGGGTAGGACACTGGCTACGGCCAGACTCAGCTAGTCCAGCTGGTCCCTTACAGGAAAGAGCACCTTGGAGCCTGGGGGTCAGGGGGACCGAAGTTTGGAAGAAGGGAAGGGTCTATAGATTGTGAGTAGGAGGCAAAGGGGCACTCTTGTTCTTGGGGATGCCTCGTCCTAAGGACACCCCCAATATGCATGCATGTGGAGGAGACACTGCAGTGGGACAGGCTGAAGCTCAGTGTGGGGCAGGCCTTGAGTGTGGAGATGTGACCACTGGGTAGGACTCAGAAGAGACTTCAGTGAGGACTCACAGGCTGGGAGCGTGTGGGACCCACCCCTCCCAGCCTGCTCCAGGGGCAGCTCGGCCATGACGCTTGCTTTTAAAGAAAGAAAGGGCATGTATTGAACACTGGCTCTCCCCAGATTCTGAGCTAGAATCTGTCACAAATGTTTTCTCATTCCATCCATTCACCCAGCCATCTTACAAGAAAGGACCCTGGGGGGGTCACACAGTCTGTGGCACAGTGAGATTTGAACCCAGGTCTTCAGACTGCTGCCCTGAGCGCCTTCCTCCAAAGCAGCATGAGAGTCGCTGCTGGCAAGAGATCCCCATGTCTCATGCTGGGCTTTCTTTTCCTTCCTTTTCTTTCTTTTTTAAAAAATTAAATCCTTGTGTTATTTTACTTTCTTATTTTTAACTTCGTAACTAATACATGAATATGTTCTTTCTTATGAAAGAGTCACATAATACATTTTAAACAGAAGTCCCCGTGATCATTACCAAACCCCGTTCCCCCTTCCATAGAAAACCATGTCTAACTGTCTGGGTGGAGGGTTTGTCCTCATACCTCTTTCTGTGTGCTTCCAAATGGTACCTCTTTGGGTACATGTCAAATAGATGGTTTCGTTTTGTGGTTTTCTTTTTGTTTGGTTGACTGTTTTTAAATAAATGACATCGGTTTTTAGATAGGGCTCTGCCATATACATTTTTCTACTTAAAGGTGTGTGTTGGAGATCTTCATGTCAGTAAATATAAATCTTTTTTTAATGCTACGTAGTATTCCAAAACCTGGGATTCATTAAGCAGTCCCTAGGAATGTACGTTTAGATTGCTTTTGCATAATGTCATGTGTGTGTGTATGATTCCAAATGGTGACAGGGAAGTTCCTTGAAATGCCCTCTTATGTCCGTCCCCATGTGACTCTTTCCCAGTAGGATATTTCTAGATTTTGTCATTGCTGGGTCTGAGAACATGCACATTTTTTATTTTAATAGGCATGGCCAATTTGCCCCCTAAAAAGCTTGTGCCAATTTATACTCACAACACCAAGACTGACTAGGAGGACTCTCTCCTCACACCCTCTATCTCACAGGATCTTATGAGGATTCCTTCCATCTCACCTTTGCTATTTGGAGAGGTGAACGGTGGTGTGCCTTGTCATTTTAACTTGCTGATTACCAATGACTTTTGCACTTTACATTGATTTATTATCCATCTTCTCAGAGAGCTTGCTCAGAGCCATTACCCATCTTTCTATGGGTTATTTATTTTTTTCATATTGATTTGTTGAAGCTTTTTATATCACCTGCTCTTAAACACATCCCCCCCCCCCACCCCAGCTCTCGGAACTGCCTGTGGACAGAGCAGTAGGAGGGGGGCTGAGCCCTCCCAGGAACTTGGGAACTTGGGTTTTCTTCGGAATGTTTTAATGAGGCGTCAAGCAGCCTCCCCGAGATTCCTGTTGTGGGCCTTCTGGGGACACTCCCTGGTCCAGCCACCACATCAGGAAGGCAGCTATTTCAGAGAGAGAGTCCCCAGGAAAAAGAAAAGGTGGGGTGAGGGTTTTGCAGACCCTTGAAATTGTCTGCAAAATATGATGTGACTGGGAGAGGGTGCAAAGTTTTGCTCAGTTTACAAAGACATTGGAGACCTCCAAACCCTTAAGAACCCCAACTCTGGGGCCAGCCTCGTACCGGAAGGGAAACCTGGTAGGACCCCATTCTGCTAACCAGGCTATGGTTAAGTTAGGCCATGCCATCCTTCCAGGTCTTGGTCCCCCAGCCCAGGTAGGAGCCGCTTGTGAAGATCCACAGGGTCCTAGCAGCCAACTCTGCCATCCCAGGCTCCATCCCACTGCCTGCCCTGAAGGCGGCCACGCTGGCTGGCCAGGATGAGAGGCGTCACAGTGCCTCCCCCCCAGCCCCTCCCAGCCCCAAACACAGGCAGCCTGTTCAGGAAGGCCTGGCAAGGGGGAGGAAAAGTCAGCACTTGTCAGCAGTGGCAGGGCAGGACGAGGAGCCTGCTCAGGCCAGCCGGACAGACAGAGGGCAGCAAGGGGTGGGGGAGCAGTCCCAGCCAGCTGGCATGGGAGACATCGAGGGGTGCCAGCATGGGTCCCAGTAGTGAAACCTGGCAGAGGGCTGCAGGAAGGCCAGGAGGTCATGAAGGGGTCTCCTATTAGCCAAGGTTTTCTCCTGGCTTTGCTGAAGGCATTGACTGCCATGGGCCTGTCTTCTGCTCATTTAGAGCTGGGAACAGGCTGCCATCACCACCATCACCTCTGTATCTACTTCCACCCCTAAATTACCTTTGAGAAGGCTGCCTTAGGGGGTCTGCAAAGAGATGCTTGTTTGACACAGCAAAGGGTACAATCTGGAAGATCTCTGTGGAAATATGGTGCTGTGGCTGGTGCCAGGGGATCCAGTGGCCGGGTGCTTCCTCCTTTCTGTCCCTTCCTCCAGGGCTGCTGCTTTAGTGTCAAGTGGACCCTTGCCCCATTCCTGGCCCTCCTCTTTCTAACTGTGACTCTTGGCCTCAGTGTCCCAGTTTGTAAAATGGGGATGTAGAAGGTGAGGGAAACATGGGTAAAGCTCCTTGAACACGGCGTGGGGAGTGGGTGCACTAGAGCAGAGGGCATTGGAGCTGAGCTCTCTGATGGTTGGATCAGGGAGAGTCACGCCAGCCCAAAATGCAGATCACAGGAGGGATGTGGGGGGTACGGGACACCTGGTATAGGGCTGGGTGGCCTCACCATGGTGGATATGGACTAAGTGACTCCAGGCCAGGACCGAGTCCCCAGTCCCCAGTCCTCACCCCTGAGACCCAAGATCTGCAGACTCTCAGGATCTAAGGTGATACAAGTCTGAGTCCTCTGCACCCTGGAGCTGGGCTGAGAAGACAGGAACGCTCCAAGAAGGGGTTGGTGGGTGGGGGAAAGGGAGTGGCAGACGGGGATGCCAAGCTGGGAGGCAAATCATAGCTGTCAGCATTTCCCCCTCTTGCCCAGAAGATAAGACTTCCCCAGCCAGGGCAGAGGCAGAGGAGGGGTCCTCTAAACCCCCAGGCCCAAGCTTGGGGGCCCTGACAGTGACCTTGCATCCTAGTATGAGTCCATGGTGGATCCAGAAATGCAAAGAGTCCTTGGGATGTCCTTCCACCCACAAAGTTTGCCAGGCACACCTTTGTGGGCCCTCTGCCCACAATCCTCCCAGGGGTTCCACCTCCCATCTGCCCTTCACTGTTGCCCCCGGACCCAGTCATCTAACCAGACAATCTCTACCTGCCACCCTGGTCCCTGGCCTGGAGGCACCCATGTCACCTGGCAGCAGGGGACCCACTGCTGCTGCTATTAACAGTAGCAACAATAGCAACCAGTTTTCCTGAGCCCCACCCCTGCCCTAGCTTTTCATGTAGCACCTCATTTAATCCTCACAACAGCCCTGTTATTGCCCTGTTTTTAAAGGAACACTGAGGTACAGGGATTAAGCAACTTCCCCAAAAACGCAAAGCCAGTCCGGTGTGCAGGTGGATCCAAGCTCCAGTGCTGGTGGCAGAATCTCCCTGGATGGGGGGAATGTGCAGCTGGAGGGAGGGATGAATGGGGCTGGGGGGGCATTCCGGGCTGGGGGGCATTCCGGGCAGGGGAGCTGTGCTCTGAGGCTTGGAGGTGGGAGTACAATTGGTGTGGAGCTGTCCTCCTCTCCTTGGGAAAGTGCCTGCTTAACTCTGACCTGAATTCTTGCTGCAGTGGCAGCTCTGCTGTGACTGGGGTGACAGAGAAATAGGTCCTAAAGTTCAGGGAGGCCAGAGGTGGGGCCACCACTCCTGTGGATGAATGAAGGAGTTGGAGGGGGGCATGGCATGCTGGGAGCACATACTGTCCCCTGTCCCAGACATTCCCAGATCCCCCATAGAAACAAGACTCTGGAAAAGGGAGAGTGCCTCCTCCTGGCTGTGGAGAGGGTGAAGACAACAGCAGTAGGTAGAGGCTAAGGAGACTCCATGGGCTTGTGAGAGGGTGTGTTGGTCAGTTTCTGGTCTGCCAACTGGGCAGTCAGTTTTCAACCCATGACTGCCTGCCTCTAGCCTAAGCCATCAGCTGTGACCCTCAGCCACATCAGTGGGCTAGTCTGTTGGGAGGGCTGGTGAGTCAGCAAGGCTCTGGGGACTGGTGGGAGCATTGGTCAGTCACTCAAGAGCTCTGCATCTTCTGGGAAGAATGTGGTACATTATCTGTCTTGAGAGGGGTGGAGGTGGGCAGAAGGAGAAGGGGAGTCAGGTGTGGGGAGGGAGTGAGGACAAGATGGCAAAGATGGTGTAGACAGGGGTTACTGGGCAGGTGGCAATATTGGTGATGGTACTGATGTTGCCTTTGGTGATAATAGAGTGGTGGCACTGGTGCTGGTGGAAATGGAGGTGGTGGTGGTGGTGGCGATGGTAATGGAGTTGTGCTAGTTGTGATCATGGTGATGGTGGTTCTATGGATGGTAACAGTAGTGCTCATGGTGGTGATGGTGCTGCCGGTGGTGTGGTGGTGGTGGTGATACTGGGAAGGGGTGGTGATGGTTGTGTTGGTGTTAGTGCTGGTACTTGTGGTTGTTGATGATGATGTGATGGGGGGATTGTTATCGATGGAGGTATTAGTAGCAAAGATGGAAATGGTGGTGAATGGTGCTGTAATAACAGGAGTCGGGTGGGCAGAGATCAGACCCCTCAGCAGCCTGAGTCCCCAGTGTCAGAGGCAGAAGGAGAGCTTCAGGCTAGTCTGGAGACCCCTGGATCCTGGGCAAGCTGGAGTTGCCCTCTCTCAAGCCCCATCACCTTGCTGCTACTTCTGCCCCAGCCAGCTGAGCCGTAGCTGTGGTAGGGAAGCCAAAGGATAGCGGAGCCGTGGGCCAGCAACCAGGACATGGGAATCTGCTCCAGCCCTTGCAGAGGGCCCATTAGCATTGGGTCCAGCTGAGATCTCGGGGTCCTCCTCAGCTCCCAGAGACAAGCAGAAGCACAGGACGCCCACGGACGCGAACGCTAACGGGCTACCGCATCACACAGACGCGCACACGCCGACCTTTGTCCAGAAACACACGTGCACGTTCACAGGCACGTCAGGCTCACGTCCCAAGTTTACGTGCCGGACGAGCGCACGTGGGAACGCCCCGAGACGGGCATACACAGGGCACACGGCGGCCCGACGGCGTGCGCGCGGCCACGAGGGGTGTGCCGCCCGCGCACGCGCACAGATGCGCACGCTCCTGCACTAAGTGAAACCAGCAGAACCCGAGACCGGCAGAGCCAATTGGAGACTCCTTGGCCCTGAAAGCCCTAGCTGCTGCCGCCAAGAGACGCGGTCAATTAACTTCTCCCTGCAGCCGGGCTCCCTGACCCGTCTGCCCGCCCCTTCCCGGCCTGCCTCCCCCTGGTTCTCCCGCCCCGCGCAACTCGGCTCCGACTGAAGGGCCGGCCCTGCCGCGGCGTGTCTGAGGGCATGCAGCTCTGCCAGCCCAAGATCTAAGGGGATGAGGCTCTGCCCTGTGGCATCTGAGGGGAACACAGTCTTTTGGGGTAGGGGGGTCGTGTCTGGGGACATGGCCCTGCCTAAGGGTCTGTGGAGACATGGCCCTGACCTGGGGGGGGCGGTCTCAGGGAATGCATTATTAACCCCTTGTGGGTCATACTCATAGCAGTGGCTGGGCTGGGCATACTGAGCTGTTCCCAGGGCAGCATGCTGCCTTGGCCCTCTGACTCCTTTCTTCCCAGTCAGGGGGACAGAGGCTCAGACCCTTTCCAGCAGCCACCTTTGCAGGGTGAGACACTTCCTCCCCTCCCCCCCCCACCATATTTTATTTCCTTCATTATAATGATGCTTGTGAGTCCCAGTGGGTGGCAGCCAATGCCCAGGGTGTGCAGGTTGGAAGGAAGGGAAAGGAGGACATTCCAGGCAGAGAACAGCAGGAGTGGCCTGTCCCATGTCATCAGAACACAGAGTCTTCTTGGATGGAGGGAGCTCCCAGACAAGCAATGGAATGAGGGGGACTCCCACCCGCAGCTTGCATGGGAGTGCCCAACCCAACTCAGGCCACTTGCCAGCAGTGTCTCCATCCTCTCCCTCTTGGGATGATCCTAAGCGGGAGGGGCCGAGGCATCACCATTCACTGGGAAAAGCATTGACAGGGGAGCTGGGCCGGGATGGAACCTGGTAACTCCCAAGGTCCTCCAGGGCTCCAGGACTTGAAGGAATCCAGGCTGGGTTTGTCTTCCCAGAGTTCACCACTCCTTATCCACCCCCACCCACCAGGTCCCCAGCAGGCAGCCAGGATTCTGCGAGGATCCATCCTGGGACATTCCATCCTGTTCCCATGTTCCCCTGGGGAAAGAACTGGACAGAGAATATCAGTGGCTGCTGCCTACAGAGTTACTGGCGGGCAGGCAGGGGACAGCCCCCTCCTTTTTCCCTTTGATGGAGCAGGCCCTACCGCCCAGAACCACAGCTGCCCATCTGTAAAATAGAAGCTACGTAGGGCAGATTTCCTCATGTGGCAGACTTTCCACATTCTCCCTAGAGTCACAGCCTTTGGAAAGGGGGGAATCCCTCTGGGAGGATGGATGGCTCTGGGGCCACTGCTGCACTGGAAAGTCCTGCCTGTGGTCTGACCTTTGGCTTGGCAGGTGGACGCAGATGATGTCATGACCAAAGAGGAACAGATCCTCCTGCTGCACCGTGCCCAGGCCCAGTGTGAGAAGCGGCTCAAGGAAGTCCTGTGGAGGCCAGGTGGGAGCAGGGCCGGATGAGGAGGGTCTGGGGATGAGGTCAGGAGAAGGAGGGGCCAGATGAGGGTGGGATGTAGAGCCAGGTGAAGGCTCTAGGTGAGGGTGGACTCAGGTAAGGGGGCCAGGCCAAAGTGAGGACCAGAAGTAGGGTGGGTCATGCAAATGTGGAGTCAGCAAGCTCAGGTCATTCTTGGCTTATCATAAGTCCTGAGGACAAGGTCTTGTGCTGCCTGCCACCAGCCTTCAGACATCCTCATCCCCACTCACATTCTCTTGAACACACACACGTGGTTGGGAGTGGGGATGGAGAGAGCCTTTGGCAGGGTCTGCCCAAAGATGTGCAGGACTTCCCCTCTTGGGGTGGTGGTAGGACAGTGTGAAGGCAATTAAAGTCCAAATCATCCCCAAAGGGCTTAGATCTGGTGGGGCAAGCTAGGATCAGGAGCTCTGACTAGGGTGCCAGCCCCAGCAGGGTGGGCTGGGATAGCTTCCTGAAGGAGAAGTTAGCCAAGCCAAGTCCAGAAGGATGGGTAGGTCTTTGAAAGAGGCCACCTGGGCAGAGGGCAAAGAGGTCTCTCCAGGGTAGGGAGAATGGAGGGGTCCATGGGGCTGCATGGGCAAGGGGTGAGGACAGAGGGATAGGAATGGGTATCTCAGATTCACTCATGATCATCGCCTGGCAGGGAGGGTGCTTGACCTGGGTAGGGAGTGTTCCCTCCCACAAGCACAGCATCTCTGTGGGACCCCTGCTATGAGAAAGGGGAGCAGCACCTGATTTCACTGCTCCTGTACTCCCTCTCAAGCTGGGCTCTTCTCTGCCCACTTTCTTGAATCCATTTCCTGGAAGCCAAAATGGGGCCTCATTAGCACCCATCCAGGCCTTTGATGTCTGGTTAATCTCATAAACTGGAAGAGGCCCAAACCTACAAGAGCAGCATCCTCCCCTGAACTGGCCCTTAGGCTGCTGGGGGGACCACACTGATGCACACCCAGGACACAAGAACACAATGACACACGCACCCTGTAGCACATAGACTTTGCTCACGCTCACAGAGCCTCGCATGGTCTCTATAGTCACGGCCCCACCCACCAGTGGCTCCAGTCACATCAACATCTGGGGGTCGGTCAGGTCGGCTCATCCCCCCTCTCTCCAGGTCCTGAGCCCAGCCCTCTTCCTCATTGTAGAAACCTGCGAGGAGCCTCTCTCTGCCCCCTCCCCATCCACCATGGAGCCTCTCCCTTACCCCATCCTGCTACCCACCCCCCAACAATGATGCCTGAAGGTAAAGACAGGAAAATGGACACAGCCATTCTCAGGTCATCTGGACTCAGTTTCTATCCTTTCCACAGACCCAGCGTGGGAAGGCTGGGGGCCCCTGGCTTGGGCTGTAGCTAAAGGGGTATAAGCAGGTAATGAGGAGGGCTTTGCAGCTAGGAAGAAAGACCTCCAGCATCTTTCCAATGGAGAAAAAGGCCAGGCTCCATCTCAGATGAGTCTCCAGGGCTACTGTGGAAGCTGCGAACCCCTTACTGGAGTATCCTAGGGCAGGGTATGGGGTGGGTGGACTTGCCTGTCCACTTTGACAGATGGCCCCACCTTGCTTTTGTCTTCCTCATCGCCAGCGTCTCTACCTGCACAGCACTCCGGCCAGACTTCATGGTTGCTGTGTAACCTGTCTGTGGACATCACCCCCTCTGTCCACGTTTACCATGCGCCCTCTGGTGGGCCCTTCGCTCCTGTGAGCCCTTGTTTGACTCCCTGGTGGAAGGACACCACCTCTGCTGTCTCACCCACATTTACTGCTCAAGCCATTGGCGGAGCTGATCCTACTCTCACATGGTGTTCACCCATTGGAACCCTGGCTGACAGTCCATCTCCTCTCATTACTTTTGCACCCAGCAAGCACTTCACAGTTTGTGGAGCACTGCCTCACCCATCGTCTCAGATCTCCCAATAGTCTGGGGTGTCAGCAGAGCAGGGGACAACCCCCCACTGTTCAAAAGGGGAGTCTGGTGCAGGAGGGTACCCCAGGTCTTCCGTTGTAGCACAGCTGACAGCCATAATTACCCTGATTTCTCCAGCTGACATAATGGAATCGGACAAGGGATGGACATCTGCATCCACATCAGGGAAGCCCAGGAAAGAGAAGGCATCTGGGAAGCTCTACCCTGAGGACAAGGATGTGCCCACTGGCAGCAGGCACCGAGGTTCGTCTGTGCCTCCGTGCATCCCTCTGACCTGGGCCTGGGCCTGCTCGGTTCGTCTGTGCCTCCATGCATCCCTCTGACCTGGGCCTGGGCCTGCTCGGTTCGTCTGTGCCTCCATGCATCCCTCTGACCTGGGCCTGGGCCTGCTCGCTCCCACTGCTCTGTCCCCATATGTGAGCCCTCTTGTGGAAAACAAAAGGCTACAGCCCCCTCCCCAGGAAAGCAGGGCAGGGGCCAGGGGGAGACAGAACCTAGAGGTCAACATGTGGAGGGGCCGGCAAGCTGGATGGGCTCAGGCCCCTGGGAGATAAATGTAGGGAAGTCACCCAGCACCACCCTGCAGGGGTGGACCCAGGGCTTTAGCCCCACCCATGGAGAGGAAGAGAGATGACAGTGAACCCTGGGAGACAGAAAGGCAGAGAGAGATACACAGAGACAGAGAGGCACACAGAGACATGAAGACAGAGATAAAGAGAGACAGAGTCACAGAGACAGAAAGGGGACCAGGAGGTACAAACTGAAGGTCTGGGACTCAGTGTGTAAGAGGAGGTACACCAGGACACATAGTGAGTAGAGAAACAAAGCAGGAGGGGAGGGCAGCAGCAGAGGGATGGGGCCAGAGACAGTGGGACAAGGACAGAAGAGAAGGGAGGGAGGGAGATGAGGAGACACAAACACAGAGCCCAGGCTTCGGCCACAGGGCCGGTTTGAACCGGCTGGGTGGGCAGCAGATTCCAGATGGGCCACATCTGGGAGGCTGTGGTCACCCTGTGGCTCCCTGGGGACTAGAGGGAATTGTGGGCCTGGCTGGGCGGGGCTGGGAATATGGCGCCCAGGACAGAGAGCCTTTCACCAAACTGGGTGGGGCCAGCCATCAAGGCAACCTTCCAGGATGGCTGAAGAGTCCTGTGGTTGGAGCCCTACAGGAGGAGAGAGAGGGGCTGCAAGCTGGGGGTGGAATGTGGAAGATCCAGAGGCTGGGGACCCTCTGAGGTCACTTAGCATCTGTGTAGTGAGGCTGGGGCCCAAAGGTGGGATGTGTCACCCTTCTGTGAATCCCACCATTAAGATTTAGACTTGGGAGATGGTATCTCTCCCCACCAGTGGCCATGGGTATCTCATAGCAGGTACTCAGGGCAGGCAGTGGGTGGTGATAGAAGTGCAGACTGATAGGTTAACCCAACTTCCCAATGAGGAAACTGAAATGCAAAGACTGGGGACACCTGCATGATGTGGGCAGCTCGTTGTCCAGCTGGCACTAGAAACCAGACCTCCTGCCTCCTGTCCATGGTCCCAGGGGAAGGGTCACATAGGGAGCCTCCCAGCTGAAGGAGAGTTAGTCTGGAACCTGACCTTCTTCAGGGACACATGAAAGGTGGAAGTAAGGGCAGAGAGAAAGGAGAGAGACCTAACTTGGGGCTGAGCATTGGAGGAGGGCAGGGCCCTATGTTGTATGACCTCAGCGTGTCACCCACCTCTCTTGGCCTCTGCCAACCCATCTGGAAAATGGGGCCCGTGCCAGTACCTGCACGGAGGCTGTAGTAAATTCTATATGGCCAGGTGGGCGTGGGGCACAGCAGGGAGTAAGGGCACAATACGGTTTCTCCGGAATACTCGAGCCTGAAATTTCCAGTCCCAGGGCACACCTGTCCGTGCAGGAACCTACAGACACAGGTGTGCTTATCCCTCAGTGTCACTAACCATGGACTTGACTCTCTCTTTGTGTCCCCTACCCTGTCTGTCTCTGGGCACAGGGCGCCCCTGCCTGCCTGAATGGGACCACATCCTATGCTGGCCGCTGGGGGCACCAGGTGAGGTAGTAGCTGTGCCCTGTCCCGACTACATTTATGACTTCAATCACAAAGGTAAGGCCAGGTGAGTGGGGTGGGGAATCACAGGGATGCCAGGACTTGGAGCTCGGGGCTTCAGTGACTCCAGACCTCTCTCTGCCTGCCCTGACTTTCCCATGGACCTGCAGGCCATGCCTATCGACGCTGTGACCAAAATGGCAGCTGGGAACTGGTGCCAGGGCACAACCGGACATGGGCCAACTACAGCGAGTGTGTCAAATTCCTGACCAATGAGGCACGTGAACGGGTGCGAGCCTTCCTCCTCCCTAACCCGACCGTGAGAGTTTCGCTCCTACCCCTGTGCTATCCCCCTAGAGACCCCTGAGCTAGCCCCGACTCTCGACCTTGACTCCTCCAGCAACCTTACCCTGATGCTCACGCTGAGTCCCAAGGCTCTGACTATGTCACCCCACCTGCACAGGAGGTGTTTGACCGCCTGGGCATGATCTACACCGTGGGCTACTCCGTGTCACTGGCCTCCCTCACCGTGGCTGTACTCATCCTGGCCTACTTCAGGTGGGTGGGGCGAGGGGCGGGGCAAGGCCGGGCAGAGGAGGTGAGGGCGCGGTCGAGGGTGGGGTGGGGCGGGGCCGAGGTAGAGTGCCTCCTCCCCCACTTCATTGCACCCCTCACCCCTGCTGGGGTCCCTACCCACCGCGCACAGCCCAGCTTCCTGCCGGCCCACCGCGCGTCCCGTGCCCCCACCCACGGTGCTGTCGCGCGCCCCGCAGGCGGCTGCACTGCACACGCAACTACATCCACATGCACCTGTTCCTGTCCTTCATGCTGCGCGCTGTGAGCATCTTCGTCAAGGACGCGGTGCTCTACTCCGGCGCCACGCTCGATGAGGCCGAGCGCCTCACGGAGGAAGAGCTGCGCGCCATCGCCCAGGCACCGCCGCCGCCCGTCGCCGCTGCCGGCTACGTGAGTGCCCCTCCGCGGCCAGCCGGTGCCGCCCCGGCTTGGTGGGAGCCCCCACCCTGTGCGCCTGGCCCTCGCCCCCGCCTGGCTCCTGCTACCACCACTAGCTTAAGGCACTCGGACCCACCTCACAGGGTCCCTCGCACCCCTCAGCTCTGCTGCCAGCCCTATCGCTAAGGCCTCCTAAGTGACCCACACTCCTCGCCTATGAGTGACGCTTCTGCCTCAGCCCCGTACCCATAGCCACGCCACCCCATCACCTGGCCGCCTGCCCCCACAACACCACACACCCCTCAGGGAGCCCCCCAGTGGCACTCGCCTGTTCTTGCCTGCTTGGCCAGCACCACTTGTCCCATCCCACCAGTTTCCCATCCCCGGCTCCCCCCTCCCAGCGTCCAGTCCCCAGCCCGGCCCTGGCTTCCCCAGATGCAGGCCCTGCCCTCTGGCTAACTCTAGCTGGTCTCTTAGGCGGGCTGCCGGGTAGCAGTGACCTTCTTCCTTTACTTCCTGGCCACCAACTACTACTGGATACTGGTGGAGGGGCTGTACCTGCACAGCCTCATCTTCATGGCCTTCTTCTCAGAGAAGAAGTACCTGTGGGGCTTCACGGTCTTCGGCTGGGGTACGCAGGCACAGGGGTAGTGAGGCGCAGGCAAGGGTGGGACCAGGGGTGGCAGGGTGAGAGGGCACCACTGAGGGTAAGGCGTCCCCAGCATATCCTGTCCTAGACATGGGACAGCAGGTGGGAGGCCTGCCACCCTTCTGTGACAGACCCCATTCCAGACTCGTGGAACAGGGCTTGACCAGGGGTCAGGTTCACATAGGGTCAGATTCAACTGGGGTTGTGGCTAAGCCCAGGAGAGGGAGAGGTAGACTACCAGGTCAAGATTCAGCTCATGATCAGGGTAGGATCTTGGGACCCTCCCTCCACCCTGAGCCCTGTGGGCTAGGCCAGCATCTGTGACCCCACTGATCCACTCACTGGGATGGACTGGGGGAGCTGCCCACACCACCGCCAGCCTTCATAGGCTTGCAGGGTCCATGGCCCAGGGCCGTAGGCCCAGCCTCTCAATGCCACGTGGGCTTCAGCAGCCCCTCTGCAGAATGGGTTCCTGGGGCTGTGCTCTCCTCCCCGCCCCCCACGGCTCTCGGATCTGGTTACCGATAATTGTCCATTATTGTTGGCAGCTGCAGAGCTTGGCTGGGCTCCGGGGCGACTGGCCAGACTGCAAAGGGGTGGGCCGGGTGGCTGGAGCCCTCTCCGTGCTCAGCACCCAGAGGCCCTCAGATCAACAGCTACCACCTCCCTGCCCCTTGGCACACACCCTAACCCTGACCTCACCATGAGAAGCCCCCAAGTTAGGGGAGACCTGGACCTGGTCCCGGGAGCTGATGCAGGCTCTGGAGCTAGGAGGTGTCCGAGTGGGCTGGAGACATGTGGACTGGGGAGTGCAGAGCACCCTGGGGCAGAGAAATGTCACAGCTCTTTTTCTTGCTGTAAACCCAGATCACACTCTATCCCTCCAAGGGTACGTCAGGCCTAGAATCAAGTTGGTGGGGGGAGGACCTGGGGCTCCTTCCCCAGAAGCAAAGCTCACTCAGAGGTACTGTGTGCAGCCTGAGCCGGCTCGGCCAGGACACATGGAGGTTTCCCTGTGGCCCCTGCCTGGGACAAAAACTCTCGCCCCATCCAGCCTCATCCATGAGGGCTAGAACCTTTCAAACCTGGCTGGGGCGGTGGGGGGCTTTGCTGGGACAAGAAAAGCTGGCAACAGGCTCCCCCATGGGAGGGAGCAGCACCCTTCGGAGAGGGGAGGGCATAATGGCCGGGCACAGAAAAGTTAGGGAGAACATATTGTTTCACCATGTGCCCCACAGGTATGTGTATGACACAGCACCAAGATGGGGCAGGGGGCTGAGCTGGGTCCTAAGGGCTGGAGCCCCAAGGGCTGGCTGGTGGGGCAGCACATGCCAGAATGTGGCACTGTCACCAGGCAGCCCATGTGCCTGGGGTGAGGGGTCAGGGCAATGGTGGGGTGAGCTGGGGGTCATCAAGGAAGAGGGTGAGAGATGTGGGCAGCACCCACAGCCCCTCACACACTGCCCCCTCTGTGCCCACAGGTTTGCCTGCTGTCTTCGTGGCCATATGGGTCGGCGTCAGGGCTACCCTGGCCAACACGGGGTAGGTCCAGGTGGAGCAGAAGGCCAGGCCAGAAACATCCCTGGGACCCTCTCCCTCCGTGAAGCATATGAGGGGGCCTCCTATACCCTGGCCCTGAGTAGCCCCAGCTTCAGGAGTTCTCAGTCCACTCTCTAGCTGGGAACCCCCTCAGAGTCACAGGGGACTACTTGCAAAAAGGCCTGCGAGGATGACCTCAGGCCTGGTCACACCCAACACCCCCGTCCTGTGTCCCTGACAACTCTGGGGCCTCTGTGGGCAGGCTTAGGATGGGAATGGAAGGGGTGGGGACTAATGCCACAACCTCTCCCAGGTGCTGGGACTTGAGCTCTGGGAACAAGAAGTGGATCATCCAGGTGCCCATCCTGGCCTCCATAGTGGTGAGCAGGGGTAGGTGGGGGTGTGCCCCTGGGCCCTATGACCAGCCCCGACAGGGACCTGTGGCAGCTTCCCTGGACCCCAGGGTCCGAGCCACAAGGGCTGAGGACCAGCTGGTCCCCACTCCAGTCCAGACAGGGAAGCCAAGGACTCAAGGAGCCACCTAGAGACCCATGGCAGAGCAGGGCTGTGGCAGGCCATGGGCCAGAGTCCTTGCCCCACCCCGCTGGGCGCAGCCTCGAGACGCAGCCTTCCTCACTCCCACAGCTCAACTTCATCCTCTTCAGCAACATCGTCCGAGTGCTGGCCACCAAGCTGCGGGAGACCAACGCCGGCCGGTGTGACACGCGGCAGCAGTACCGGTGAGCCACACCTGCCGTGCCCTGGCTCTTCAGAGCCAGCAGTAGAGTTCAGGGGTCATTGAATCCAAGCACTGTGTACACAAGGAAAGACAAAGGCAAGGGAAGGATCCAGCTTTGACTCCCTGGCTGTCCCCACCCAACTGCCAGCCCCAGGCACTGATGGGATCTTGCCCTGTTTCTGGAGGCCCTGGGGGAACCCCAAGGCCTAGAGCTGGGCTCTGCGAGGGTGCAGACTCAGACCTCCCCCCAAAGAGCTGGTCACAGGGAGTCCGAGGGACAGGTGGTCAGTGGGTGGCCCCAAGAAGGCCACAGCTCAGTTGAAGCCCTCAGTAGGCAACGGGCCATGGGAGGGTGAGTGCATGCCAGCCAAGGGACCAGCAGGTGCAGAGGGCCCGGGGATGGGGGGGCCATAACTTGTGGTCCACTCCAGGACAACTCTGAGAATCAAGGGGCCCTATTCACACTTTGCATGGACAACAGCCATCCCGAGGGAACTGGGTTATCCTCCTGTGGTGGCCAGAGCCTTGGGCCCCTTTGTAGCTTCTGGAGCCCAGGGCTGGCAGGGTGCGAGGTGGCAAAGTGCTTGTTGAGGGGGAAGTGCCTGGGCCCTGACCTACCTGCCCTGCCGGCCCAGGAAGCTGCTGAAATCCACGCTGGTGCTCATGCCGCTCTTTGGCGTCCACTACATCGTCTTCATGGCCACGCCGTACACCGAGGTCTCAGGGACGCTCTGGCAAGTCCAGATGCACTATGAGATGCTCTTCAACTCCTTCCAGGTGCGAAGCTCTGCCAAGGCCTGGCTGAGGGTGGGAGGGGGCGAGGCGCAGGCCCTCATCCCAGACGCCTCTCTCCACAGGGCTTTTTTGTCGCCATCATATACTGTTTCTGCAATGGTGAGGTAAGCAGTAGGCAGCGTTGGGGCATGGCAGGGAGGAGACAGATGTGCCAGGGGCTTCTTCAAAGTCTTGTCCCTCGTCTTCTGCCCCATTCTTTCTTTGTTCTTCCAAGAAAATCCCTGAGGACATTCGGAAGGCAGAGAGAAGTCTTTCCAGATGATTCAAGCTCAGGATGTGCTCGGATCTGGGGGCTCTTCAATCTCTGGCATAGCCAAGGGTCTTCCCAGCCCTACAGTGGAATTCTCTGTAACCCCGATTGGAGGACTCAGCTCCTTTTGGGGCCATTTGAGCCTTGTAGATTCTGGGTGTGCCAATTGCCTGCAGCCAGGCATCATGTTCTGAGGATGGTGGGATTTTACTTGGCCTTTGAATTTTCTAGTAGCCCCCACTCCTGTTTTCATTTAGTGCTGGGTGTTTTGGGGGCAGGGATGGTGGCACTGTTGGGGTTGTGGGCACACCTAAGCACCCACCCTCCTACCGCCCCCAGGTACAGGCCGAGATTAAGAAATCTTGGAGTCGCTGGACACTGGCACTGGACTTCAAGCGCAAGGCACGCAGTGGGAGCAGCAGCTACAGCTATGGCCCGATGGTGTCTCACACGAGTGTGACCAATGTAGGCCCCCGTGCAGGACTCGGCCTGCCCCTCAGCCCTCGCCTGCTACCTGCTGCCACCACCAATGGCCACCCCCAGCTGCCTGGCCATTCCAAGCCGGGGGCCCCAGCCATGGAGACCCTCGAGACCACGCCCCCTGCCATGGCTGCTCCCAAGGATGATGGGTTCCTCAACGGCTCCTGCTCAGGCCTGGATGAGGAGGCCTCTGGGCCTGAGCGGCCACCTGCCCTGCTACAGGAAGAGTGGGAGACAGTCATGTGACCAGGCACCGGGGGCTGGACCTGTGACATGGGTGGATGGACAGATGAACCAAGTGACGGGTGGTTGAATGGTTGCCCACTCAGGACTGGGGCTGGGAGGAAAAACAGGGAAAAAAAGAAAAGAGAAAAAAAAAAAAGAAAAAGGAAGAGGAAGAAGTGTGGCTTCCTGTTGTCTGAACTGGGGACTCACTCTGAGTGGGGAGGGGCTGGGCGTCGTGGGAGAGTTGTGGGGGGACTGACCCGGGAGTGGGGGAGGGGCCGTGGGTCAGGGAGGAGTCGTTGGGTCTCACTCCAAAAGGGGGAAGGATCCAGAGGCGTGTGGCACAGTCCAGCATAAAGAGCCCAGAAAGGCTCGAGTTTGCAGGGGTCACGCCGAGTGGACCCATGTGGGAATCGGGCCTCAGCCTTCTGTCACCATTGCTACCTCAGCCGCTCCTTGTACCTGTACCCAGGCCCCTGCAGGCCCCCGATCACTGCCCACCCAGGGCTAATGGCAGATGCCTCCTCTGCAGACCCTCAGGTGCCTGGCTACACCCCCAAGCCTGGCTTGGGTGACCCTTCCCTGGCTGTCTGGTGGCCCTCAGGGAGCCTTCCATACATGACACTCACCCCTGCCCAGGCCTGACAGGCCTCCAGCAACCAGACAGAAGTTGCAGGGGCAGTGCCAGGGCCGGCAAGTGAAAGGGGGCTGGGGTCTCTGCTCTGGCTCAGGAACCGTGGGGGGCCAGGAATCTGAGCCCAGAGCTTGGACACATCCACTCACAAGGCACCCAGGACAGCCACCAAGCATCCCCACCTGACATCCACCTACCACCTTACCCACCCCCGTGGGCCCTGCCCACTCCCATCTTGGGCCATTCCTGGGTCCCAGAATGACACAGCCCCTCCTCAGCCTGACACCCTGAGGACTGGCCCAGTGCATGCCCGCCCCATGCCCCGGCCCAAATGAGCTCCTTGCTCTTGCTCAAGCCTGCAGATGGCACTGCCTCTGGGTCAGTGCACAAGCTGGTGTCCCTGCCCGGCCCTGCCTTCCCGTCTCCAGCTCGAACCACCTTGCTCTTCTCCATGGATGGCGTCCAGGAGTGCTCCTCATTTCCAAGAGCCCATGCTCACCCAGTGGGGGCAAGGTGAGGGGTCATGAGCCCCAAGACAACAAAGCCACTTGGGTGGTAGGTGGCATAAGCATGCACGGAGCAGCCTCAGACCCGCCCTGCCTGCCCTTCCAGATGGCAGGGTCCCCGAGGGTCAGAGCTGGCTAGGCCTCAGGGCCCCATCATCTCCCAGCCCAGACTCCTGAAGTCGTGAGCCCATGCGGCCCACTCACCCTGAAACATCACTCGACTGGGCACCCCTGGACAGGGCTGCATCTTCCTCCGCAGGCTGGCTGCCCCAGGATCCTCTCAGACTGAATCCTTCTGGGACAGGGTTTGGCTTCTTCCTGCAGATCGGGGACACCAATCCCTACCCCAGCCCCAGGACAGGGCTGTCTCCCCGCTCAGACTAGGTACCCTGAGGACAGAGTTATGTCCCCCGCTTAGACTTCTTACCATCTTCCCTTTAGATGTGCCCGCCCCTGCCAAGATAGGGCTATTCTTCCCTTTTAGACTAACTGCCCCCAGAACATGCTAAGTACCCTCATCTCAGGTTTCGTGTCCCTAGGCCAAGGCCAGGCCTCCCATATCCAACCAGACACCTCCTACATGAGGACTGGCCCTCCCTCCTCAGCACGTTTGCACCCAGGACAGAGCCAGGCCTCCCGCTTTAGGCATGACGCCATTTTTCTCCTCACACTGGACGCCCAGGACAGGACTGCATGTCACCCATCAGTCCAATCCCCCTCGGCCAGGACCAGGTCTCCTCCCTTAGGCTAGGAGCCCCTGGGCCAGGGCTGGCCTCCACTCAGAGAGGCCCCTGAGCCCCACCTGGGCCATCCAGGTGTTGGCAGAGGAAGTGGGAGCCCTCAGCAGGCCTGGCCAGCTGTCAGGACCCTGTTTGCCTAGAGCAGGGGCTGGAGCCAGGTGGTCACTTCTCCCTTCAAGGCCCCACGGCCCAGCCAAGCCGCAGGGAACACGTAAACAGCAGCAGAGCCGGGTGGTGGGCGGGCGCGGGAGGGTGCTGATGGACTCCCACTCCTCAGCCCCCGTGGCTGCAGTACCCAGGCTGCTCTGGACGCCAGGTCAGGCCAGGGAGGTGGCCAGGTCCAGCTCTCACCTGTCTTGGGCATGTGGACAGGCCCTGCCCCTCCCTGGCCAGTCTCCCTCAGCCCAGACTGAGAGAAGGACCTCTGGAGACCCCTGGAAGGAATGTACCCTCCAGGGGGCCCTGTCCAGCCCTGGCACACAGGCCTGGCCCCAAGACAGGGAGGAGTGAGTCCACAGCTCCCAGCTCAGGGTGGGGTCAAGGGGATCCAGAGCCACCCAGAGATACCTCTGCCCACTCTCCTGCAAGCCCCTTTTCGAGAGCAAGGACTGGGCTGGCCACAGCGGGCAGGCTGTGATAGTCCACACATGTCAGCCCTCACCCTGGGGAGGTGACCAGAGGGAGAGCAAGCAGACAGAAAAGGGGGCTGAGTTGTCTGGAGGTTCAAGAGAGACATGACCCTACCCCCATGGTCTGAGGGGACATGGACCTGCTCTGGGGGATCTGAGAGGCCACTGGCTCTGCTTTGGTTGTTAGAAGAGAGTTCTGGCTGTGGTGACGCATTGGGGGGCTGGGGGTGTGGGGCATGCTGTGTAGCTCCATCCCTGATGGCCTCAGCCAACTCCAGGAACATTATTGCAGCCTGAAGCCACCATGGCCAACTGAAACACACCTTGGCTGAGGGACTGGTCCACTGGCCAGCATGGGCAGAGGAGGAACAGACTGCAGGGCCAGGCAGGGGCCTGGGCCTGTGTGACTCTGGGCAAGCCACCTTCCCTCTCTGAGCCTCAGCTTCTCCTTGGAGGTCAGGCCTCTGCTCAGACTTCCTGACCTGAGTGGGAACAGAATCCCACCTTTCTCCCCAACAGGCCCCCAGGCTGAGTTCTGGCTGCCTGGACAGGGATGACCCAATCCTTCCCTTAGGCAAGACTGAGACACTCAGGTCTGAAGGCTAAGGATTCCTATGTGACAGGTTCCCTCCTTCTTCAGCATCATGGTCATGCAGGCTGGAATACAAGGGGTGGTGAGTGTGGATTCTGTGCAGATCCTACCCATTCAGGGGCTGGGGCCAGCTACCCTGAACATAGCTCTGGGCAGGAAAGGGGCCAGGGTCTGGGAGGCAGAAGACCAGGATGCCAGGCTTACAACAGCCTTGCATCTGTGGGTGAGGAGAGGGTAGGTGGGACTTCTTTGTGTTCCTGCATTTATTATTACCTTTAGGCTCCTCCTCCACTCTCAGACTTGGGTTTTTTTCTTTCTGGAAACAGGGTCTGGCTCTGTTGCCCAGGCTGGAGTACAGTGGCCCGATCATAGCTCACTGCAGTCTCGAACTCCTGAGTTCAAGCGATCCTCCTGGCTCAGCCTCCAGAGTAGATAGGACTGGTGCATGCCACCACATCTGGCTAATTTTTTTTTCTATTTTTGTAGAGACTGGGTCTTGCTATGTTGCACAGACTGGTCTCAAACTCCTGGCCTCAAGCAATGTGGTGATCCTCCCACCTTGGCCTCCCAAAGTGCTGGGATTACAGGTGGAAGCCACTGCACCCCACCTTGGTTTTTTGGGGGGTAGGTATCTCCCCAAAGGCGTCTGAGTTGAAAGGCCCCAGGGTTTGGGCATTTCTCCCACCATGGTGAGTTGCAGGCAGAACTGCTGGGGGCAGGAAATCTCTGCATGTAGGTGGCCCCCACGGGGCTGCTGCTAGCCTTGCTTTTCAGTAGCAGGGAAGAGGGGGCAAGGCCAGGCTGGAGGATGGGGTCCTGGGGCATAAGACGGTGGGCTCTTGGCCACCCCAAGTCCCCTTCACAGCCCCTCAGTACTGTGGCTCTGGTCAATCTCCCCTGGGGGGCCTTCGCCGGCTCCTGGGCACTGCAATATTGTGCTCCCCAATCAGCCCGCCACAGTTTGTCCCACACCCTCCTCTTGCTCCGGCATTTTTAAGAGTCAGAGGACAATCTGGCATGGACCACACCCTGGCCCTTGCCTGGAGGTCACACTCTCAGGCTACCTGCCCCCAACAAGCTCCCATACATCAGCAAGAGAGAGGGCTGCACTGTGTGGCCGTTTCCGTGTGTGTATGTCTCTTTGTGTATTTCTTTGTATTTGTGTGTGTGTCTGTTTAGAAATGTGCCCATCTATGTGTGTCTGTTTGTCGCTCTATTTGTAAGTATGCCTGTGTCTGTGCTTGTATGTGTGCCCTTGTGTATTTAAATGTGTCTGGATATGCCTGTATGTCCATTTGTATGTCTGTGTCTTTCGGTGTGTCTGTGTGTGCGTGGCTGTATGTATGCGTACCAATATGTCTATTTTGTTTGTATGTGTGTCTGTGTGTCTGTGAGTGTCTATTTGTGTGTGTCTGTGTGGACTCGTGGTCTGAGGACGCCGCCTGTGGGTGGAATTTGGCTCACAGACATGTTTGGTTTGGCACTCACAGTATTTTCAACATCTTGAGCCAACATTTAAAAATCAGGATATTTCACATAAAAATTCAGCTTTCCAGCTTCTCTTAAAAATTCAGAAGCCCTGGCAGCCCTGGGCCTGCGCTCCCGTGAGGCCACCTCCTTCTGACTGTGCAGGGTGGCCTCCTCCCACCCTCCCCGGCCTCGCCCAGGGCTCACCCCCCGGCGCTTAGAGGATGGCTGAGCTTGTGACTCGTGTGTGGTCACAACTAGGTGTGAGCCTGCCAGGGAGTGCGCGCGTGCGTGTGCAGGTGTGTGTGCCTGTCTGCGTATGAGGCCATCTGGGTGTGTGTGGTGCGTGTGCGGATGCCTGCTTGTGCACGTGCACATGTGTGGGAGTGGCCGTGTGGCGTGTGCGGGCCACTGCGGTCTGGCATGGCCTGCACAGGCGCCTCTTCCGGCCTTTGAGGGGGAATTGGATTCCCGGCTCCTAGCTGGGCTGCCTTGTGGGATTTATTTCTGTCTCAGTGCCCACCAGAGGCCTGAGTAATGGGAACATTTAAGGAAAACCAGTAAATACATACAGAAGGGGCAGGTTGGCTGGGAAACTCAGCCCAGACCCCACGCCCAGCCCATGGCTGTCAGAGCCCCTGAGGCAGGCCTGAGCTCCAGAAGCAGCCCCAGCCCCCAGCACTCACAGCCACTTGCTCTGTGGATTGCCCACCCCTGCCCATCTGGACAGGGGGTCCCTGCGTCAACACTGGGCATCTTGACAGCTTGGCTCCAAGCAGCAGATGCTCAGGAGATGCCACCTCAGGCTGGTCCCCGGGGCCAAGGGGACCTGACCCTCTAGGTGGGCACTTTCCCAGCCAGACTACAGGGGATCCACACCTCCAGGTATCCTGTCCACGTTGCCCGCACGTGCAGACCCACCCACAGTTCAAGGAGGGGTGAAGACGTGGTGACCTGGCAGGGCTGGGCCTGTCCCCAGCGTTGGGAGGGCACTCAAGACACCCCACCTGGCCCGCACACACCTTGGAGTACCCGGAGCCTGCTCGCCCCAGGACATGCCCCTGCTGTTGTGGGTCCCGGGCTGACCGCTCCCCTCTCTGGATCATTTCTGAAGATCAGCCACTTAACAGACACCGACCCCGGGGAAAGGGCAGAGTGCTTCATCTGGCTGGGTGACGGGTGACACGCTTTACCGGGGAAGGCAGGCAGCGCCGGCCCACGCTGCCTTCAGGGGCCCGGTGGTGTCTCCTGCTGCCCCCCAGTGGCCACGTGAGGACAGTGGGGGAATAAAGGCCGCAGCTGTGCGGACTTCTGATCATGCTGCCTCTTGGCAGAGTGGACTCACGCGATGCGAGGCCACACTGTTCTGGGGGAAGGTCTTTCAGACTGGTCTGAGGGATGGGGCTTGGCTCCCAGCACAGACCTGGAGACCACCTGGAAGGTCAGCTCCTTGAAGGCAGAGCCATCTTCAGACTCCCCGCTGCATCCTCAGCGCCTGCACAGTGCCCGGTGCAAGGTGGGTTCTCAGGAACGTGCTGAACGGGTGGCCACCTCCTGGCTCGGAGCCCCGTGGAGAGGCCGCCTGAGGTGAGTGGGAGCCTTGAAGGTGGTGAGCAGCAATGCGGACCCTCACGAGGGGCTTGGGCTTGAGGCTGGACAGTAGAGTTTTCCCTTACAATTTCAGGGGCTGTGCCTCTCTCTGATCCCAGCCTACTGTTCCTTACTGTGGTTGCAAGGCCCTGCACGGGCCCCTGGGACTCTCCCTGCAAGCCCAGGTGCGACTTCCTCCCCGCTGTCTTGCTGCTTCCCCAGCAAGGAGTCAGAACCCAGAGCCAGCAAGCCTGGGTCTCTGGGTCAGCAGGCCTTGTTCTCCTGTCCTCTGCTGGGGAAGGGGCATCCAAGCTGCTGCAGAACATCCCAGGTCTGACCCCTCCCAAGATGAAGAGGCCAGGCGTCCTGGAGAACCCGAACGCGGGGAGGTTGGTCAGGGCTGTCCTGGAGAAGCGCCTGGTGGTCTGGGCGCTGCCCCTCACTGGCCCATCTCAAGCCCTATGACAAGGGGCTGCGAGGGCCTGAGGGCCGTCTCCAACCAAGGTCAGGACTCACTGCGACTAACGCTGAACTACCTCCACCTGATACTTCACAAGACTGTAGTCCAGACTCCAGAATGAATGTACTGTCTTAAACACAGAAAGCATACTTTTAAGTATATATATTTGTGTATATATACATTTTAATTTATTAACCAGTTTTTTTTTTACCAGTTTATCTGCTCACCACTTATATTTTAAAACCCTTTTTATCTTGAAATATAGATTCATAGGAAGTCAAAAAGATAGTACAGAGGTCCTGCATAACATTCTCCATTTCCCCATGGTTACATCTTCCATAGCTGTAGTACATTATCAAAATCAGGAATTTGACATTGGTGCAATGTGTGTGTATAGTTCTATTCCACTTCTTCATATGTGCAGATTCGTGTAACCGCCACCACAATCAAGATACAGAACTAGTCCATCACCACAACTATTCCAAGATCTCCTTGGAGCCACCCCCTTTATAGTCACACCTGTCCCCACCATCCCTAATCCCTGGCAACCACTAATCTGTTCTCCATCTCTATAATTTTGTCATTCTAAGAATGTTACAGCAGTAGAATCGTACAGTATGTGAGCATTTGACATTTACTTTTTTGACTCACCTTAATGCCCTTGAGATCCATCCGAGCTGCTGCATACAACAATACTTCATCCCTTTTTATTGCTGAGTAGTATTCCAAGGTATGGACGTGCTACAGTTTAACCTGTCACCTACCGAAGGACATTTTTTTCCCTGGCTTTTGGCAAATACAAGTAAAGCTGCTATGAACATTTGTGTACAGATTTTTTAATGTAAACATAAGTTTTTATTTCTCTGGATAAAAGCCCAGGAGTATGACTTCTGGGTTGTATGGTAAGTATATGTGGAGTTCTTTAAGAATGTGCCAAACTACTCCAGAGTAGCTGTACTATTTTACATTCCCACCTACAATATACAAGAGATTGTTTCTTGCCACATCCTTGCCAGCCTTTGGTATTATCACTATTTTTTATCTATTCAGATAGGTGTGTAATGATATTGTGATCTTAATTTGCATTTCCTTAATGGCTAGTGAGGTTGAATGTCTTTCATGTATTTATTTTTCATATCCTGTGTATCCTCTTTGGTGAAATATTTCATGTCTTTTGCCCACTTTCTAACTGAGTTTTGGGTTTGGTTTTGTTTTTTACAGTAGAATTTTGGGAGTTCTTTTTATATTCTAGGTATGAGTCCTTCATCAGATATGTGGTTTGCAAATATTTTCTGTGCTCTTCCTTTCGTTCTCTTCAGCGTCTTGTTGGAACAAAAGCTTTTAAGTCAAATTTATCAATTTTTTCTTTATGGACTGTGCTTTTGGTCTCAGATCTAAGAACTTTTCCCTGAGCCTTAGGTCCTGAAGGTTTTCTTCTCTTTGCATCTAAAAGTTTCATAGTTTTACATTTTACATTTAAAATCTATGATATACTTTGAGTTAATTTTTGTGGTAAGGTCTGAGGTTTAGGGGTTTTGTTAGGTTTTTTTTCTTTTTTGCCTATGAATAGCCAATTGCTGCAGTGCCACTTGCTGAAGACTATCCTTCCTCCATTGAATTTGTTTTGCACCTTTGTCAGAAATCAGTTGGCTGTGCTTAGATATGCCATTCCATTGCTCTATCTGCGTGTCTTTCCACCAACACCAGGACTTGACTGCTGCTGCTGTATCATAAGCCTACAGTGGGCAGTGAAACTGGTAGCGACTCCTGCTTTATTCTTCTAGTTAAACATTGTTTATTCCAGTTCCTTTGCCTTTCCACATACATTTTCATATAATCTTGCCTATATCCAGAAAAAAAATCTTCTTAGGATTTTGATAGTAGTTATATTAAATCTATTAATTCTCCCACAAAACACCTGGGCTTGGAGATTTTCCGGGTTTTAAATTGTGAATTCAATTTCCTTAATAGTTATGGAGCTGTTCAAATTATCTATTTCATCTTGGGTAAGGTGTGTGGCATTTGTGCTTTTCAAGAAATTGGCCCATTTCATCAATTTGCTGAATTTATGTGGGTGTTTACAGTATATTCTTCCTGGCCTTTTGATGTCTGTGGCATATGATGCCTTTATTTCATTCCTGGTATTTATAATTTGTGTCCTTTTTTTGGTCAGTCTTGCTAGAGGTTAATTGATGGTACTGATCTTTCCAACGTTTACCAGTTTCTTTGCTCACCACTTTTCCCTGCCCCCTGCCTTCCCAATATTTTCTACCCATCCTCCTCTCTCACAGAATCCCAATTTCAATCACGGTGGTTAGACTGAGTTGTGCAGGTAGGCGCATTTTAAAATAATCTGCACTGTTTGATGGATACATTCCATCTCTGGAAATTGTGTGGTTATTAATGATTCCCTGTCCCCAAATATGTTCAGATGTGGAAAAAACCCAGGTTCTAGATTGATTAATCAGTTGGGTTTTGTAAATATATGTATAGTGGAAGACCTTGTCTTTTTGTGAAAATAAATATCCGTATCTGGAAAAAATTTTTCAATCATGATGGCAATGTGCCAGCTTAAAACACCCTTATTCCCGACACGTCTCTGCAGCTGGGGGTGGCCCTGTGATACCGTAACAGCCAATCAAAAGTGAAGGCAGGCCTGTGGACGGCGTTGAAGCCAGGGTGTCTTCAGCTGGCCTGCCCTTTGCCCTTCTCCTGCCTGAAGGTCAGACCTGGACAAGGCTCTAAGGATGGCAAATGGGGAGACAGAAGAGACTCACATCCCTGGTGGGCCCAAGGACCCACTGTATCACCTTGCACTTAACGCAAGAATAAAACCCCTCCTTGTTTAAGTCCTATTTGTGGGTATCTGCAAAATGCAGTCTTGATTCCCATGCCCGCCCCCTGCTCCCACCCCAGTTCTTGCTATAGAGCATCCTTGAGTAGTTCTTTCAGCAAAGATCAGCGCACAGTAAACACTTAGTATCATAAGCCTGTCAGTGTCTGTCACGCTCCTATTTAAGAGAATTGAGCAGACTGACATTTATGTTTTCTCAGCACTTAGCAAAGCTTTACCTTCCGGTATCTACTATTGCTGAAAAGTGAAACTCATTTCTTTGTAGGTAACTTGTCTTTTTAATTTTTGTGTGTGTAGTTTGTATAATTTTTCTCTTTACTCTCCATGTTGTAATCTAGACCACTGTGGTGAAACTGCAGATGTAGTAAAACTGTTCTCTTAAAAAAAAAAAAAACCTGAATTTGAAATACAGCACATATGCCAAAGTATATAAAAATGATTATGTATAGAGAAAAAAACGAATTCCCATCATTCAAGCCAGGAAAAAGAACGCTGTCGAGACCTGGAAGGGCCCCTGTCTAGAGGGACCCGCCAGCCCTGAGTTGACCAGCACCGTGCTTCTCCACCCCGGCTCCACCACCCACGTGTGTATCCTCAGGGAACATACTGTTTCACTCTGCCTGTTTTGGAACATCACGCAAATGGCTCATTCTTCTTTCAAGATCTATCCATGTTGTAGCACATGGCTGTAGCTCATTTCATGGCTATAGAGATTTCCACTGTAAGAACCACAACTTATTACTATATTCATTTTCACTGTGTGTGTGCACACATGCATGTCTGTGCCACTATGAACAATTCCACTAGCATTCCTGCCTGTCTCCTAGTGTATGTGTGCAACACTTCTCTAGGGCACTGAGAGGAACTCCTGGGCTCCAGGGTGTGCATGTGTTCAACTTTTCCCAAGGGGTGACACCATTTCACACTTCCCCGGCAGCGGCTGGGAGGTCCCCTGCTCCACAGCACACTCGTGTAGCTAATGATGCTTCCGACAGTCCCCCGGTCTGACGTTATTCCTGCCACCTCAGCTTGCTTTGGTTGATCCTGTGCTTGATAGAGCTTTTCCAGCCCTTTTACTTCAGCTTTTCTGTTGGGTTCCGGTTTCTCTCTTAAACGGCAGCAAACAGGTTAAAAAGAAAAAGTGGTCTACTACATTAATTATTGACAAATTTCATTCACTTACTCATCGACCTTCTCTCTCTTTGCCTTCTTTTAGATAATGACTTTTTTCTCATTCCATTATTTCCTCAACCACTTTGAAAATGGTACACCCTGTTTTTACTCGCTTAGGGTTTCTCTAGAAACGTCAACCTGCCTGTTTCCCAGGGCCTTCTGCCTCTGCCCCTGGACGAAGCTCACTTCGTCCAGGACTGTAACGTCAGTCACCTCTCTCTGGCCTTACATACGGGGGATGCTACATACTCCAAGCAGCCCTTGCTTTACCCTGCAACACACGTTTGTTTTATAAGGTCAATGCCTATTTAAATTTGTACTTTCTTTCTCTTCATTCTTTTTTATTTCTTATGTTTTCCATCTGGGATTGTGCCCCCTCAGTCTGAAGATATTCTTTAGAATTTCTTAAGGAGAATGCTTTTTCTTTTTTATTTATTTATTTATTTATTTAAAATATTTTTTACATTTTAATTTTTTTTTTTTTTTTTTTGAGACAGAGTCTCACTCTGTTGCTCAGGCTAGAGTGCCGTGGCATCAGCCTAGCTCACAGCAACCTCAAACTCCTGGGCTCAAGCAATCCTACTGCCTCAGCCTCCCGAGTAGCTGGGACTACAGGCGTGTGCCACCATGCCTGGCTAATTTTTTTTCTATGTATATTTTTAGTTGTCCATATAATTTCTTTCTATTTTTTTTTTTTAGTAGAGACAGGGTCTCGCTCTTGCTCAGGCTGGTCTCAAACTCCTGAGCTCAAACGATTCACCCGCCTCGGCCTCCCAGAGTGCTAGGATTACAGGCGTGAGCCACCACGCCCGGCCCTTTTTCTTTTTTAAAAACAGCTTTATACATACCTTACCACTCACCCATTTAAAGCATGCAATTCAGTGACTTTTAGCATATTCACAGATTTGTGCAACCACCACCACAATCATTTTTAGAACATTTTCATTATCCCCCTCATATATTTTCTTTTATTTAGAGTCTGCTGGTGACAGGGTCCCTGGCTTTGCTTAACTAAAAATATTTTGTAAGATATTTTCTCTGGGTATGCAATTCTAAGTTGACAATTTTCTTTCATTCCAATTAATACTGGTTGTAGTTGAGACATCTGCTGCTGTGTTGCTTTTTTCTTTTTTTTTCTGGAAGATACAGGATCTGCCTGTGTTGCTTCTTGAAAGGTAGTATGTCTTTTCTAATTTTAACATCACTTCTTGGTCTTTGTGTTCTCCAGTTGTATTATAATGTAGTTAGGTATGAGGTGGTTTTAAAATTAAGTCCATAAATTCTTAGTCCTCCCTTTAGGAAATGGAACTTCTTCTCCCTCTGAGTATGAGCTGAACATAGTGACTTGCTCCTAATAAAACAGAATGTGGGGCCAGGCACAGTGGCTCACACCTGTAATCCCAGCACTCCAGGAGGCTGAGGCAGGAGGATCACTTGAGGACAGGAGTTCGAGACCAGCCTAAGCAAGAGCAAGACCCTATCTCTATAAAAATAGAAAAATTATCCAGGTGTGGTGGCCTGTGTCTACTTAGGAGGCTGAGGCAGGAGGATTGCTTGAGCCCAGGAGTTTGAGGTTGCTGTGAGCTACGACGATGTCACTGCACTCTACCTAGGGCAACAGATTGAGACCCTGTCTCAAAAAAAAAAAAAAAAAACAAAAAACAAACAAACCAACCAAAAAAAAAAAAAAACGAAGGTAGTGAGTGATCGTTCACAGTTACAGAGTGAATTCCTTGTTCTACTACTTTCCCCCCTTCTCACTACAGCACCTGTCAAAAAAAAAAAAAAAAAAAAAAACCCAGAATGTGGAAGAAATCACTTCCAAAACTGGATCAAAAAGCTTTCTCTCTTGGATTGCCACTCTGGGAAAGCCAGCTGCCATGTCATGAGAACACTTAAGCAAGCCCTATGGAGAGGTCCCTGAGGCCCCCAGTCAATAGCCGTGTTAGAGAACCATCTTAGAAGCAGATCCTCCGTCCCCAGGCCAGCCTTCAGATGAGTGCAGCCTCACAAGTGACCCGAAGCTACTCAGCTAAGTAATTCCTGATTCCTGCCCCACAGAAACTGTAAGATAGTAAACATCTGCTATTGTTTAGGTATTTGCATTTGAGTTTTAGGTAATTTGTATGCAGCAACTGATGATTAATACAAGGTGTGAAAAATTTTAAGTAAATTTGCTTATTAAACTAGAATAAACATACAAAATTACATAAAACATGTATAGCTCAATGAATATTTATAAAGTAAAAATACCTAATTAATCACCACCCAGATCAAGAAACAGAACATTTTGGATGCATATGTCTATTTTTATTGACCTATTTGAGATTTGCTGGTCTTTTTGAATTTGTGCATTGGTGATTTTCAAAAGTTCTGGGAAGTTCTCAGACACTTTTCTTTTTTAATATTGCCTCTGCCTCATTTTTGCTTTTTTTTTCCGCCTGGAACTCCAATCACATGTTATGTTGGCTCTTCTCATTCTATCCTCCATGTCTTTCAGCCTCTTGCTCTACATTATCAATCTGCTTAACTTGCTGGGCTGCACTTTGGAAAACTTCAGAGTTTCCCATTCACTGATTGTCTCTTCAGCTTTGTCTAATTCACAGATACAAGGTTTTTAATTGCTATCAATACAGTAGTCATTCCTTTTCCATGCAGGACACATTCATTCCAAGACCCTCAGTGAATGCCTGAAACCACAGAGAGTACTGAACCCTGTATATTTTTTCCTATACATACATACCTATGATAAAGCTTAATTTATGGCCGGGCGCGGTGGCTCACGCCTGTAATCCTAGCACTCTGGGAGGCCGAGGTGGGCGGATCGTTTGAGCTCAGGAGTTCGACACCAGCCTGAGCAAGAGCGAGACCCCATCTCTACTAAAAATAGAAAGAAATTATATGGACAGCTAAAAATATATATAGAAAAAATTAGCCGGGCATGGTGGTGCATGCCTGTAGTCCCAGCTACTCAGGAGGCTGAGACAGGAGGATCGCTTGAGCCCAGGAGTTTGAGGTTGCTGTGAGCTAGGCTGACGCCACGGCACTCACTCTAGCCTGGGCAACAGAGTGAGACTCTGTCTCAAAAAAAAAAAAAAAGCTTAATTTATAATTAGGCACAGCAAGAGATTAACAATAACTAATGATAAAATAAAACAACTATAATAACATACTGTTACATATAGTATATTGAATGTTGTGAATGTGGTTTCTCTCAAAGTATCTTATTGTATGTAGTATTTTCAGACTGTGGTTGACCACGGGTAACTGAAACCATGGAAAGTGAAATTGTGGACAAGGTGGGGACTACTGTATTTTTTATTTCTAGAATATCAGTTTGGTTCTTTTGCAAATCTCCTATTTTCACAACTCTCCTTTAGTTCTTACATCATTTTAAAACATATTTAAATTCTGTGACTGGTAATTCTGATGTCTGAAGTCTTTGCAAGTCTGATTCAACCGTGTTATTTTTGATGTCCTTGGCTTTTGGTGCTTTGTTGCCTTGTGTGTCTGGTGAATTTTTCTGTGAGCTGCTCATTTTTGTTTTCTTTTTTTTATATTAAGAATTTGAAACTCTTAGCTCAAAATGTCTTGCTCCCTTCCTTCACGCCTCATTTCTCAGAATGCCATTCTCCTGGGTAGGCCAGAGTCCTGGACACACTGGTGGGAGGGATAGGTGGTGTGCCCACCACACTCATCAGTGAGGAGGCAGCGCAGTGTGAACTGGCCCTGGTGCTGTTTGGAGATGACCCTCGAGGGCCCTCATCCAGGGTCACTAAGTAGGCCCTAACTGCTTATTTTTCTTGGAATTTTATCAGTGAGAATTCTTTGAGGACTGAGACGATGAATAAAAGTTTGTCCAAGTAGGATCTGCACTTCTTCTATCAAGTGTTTGAGACCTCCACCAATCTGGGACCACTTTAAATTCCTGGCTTGAGGTTTCTCATGTGCAAGCCCACACGAGGGCTGGCTCAGTTCTCAAGGAGTGGCAAGGTTCAATTTTCCCCTGGGATGCCAGGAGAGATTTATTATTAGTTCACAGACAGTTCCACCATTTGGGATCCCAGCTTTATGGAGGGCTTTCCAATTAGGCCTCTTATTTTGCAAAGGTCTTGGGTTGTCTTAAACCCAGGCATCGAGGACCCCAAAAACTAATGCTGAGTTTCACCTGGTTTGTCATATACCCTCAAGGCAAAGGTTAGGCTTTGGTAAGCTGCTACCTCTCTTACATTTTTGCCCAAGTATTCCTTACTTTCTTGCCAGCTCATAGCTGTATTTAAAAAATATTTGCTGTCGTTATTTACCTAGTATTTTTAGCTGTTTCCAAAGGAGGATTAGTTCAGGCAACTATTCCACACTTATGCTAGAAACAGAAGGGGTCAGCCATTCCTTCTTCCAGTACTTTCTTTCTCTGGTTTTCTTTTCCTGGAGCTCCTGTCAGCTGCAGAACATCTATCAGTTTGGCAAAGTTCTCAATCTACCCTCCACTTCACCATCTTTATCTCTCAATGCCACCTTCTATATGACCCCCTCAGCTTTAACTCCAATTTATTAATCCCTTCTTTGACTGTAATTATTTAGCTCTTCTAGTGAGTTTTTTAATAACCATATTTTTATTTGCAAAATTTCTAAGAGTTCTTTCTTATGTCCAATCCCTATTTTTCTTTTTCTTTTCTTTTTTTTTTTTTTGAGAGAGTCTCACTCTGTCACCTGGGCTAGAGTGCAGTGGCGTCATCATAGCTCACAGCAACCTCAATCTCCTGGGCTCAACTGATCCTCCTGCCTCAGCCTCCTGAGTAGCTGGGACTACAGGCATGCACCATGCCCAGCTGATTTTTTCTATTTTTGGGAAAGACAGGGGGTCTTGAACTCCAGAGCTCAAGCAATTCTCCCGTCTCAGCCTCCTGGAGTGCTAGGACTACAGGTGTAAGTCACTGTGTTCGGCCTTACCCTTACTCTTGAGTTATGGGGATCATACCCTCTTTTATCTCTCTGATAATAAATGCACATTTTAAAGCATATTAGCATGTACTGTTTCAATCTCCTTAGGTATAAATTCTCTCACTTGTTGGGTTGTTGGCCATTCTTTAAGGCATTGGATTTTCTCATGTATTTTCTAATTTCTGCTGAGTGCCCACCATGTATGGTTTGTTTTCTTTTTCCTTGTAGGGCACTTTTTCTGTCGGGGCACGCAGAGTCATAAAATCAGAAGCACACCTTTCACTAGCTCTCTAGGCTCTTGCACTGTGAGATAACCCTACCCCAGTCCAGTCTGGTGCTGAATAGGAATTTAGTTGTAGCCACCAGGTATCCACGTCCTTCCGCAGCCTGTTTCCAGCTGCAATCTGAGGAGATGCAGGGAGTCTTTTCATCCTTTATTCCTAAGAAAGGAAGCCTGACTCTAGCCCTGGCAACTGTGGGCATGTTTGGTCCCTGTCCCTTGCTGGAATCTGAGTCCTGATCTTGTCTCACTGCTCAATACAGAAGCTGGCCACCTACCACGTCAGCCCTCACTCACAGCTACAAGTTTCTGCTCCTTTTCTACACAGGATACCTTCTGAGAGCAGTTGCATAGTTTTAACTTTAAGGATTTATTTATTGTGTGAGTGTGCTGGTCTCTGTGCGCACACACTCACTCCACTCACTCCACCACTATGACCAGAGTCCTTGGCACCGTCCACCGGAACTGAGCACAGCATAGAGGAAGAACACACGGGATGACTTGGGGCAGAGGCAGGAGGCTCAGGGGAAGCTCTGAAGGAAACTCAAGGGTGTGACCATCCTGGAGGAGACGCAATTCCAGTCCGCCACGGGTACCTGGAGTCAGAGATGATGCAGACAGCCCGTCAACCTGGAGAGTCAGCTCCACAGAGGACGCTCATGGTCCTAAAGCCAGGACTTTGGGGGTCCAAACCTGAAACCCAGCCTGTAACATCCAAATCTCCAGCAGAGTGAAGCACCCCAATGCAGGCCCTGTCCTAGGGGAGCCATAGTCTAGTTCTGACTGGTGCAGGAGGGAAAGGGGCTGCCTGGGGCTGGGCAGAGTGGGAAAAACAGCGCTTAGGGGCCTCAAGCTGGGAGTGGTCCCAAGTTGGGGGTTTGCCAAGGCCCAGTCTCTCCCTTCTCTCTCACACTGTGAAGGGATCCACAGAGCACCAGAGTGGGAGCCTCTCTAGCTGGCCCACAGACTCCTGTAAGGCCTAGGCTTGGGGGAGGTCTTAAAAGAACTCTCTCAGACCTTGTCTCTGTCACTCAAGGGTTTTGAAATTACCTCCCCTGGCGATGGACTGGGCCAACATTTGGTCCCAGATGGGCAGCCCTGGGCCTTCCCCACCCCTCCAGCCTCAACATGACCTGCCCAGCACAGGGGTTATTCATGTTAAGCACAGCTCTGCGGCCACCCTGTCCTGGAGCCCAAACCCACAGCACCCCAGGACCCAGGCAACATCTGACAGGTTTCTGCCACACAGGCGTTCACTTGACTTTATTTCCAGAAACTAAAAAAAGTTGAAAATACATACATATGTACAGACACAGGCACGCCCCAGAGTTCTTGCTGGCTCTGCCCCCAGTAAGAACGGCAGGAACGACTCGGGAGACCTCACCCACTAGGGTTTCAGACTTGACAGCGCAGAGTCACTGCTCTGAAGCCAAACTGGAGGTGATGGCAAGCCCAGCCCCGAGCCTGCCCGAGACCGTCCACCGACAGGAGAGGCCGGACAGGTGCAGGGGGGACAGGGCACACCTCAGTCGGAGTCGCAGGCTTCTTGTTCGGTGGTGGAGTCCACTGCAGAGGCTAGGCTGTCTTCCTGGCCTTTCAGCCTCTCACCTGGAATGGATGGCAGACAGGTGTGTTTGGGCCACCACCCAGAGGGTAGGACCCCACCTTGCCAGGCCCTGCACTTACGAATCAGCTCAGCGATGGCCCTCTGGGTCCTCTTTTTTAGCTTCTCCAGTTTCTTGGCCACATCTCTCTTGAGGTCCCTGGAGCAGGGAGGTGGAGGGAGGGGGGAGACTGAAGGCTGGCCTGGTGAGGCCTTGGGCCCCTCCCCTCCTGCAGCCTTCTGGCATCAGAAATCACATCCGTTGCCTGGGTAGGAGGCCAGGATGCTCCTCTCTCTCCCCTCTGTGCCCTCCAAAACCCAGCAGCAGCCATCCTTCCCCAATCCACTGAGATAAGGGGACTGGCACCACAGACCCACCCAACATGGGGGGCAGAGCTGGTGGGTAGCTCCTCAGGGATCCTCTCTTGGTCTGGTCCCCCCAGTCACCATCAGGGGGTAACCTGCTCTAGCCCACGGTGGCCCTTGCTCCTCCCCCAGCCACAGGCTCGCCCCCTCCACCGTGGGCTTCCAGAAGTGCATGCGCACTCAGCCTGTTCCCTCTGGCTCTGGGTTTCCTAGGACATACACTCCATGGCTTTGTTTCATCAAATTATAACACCCTTAGCTGGTAAGTACTTGACCCAGAACCAGGCAAGAGGGACAGAGCCCCTGTGTGTGGCCCAAAGTAAAGGAAGACACAAGCCTTCTGGCCTACACCATCCTTTCTCAGCCCAGTGAGATAAATGGACATCCCCTTTTCACAGATGCGGGAAGTGGGGCCAGAGGGGAACAGACTAGTCGGTGGCAGAACAGGGACAGAAACCTGTGTCGGCCCTTCCCTCTATCCCGCCTCACAATGTGGTCCCCTAAGGACAAAGGTCGGCTTTGCTCACATGGGACTTCCTGGAGTAGGGGTCTCACCCTTTCAGAAGGGGCTTCTTGAGGGACCTGCTTGCTGCTCCCCCTCTGCCTGAGGCCCTCGCCATCACCTTCCTCTCATTGCTCCATTCATGTCCTTCTCAGCACTCAGCTCCGACGCTAAGTGTCTCCTGCAGCTCTACGTCTGTACTGTCTGTCTCCTCACGGTGAGGGGGAAGGGCCCAGCCCGAGGCCCACGCCTGGCTCTAGAAGCCCCCCAGTTAGTCTGCACCCACCCTGCACAGCCAACACTCACCAATCAGGCTTCCGGGGAGCCAGGTTGGCCAGGTCCTGGGGAGGGAGGAGACACACATCAGGGCTGAGGGGTCCCGCCCCAGCCAAGTGGGAAGACAGAATAGGGAGGTAGGGAAATGGGAGAAAAGGAAGGAGGAAGGAAGGGGATGAGAACAAGGATGGGGGTGGAAGGAGAATAAAGACGTGAAGAGAAGGAAGGGGACAGAGGGAGAGCAGGTGGGGAGGGCAGCAGGACACAGAGGCAGCGAGGAGGACGGGGCGGCCCAGGCACTCACCACCTCCTCGATGACAGGCTCAGGCTTAGCGGCCTCCAGCTGCTCCTTCACCTTCTCCTCCACTAGAGGGTGCAAGACAACAACGAAGCTCTGTCGGAAAGGAGCTGCCACTCTGGAGTGACACTGCCTACTACGTAGGGCCCCAGGGAGAGGAGGGGACCCCAGGCTTCCCTGCACCTACCTTTCCTTGGCCCCAGGCAGCCAGGAGACGAAGCCCCTGCAAAGGGCCTGGTTTTCCAGGAGGAAGGCCAGCCCCAGGATGCAAGAATGGGAAGCAGCCAACGGAGTCAGCCAGGAAGCAGGGATGCTAACCTCAACTGTGAACCCAGAGGGCTGCCTGCACGTGTACAAAGTGCGGTTTTGTGAAGGGCCTTAAGGACTGGCTTTCCGCACAACCCCAGGGCTCCTGGGCTCTGAGGATGTCCTCTGGGGCCTGGCCTGGCCAGAGCCACTTGTGGCTTTTCTTCCCATCCCACCTCAGGCGTGTGCTCCCAAGATGAGGGGACAGGCACCGCCCAGTTCCACCAAGCTGCTGCCAGTGCAGCAGGCCTCCCGGCTGTCTGACCTGGAGGGTCCTGGCTCCCAGGGGACAGATATGGGAAGTAATAACAACTCTGGGCTCTGGGGACGTCCTCCAACCCCCACCACTCAGTGGCTCCAGGAGCACCCTTCCTGGGGCTCACCTCCCTCCAGCTGCAGATGTGGGGCTGGGGCTGCCTCCTGACCCTGAGGCCCAGAGCCACTCCTCACCCTCCTCCGCCCTGCCCTTCTGTTCCACCGCCCCGCCAGGCCAGTGGAGGTGGAGCCTAAACCTTGAAGCAAACTGCCAGGGAAGTGTCTGGATTTCAGGATGAAGAGGGAAGGAGCAGACTGGGATGTGGACAAATGGGCAACACTTTACTTTTTAACAATAGTAATGTATTTATCCATTTGTTTTACAATTAAAAGTTGGTAACAAAAAGAATAAAAACGGAGACCCTGCAGGGCCAGGGGCCAGGGATCTGCATGACTGAGAAGCTCCCAGGCCTGAGTCGGGTGGACAGCCAGAAGCTCCTGGTCCCTGTGCTGCTCCCCACGCCAGAGCGAAACGGCGAGCTCTGGGCTGGGCCCTCTCCCCCGCGTCTGTGCCCCGTGTTGCCCGCCCGCTGCTCTGCACGCCTGAATGGTTGGCCCCTCATCAGGGTCTCTTGCTCTGACCCACCCAGGGCCCACCAGGCCCATCACCCTGCTCTGATGCCCAAGGGCCCCAGGGCTACGTCCACTTCTCGGCCAAGAGGAGTCCTCTGAGGGGACGTGTCCTCTTCTAGGACCCCTCACAGGTCCCCAGGGTGGAAGCAGGGTTGCGGGGGCACCGGAGGCCTCTGTCAGAGCATTTGCACATCTGCCATGAGATGGTGACGGAGGGTCCTGGAGGCCCAACTCCTGCCCCGGTGCGGCTGTTTTTTTGTCGAGAGGTGGGGGGCAACTGACAGCGCCAGGGAGCAGAGGCAGAGAGCGGCGGCCCACCTACCTGCAACAGGTTTGGCCTGGGGCACCCTCCTCCTCTTCAGGTCCTCATCCTCGGGGACATAGTTCCGCAGCCTGAGTTCCCTAAGAGGGCCGAGAGGACAAGCAGAGATGAGGTCAAGCGTGTGACACGGTCTCAATCTCCTCATACAATTGCAAGTCAAAAGGCGATGAACCCACCAAACTGGTTACTTCCTGACTTTTCTCTAATCCCTCTGGAGATGGCCTGGTGAAAATGGAAGCATAGAACAGAGCGTCGCCGGGACAGGCCCGGGGCCCCCTGCTCTGCCACTTAGCAGCAGGACTGGCTGCTCTCCAAAGGCCCTGCCTGCTCTGTTGGGGTGTGGGTCTCTTCCAGAGCTGGGGGCAGAGATGCCCAGGGAGCATTCCCTGGGTGTCTCCTGGAGTATCCCCACTTCATAGCTAAGGAAACAGGGTCACACAGCAGTGGTTGCAAATCTGAACCCCAGGCAAGGTGTGTCTCCCAGCCAGGGCCAGAACTCCTGGGCCGAGTTACTCCTAAAAGAGAAAGCCAGTAGTCACCCACTAGGTCCCCAAGCCCGGCCCCCTCCCCAGAGCCTTCCTGCCCCGGGCCAATGACATGTCGTCCCTCCACTACTAGTGGCAAGGGTCTGGGTGTGCTGGGTCAAGGGCACGTGGCAGTGAGGAGCAGTGACACGTGGACAGGAGAGTGCTGGGGGCTTCAGAGGGGGCATGGCTGCCTGCTGCCTGTGGGAACGTGGACAGACTCCAGAAGGAGGCGGTGTCCAGGCCTGCGGGTGTAGTGGACAGGGCCAAGGCACAAAGCACGAGAAGCTGACCCCGCTCCATGACCGCAGGAGAGGCCTGTGAGGGCTGTGGAAGAGGCACAACTGTGTGCAAGGCTGGGAAAGCCACGGTCCACCTGGGCAGTGATGGGAACTGCACAGCTCCCACCCCTGCAAGAGGTCTTTCAAATGCTACCAGGGCAGACCCCAAGACCCCAAGAGGAGCCGTGAGGGGCCAGAATCCCACAGTGGGAGCTGCAGCCAGGGACCACGTTATTTTCCTCCTGTCTCAGTCTCCTCAGGCAAGGCTGGCTGCACCAAGAGCTCACTGGGGGCCTCCCCAGCCCAGCAACTCATCAAATCCCACCCCCCACCCCCCACACAGAAGCAGGTCCCCAGGAAGAGAGGGCCCCCAGCAACTCCACAGGGCAGCAGGGTGAGAGTTCCTGGGGGCTGCTAGGCCGCATAAAGGCAAGACAGCGACACTGGGACAGGCACCTAGACCCTGAGGATTAGAGAAGTGGCCCCTCACGTGCCAGCCAGGTGAGCGTGGGCTGTGGGTCCTTCCCCACTACCTCCTTTGGTCCTTGACTGCAGGCCCCTCAGAAAGCCCTGGGCCTCTCAGGCACGGAGCAATTTCCCAACAGGAGGCCTCCCACAGTCTGCCATCTCCCAAGCCCTCTGTCTGGCCGGGCAAAAGCATTGCTGGCTTCCCCAGCCCCTGGGAAGGCAAGCTTTCCCAGAGGTGAGGCAGCTGATGTCTGTGGCCACACAGCTTGGCAAGTGGCAGTGCGCTGAACTTGGAGGCTTTCAGATACCAAATTCATTCTGCTCCCTACCCTCGCTCACACACCATCTCCTTCCCTCCTGCCAGGGACCTGGGGCTGAGCCTCTGTGACAGGGTGAGGGCGGGCACAGCACCAGCATCACCTGTGGAGGAGGCCCACGCCACACTCCCAGGGCCTGCACCCCTAAGGAACAGGGACACCCCACCTGTCCTGCTACCCCTCATGCCTGCCTCGGGCCTGGGGGTAAACGTCAGGCCACTGCGGCGCAGGGAGAGAAAGTGAAGCATGACTTGGTGCAGCGACTTTCGTTCACAACAGGGTGGGGTGAAAAGAGGAAGAGAAACTGGGTGTGGGAAGAAAACTGCAGGAATTGAGGAAAAAAACCTGTCACTCTCAGAAACTGTCTCCAGGGTTCTGTGAGAAGTTGGTAGGAGAGAGGAGTCAATGAACTGTACCCAGAACTCACAGCAGCAACGAGCACCCATGCGTCCAGCCCCTCCCTGCCGCCCATGGCTTCAGCAGGCCACCGCAAAAAATGAGGGCACAGCGGGGAAAGGAGAGGCCAGAAGCCCGGCCCTGCCCCAGAGCACAGCACTGGTCAAGCCGTCAAGAACACCCGAGTTCCCACCACTATAGGATGGTCCCATTCTGGGCCTCAGTTTCCACATCTATAAACATGGAGGTTGTGCTGGGTATGCCCAGCTCTATCAAGCTGGGCTCCAAGCCCTTTCCCGACTCATCTTCAAATCTTCGAGAGCTAATGAAGAGACTTCCCCTCCCTAATGCCCACGTAACCGCCCTCCCCTGGCAGACCTCCACTATCGCCAAAGGGCAGGGGTCTCTGGGAGAGGTCGTGGAGCCCCAGGTTGGGCTGGGGGGCCTGGCCTTTCCAACACAGGCCCAGTATTTAACCTCCCTTCTTCAAACAAGTTAACAAACCTGACAACAGATATATTTTTAAAAATCTATTTATTGGCCTTGGAGAAATACCAAACTGACAAGGATTTCAGAGGCTGCGATCATGGAGATAAGGGAAAAGCAACGAAGTGAGCCTGACATCGGATACCTGTTTCCCCTTAAGTATTTGTCCGTTTACAAGCAGTGGCTGTAAAGCTGAGAGGCTGAGAAGAGCCTACAATCTCATGGGGCTGGAGAGAGATGCATGTTTAAGGCAGCCAAGGAGTAGGGTCCTGGCAACACCCCCTGCCCCCCCACTGCCCGCCTTCTGTGGTGACCCCCCCCCCATTAGCCCCATCCTAAGAGCAGGGGTGAACCTGAAACAGACCACTCTTCCCGGGGACTGAAACGTAGCTTGGTATGAGCACAGGCGTTAACTGGCCTGCCCTTTTGGCAGAGGAGACGATGTAACTGGGTACTGGTGAGAGGAAGCCTCTTTATCAGTCCTGAAAGGGAGAGTCGGGGTACCCCTGGCCTAACTGCCAGCTAGAAGGTAGAATAAATTCTCTCTGAAGGAAAATAAATTATCTAGAACCTCAAATTATCCTAGAATTTTTCATATACAATATCAACATGCAAGATTCAATCAAAACCACGAGAAAAAACAGAATATACTCACAGGAAACCCAGATGTTTGAATTATCAGAAATGAAATTTTAAATAATTGCAATTAACAGAAGTTCAGGAAAGGAGACCACAAGATCATTTGAGCAGAGAAGTGGAAACTGTAAAAATTAATCAAATACCGGGCATAGTGGTGTGTACCTACAGTCCCACTACTCAGGAGGCTAAGGCAGGAAGATTGCTTGAGCCCAAGAATTCAAGTCCAGCCTGGGTAACATAGTGACACCCCATCTCAATTTTAAAAAATAAAAATTAGAAAAAAAGTTAATCCAATGGAAATCCTACTACTGAAAAATAGAACCAAATTAAGAATTCAATAAATGGGCTCAACAGCAGTTTAAGTACAGCTAAAGAAAGGATTAGTGAACTGCAGGGTATGCAGACTGAGACACAGAGGAATAAAGTTGGCAAATACAGAAAAGACCTAAAGACATACGGAATATGGTGAGAAGAGCTAACATACAAATAATTAGAGTTAATGACTGGAAAATTTACAGAATGAAAAAATCGTACAGAATTTATGAGAGAATTAGTCATCGAACCATAAATTAAAGAAACATTATGAACCCCAAAGAAAAGCACACCTACGCAAATCATTGTCAAACTACTAAAAACCGAAGACAAAGAGAAAATTTTAAAGACACCTAACTTTCAAAGGAACAATGGAAACTGACAGCCAACTTCTCAAGTGAAACTATGAAAACCATAAGACAATGGAATAATATCATGGAAGTTGGGAAAGAAAACAAAATGCCACACCAGAATTCTAAATCTAGTTTAAAAGCCTTCAAGAGAAAGACTTTTCCAGATAAAGAAAAATTGGGAGGAGAATTAGACATCAGTGGATCTGTTATTCAAGAAATACTAACGGGAGTACTTCAGGCTAAAGGAAAATGATCTCAGGTGGAAGCATGGAACTGCAGGGAAAAAATGCATCAGACAGGGTAAATACATAGATAAACCAATTAATAATGACGTATAAAATAGTAATAATGACTTGTAGGATTTATTAAAATATAGCAACAATAGCACAAAAGACAGAAAGAGCAGCAAATGGCATTAAAGTGTTCTGTGGTCCTAGCACTGTATGGGAAATCGTAAAAGTACTACTATTTTTTGTTAGACTTTGATAAGGATGTATGTTGTTATCCCTGTGGAAACTACTAAAGGAAAAAGAGCATATAATTAACAACTTAACAAAGGAAGGAAATGAAATGATTAAAAATTTAAAAATCCAAAAGAAGACCAACATTAAGATACAGGAAGGTCAAGAAACAAATACTAAGACAATAGGTTCACACACAAAGCAGGCCCAAGCTGCTGTCCTGGAGAGGAGCGCCCATTACAGCGTCTGGTGCTGCCACAGCTCTGAGAGACTGGGAGAGTGTGCCTACACCTTGCCAGCCAAACCAGTAGGGCAGGCCAACACCCAAAAACTTGTCAGCTAGCCAGGAAATGCTGAAGCAGCCTGCACTCACTAGGCAGTCATTGGCAACTGGAAGCCACCCTTCTGGAGGCCAGTGGAGCCAAGCGCTGGTTCTGCTACCCCCATTTTAGAATGAGGGGGTTGCTGAAGGGAGGAGGTGCTAAAGCCTTGACTTCCAACAGTATATCCTGGCTCCAAATCCCGTCTTTGATACTTTTGAGACATGGAAAGGATCATCGCTTCACTGGTGCCCATATGGAAATCAAGGACATTCATCTTTCATGAGGCTGGGGAGGACTGATGTAGGCTGTGGACACCAACACTGAACAGAGCTGTGTCCTATAAGACTTTGGTCTCCAACCCCCAGGCCACAACCCTGTTAGGAACTGGGCTGCATATCACTGCCTGAGCTCCACCTCTGCCCCCCATCCCTCCCTACCCCCAGTCCATAGAAAAATTGTCTTCCATGAAAATGGTCTGTGGTACCAAAAAGGTTGGGGGACTGCTGCTATAGGACCGAGGTCTCATCTTCCCACTCCACATTGCTGTCCCAGAAGCCCTTCCCCAGACCCTGAGAGCTCTACCTGCTGGGATGCGAGCGTGGCAGACTTACGGTCCAAGATGGGACAGCGCACAGAGAGTAATCTTCCAAAGCCTTGTATGCAGCTGGGAACAAACAGCCCAGCAGACACACGCATGGCCTGCCAAGGCTCCTCAAAATACTCCCAATTGTATGTGGGTGTACCAAAGTGGATAGAAAGTCATCCTTGTGTGGCCCACAGGGTGGCAGGGATGTACCCATTTCTGCACACTGCACACCAAGTGGCAGGGCCACCTAGGACACACCACGGGTAGTTGAGGCCTAGCCAAAGAACAGCCTCCCTGCTTGTCTCTCCCTGCCTGTCTTCCCAGTCTGTCTGGTCTCCGTGAGTTTGGAACCCAGCCCGGCCAGGAGCCTGGCTTATTTTACTCATCTCCGCAGCCCTGACTGCTCAGAACTGGGTGTGGAAGGCACCTGGACTGAAACCTGGATACAGGAAAGAGAAGACAGGGCTCAACTCCAGGGGCCCTTCCTATGCCTCAGGCAATGCCAGGGCAATGAGCCACAGGAAGTGTGGGACAATCCCCAGTTCCCCAGGAGCCAAAGGCAAAGGTGTGGGAGAGATCCAGGCCAGGAGATCCCCCAGCCTTTCAGCCAGCCCTCTCCTGTCCTAAGGCTGCAAAACAAAAGGAGACCTGAGCCAGGTGCTCTGGAGGACACAACCACAAGAGCCCCTTCCTAGAGCTAACCCTTTCCTAGGGGAGAGAGCATATCACGCAAACTGTTTAGCTGCCCTACGTATGGTCCACGCCAAGAGTAGCACGCCTGTTGGCAAAAGGGACAATGAAGACACTCTCTATGAATTTTTGTGGAATGAATGCCAAGATACACTATTGGATTGAGAAAAGCAAGGTGAAGAACAATAGCACAGTAGGCTATCCTGCATGTAAAAAGGAACATGTAGGAAAAGGGATAATCTCAGCATATTTGCATATCTCTGCACAACCTACCTCTGGAAGAAACCAAAAAGCTGGCCCCAAAGGTGGTCTCCCAACTGGGAAGATGGGAGTGGAGGAACATGTGTTTCCCTATGTACCATGCCTTTTGAATACTGAACCACATCAATCCCTCACATACTCAAAAATTATTAATAAAATATACAAAGATACACCCAAATAGCTACAGCATTTAAAAATGGATCATTATATAACCGTTAAAAATGTTTGCAAAGGATTATTCTGGACATGTAATAGAAAATTCATAGAAGAAAAAAAACAACAAAAATATTGACAGTGAATAGGAGTGATTTTTACTTGCTTCTTTGATTTTCTGTAGTTTCCAGAATTTCTATAGCAATCAGTATTCTTTCAACACAGAACCAACCAACCAGTGGACAAACGGAAATAAAAAGGAAACAACAGAGAGGCTGTTTTTGGAATAGAGCAGTGATCCCCAACATTTTTGGCACTGGCAGCAGGCACTAATTTCATGGAAGACAATTTTTCCACAGATGAAGGTGCGGAGGGCAGGAAGGCAGAGTTCAGGCGATGATGCGAGGGAGCGAAGGGGAGCAGCCCACCCACATGCTCTGCAGCCCGGTCCCTAACAGGGAGTTGGGGACCACAAGAGAAGACTACGGCGGAGCCTGTATCAGGCAGCACCCAGCTGCTGAGCTCCAGGGACCACCAGTCTCTGTGGCCCAAGGCCAAGCTGCCCCCCAAGCCAAAGGGAAGCAGAGACCAGGACAAGCTCTGGGGGCTTCTTGCCCCAGAGTCTACAGGAAGGGCAGCCCAGTGAGCCCAATGGCCTCTAGGACACTGCCCTTTGCACCAAATGCCCTGGACCACTCACACAGTCCCCTCCATGTTGGCAGCCACTGTCTGAGTTGAACTTCGTTACCTTTCCACAGGAGGCAGACACAGCGACCACCTCGGTGCCTCCACTCTCACTCCCCTACCCAGGGCTCCCAGTGTCCCCAAAGCAAGTTGAAACTTGTCCCCATGGTCCTGGCCCCACAGCCTGTTCACCCAGCAGAGACCAGCCTGTCTGCTACACACTTTCCAATCCAATAATAGGCTTCAAGCTTCAACAGGTGGCCCTGTGGGCAGTGCCTCCCCTTCCCCAACAACTCCACCCCCTCCAAGGTGCAACTGCCCACTCTTCTCCTGAGCCCACTTGCCTCTCTACCCTCTACGCAGCAGCCAGTACACTCTGTGCACGGCCCTGCGATGGCTGTACGCCTGTCCTTCACAGCTTGCCCTACAAGCTCCTAGTGACCGAGCTCCAGCACTTTAGCACCAGGCAGCTGGATGAGGGGCTCAGCATATACTTGTCTCAGGCTGGATAAAGGAATTCAGGGGGGCTGGGCGCGGTGGCTCACGCTTGTAATCCTAGCACTCTGGGAGGCTGAGGCTGGTGGATTGTTTGAGATCACGAGTTCAAGGCCAGCCTGAGCAAGAGCGAGACCCTATCTCTACTAAAAATAGAAAGAAATTAGCTGGACAGCTAAAAATATACAGAAAAAATTAGCTGGGCATGGTGGCGCATGCCTGTAGTCCCAGCTACTTGGGAGGCTGAGGCAGAAGGATTGCTTGAGCCCAGGAGTTTGAGGTTGCTGTGAGCTAGGCTGACAGCACGGCACTCTGGCCAGGGTGACAGAGCCAGACTCTGCCTAAAAAAAAAAAGGAATTCAGACAGCACTCAGGAAAGAGCTTTGTGAGTAGCCTGGGGCTCTCTGAGCCTGTAATGAATTGCAAAGAAGAAGGGAACAAAGAAATTGTGCCCAGCAGATGTAAAGAAGGCAGGAAAGTGGCTGGGCTGGGGCAGCAGATTCCTAAGTGACTTCTTTGTGGCAAAGCAACAGGTCAATGCCCAAGTTCACATTCCCTGAGTCTCCTAAAATGGTGAAACATTCCTTTTCCATTTCCTTTACTCTGCTTCCTCCTTGGGTGTCTAGGAAGACCTGCCCAGTGCCGGAACAGGTATGGGACCACAGTGAACTCTTCCCGAGGTCTTCCTCAAGGCCCCGGGTGTGTGCTGGCCAGGGACATTCAGGGGAAATAACTCTTTGGGGTGTTTTTTCACACCTTCTGTATGTATCCCTGAGAGGAAGTGGATGGAGAAAGTTGATGTTCTCAGTAAACTATAAAACCCAGGAGTTCCAGATTGTAGAAATAAAAGGAAGCTTTGAGATTATGTATCTGGTCCAACTCCATTACTGGCAAACAGAGTAAAGTAGTACAGAGAAAATCTGTACTACTCCTGGAGGTTTCACAGTCCCTGGCCCACTTCATTCATTCATGCTACCAGTGGTGTCAGCCTCTTTTCTCACCCCATAGACGTTGCAGTCACTCCACACTCACCCCTTGCCCTGGACCCTTGGACAGAGGCAGAGAGAGAACACGGACAGAGAAGTTCCACATGGCCTGCTTCCAGAGAACAAGGCCTCCCCACCTGGCCACCTTGGTCCCTCCTGCCCATCCAGGCCCATCAGGGGCCAAAAAAGGACAGTTGGCGTGAGGCTCTCCTCATAGTAACAGACCACAGGGAAAGCCAAGTCCAGCATGAGCCTGCAGGGTTCCTGGAGGCCAGCATGGGCCAGAGAATTCAGCAACTTTGACCATAGAAGGCTTTCATTTTTAACATTCAGAGTACAGAAACACAGGAGCTCTTCTGGGAAAACAGCCCGCCCCCACCTAACCCTCTACTTGCTTTAGGCTCTGCACATGGAGACTCACCCCCATGTTCCCAACATAAATAACAAGGCCTTGCTTGCTGCTGCCAAAGGCCAGACCCTAGAAAACCATGAAAACTAGGGGAGAGGCAACTCTCCCAAATGGTGTGCACAACTGCTCCAGAGGCTGATCTGGTCATTCTTTCAAGCTCCATTAAAATGTTCAAACCCCTTGACCCAGTGATCCTGCTCTGGGGAAACCATTCCATAGAAACAATAACAAAACAGGGACAAGCAAAACAAAACATCCTATATGCCAGTGTTTCTCGCAGCACAATTTGTAACAGCCATGAGGCAGACACCTCTGGGCTCTCCTCTGACAGAGTCCCCTAAAGCTGTAGAGGTACCAGTGCCCTTCCAGAGAGGGAAAACAGCTCAGAACAGTGCGATTACAGCACCTGGCTGTGAAGGCAAAAAAAAAAAAATTCCGTACAGGTAAAGTGCAGACAGGGACAGCACACAGATACTGGAAATAGAAAGTCCATGGAGGGATGTTTTTGTTTGGTGGTTGTTTAACATTTTCCTTCAGAACACTTGATGGTTGGCTTAGCCACTGTCAGGCAGAGGAGACTGTCCTACAGCTGTCCCCTAGCAAGGCAACTCTGGCTCCACTCTAGGGACAAGGTACAGTACAGGGCAATAAAAGCTCCGTCCCCTTCTCCTATCCAGCCCAGCCCAGGCCTCCTCCCCTTCTGACTACACAGAGAAGACACAGGTCATCTGGAGCACATGACACAAGAACTGGCAATGGCAGGAGAGGGCCACATCGCAGCTCCAAGGGGTGGACAAAGCCTCCCAAACAACCCCTGGCAAATGCCTCCTTAGAGGGTTTCAGGAAAAAGAGTGGGAGCTCCCATGTCCTCCCCCAACCCCAAATCATGGGCCATAGTGAATGGGATAACCCGCCCTCTCAGAAGGAGCACCCTCCACACATTGTCTCTCCACGGGTACCTATCTCTCAAGACTCCCTTCAACACAGGCAGAGGTTGTTGTCAACATTTTCTAGAAGTGGAAAACAACCAGAGATGTGCAGATATACCCAAGTTCAGGGAGGAGCCGGAGCCAGAATCCAAACCCAAGTTTCTGGCCTTGAGGTGGACCCCTATGCCAACTTCCCCCACTGGGCTCCTCAGGGACCTGCAACCACTGTAGAGCAGTCAGGCTGTCTGACAGAGTGGCTGGGGGTCCTGCCGGGGGTTGCAGGTGGCTCAGCCAGGGATCTGGGGACTCAGTGTTTCTCAAGGGAAAAAATTCCACAACTTGTGTCCCCAGCAAAGTCCAGTCAGTACAGCATCATCCTGGAAACTTCTCTCTCTCCGCAGAAGCCCCATCCTCGCAGCTCTTCCAGCTGCGTGAAAAACCCTTCCTCAGCCTCTAAAATCAGTAGATCACAGGCGTTAGAGGCAGGAGCTTTAGAAATAATACAGTCATGCCCTCCCTTAAAAACAGGGAGGCCAGGAGAGCCAGAGCTGGCTGGAAGTGAGACCCCTGTGGGCGCCCCACCAAGACAGATCAACAGCTACGGCCACCCAAGCTCACCCAGCCGTGTCAGCCCCAAAGCCCACCAAAAGGCCCCTGACGGATGGTTTATAAACAGCCAATAGCTGTTGCAGGGAACGACCAAGGCCAAATGTTACTTAAATCAGGCCCCTCGCCCGCTGAAGCTCCTGTCACACGTGGGTCATGTGGTCTGCACCCACTCTCCCCAACTCTGCAGAACCCAACCCAGTCCTCTAACTGACAGGTTGCATTTTGCATTCACCCCACCTGAAAATCCACCGCTAATGGGGACTTAAAAGAATTAGAAACAGCTGGTATGTCAAAAATCAAGGAGTAAAAAATCATGGTGCTCTCAAAGAAATATTAAATATAAGCAGCCACAGAGAATTTTATAGAATTACACTTATCAAGATAGTCATGATACGGTATGTGAAAAAGGTTACAAAACAACAGGATATACAGATACATGCTAATCTGTATTTTATAAGTTTTCTACACTTAAAACATCTGTAATTTATGTACTTTAAATATCAATTTAAACTTAAAAAGAGGATAGGAGTAAAGGCTTATGGCAGCTGAGTTAAATCCCAAAGGTCCCACAATATGAGAACTGGATTGGCCACACTGGCCATGCAGGACTGAGATGCTGGGGGAATAGGGCCTATAAAGTCTCCTGCCCCTCACCCTCCCAGGGCCTACCCCACCCCACAGACCACTCCGGGGAGGTGGATGGTGCTCAACCCCATTGGGCTACGCTGGGCTGTACTCTGCCAGCCCCTGCTGCACTCTGCCACAGAGAGACACTCCTCTTTTCACCACACAGATATCTGGCATCCCTGAGGGCCACCCCTCTAGCCCTAGCCAAAGGCCATGTGGGACAGAGGCCACAGCACCTCCCCATTCAAGGGAAGCACTAAGTACTGGTGGTGGAGCAGAGCCGAGTGTGGCCTGCTTTGGGAGCTTGCAGACGGCCTCATTCCTCATCTGCAACATGAGGAGGCTGGACGAGCTCAGTTGTTTCCATGTCAGATAGGAACCAGGGAGGGGCCCCAGTGCCAGCTCCACTCCCTTTCAGTTGGGAGATTTTAGCCAAGTCACTTCACCTGCCTGAACTGTGGTTTCCTCACCTATAAATGTAGACCACACCTAGTCCCAGAACAGGGGTGAAGATTTCATGAAAGGGCTTTGGAAGCACTGAAGATCACAATATACAAGATAGCTGAATTTTTTCCACACAGAAAGGATGCAGCTGTGCTCCCACCCTGCCCCTTACACAGAAGGGAGGTGCTGGCACATGGTGAGTTGACTTTACCATATCCCTTAAACCAATTCTCTTTTGATTCATCCTTCTACATTCCCAGGGCTACACCTGAGAAAGAGAGTCATGAAAACAGGGCGGCTGAAGGTCTCTGTGCTGTTGCTTCCCCACTGCCCATGACGGAGACATCCCCAGGCCTAGAGGACTGAGATAACTCAGGAGGCGTGGGTGGGAGCCGCCCTGGTTGTTACCAGTAGAGTGGAGCAATGTGTGTCGAATCAAGCTGACATCACAGACTGCGACACACCCTGGTGCGTGGACACCATCTCTGGGACCCAACCTGCAGAGAAGGCCTGGCACTGGCCTGACTAAAGGGTTTGGGCACCAGGCCAGAGCTCGGCGTTGCTGGGGTGGGACCTCTCTCCATGAGAGAGTCACAAACATCAAGTTAGGGAACAGGTTTTCCATCTCTGAAGAAGGCCAGTGGCCTAGTTTCTTTTGCAATATTTGACACCCACTTCAGGGCAAACCACTGTCCCTGATGGTGACCGACTGCTCCAGCAGTGTGCAGACGCTGAACCAAAGCCACAGAGAGGCGGTGGCTGTGGGGGTTGGGGGCTTGGGACTTGCCCGTTCAGGCACGTAACAACATGCACTTGCCTTCTCCTGTACCAGAGAGGGTGTAACACCTCCCTTCTTCTCCCACCTGTCGGCCCCAACCCAACAGTCCTTCCCATGAGGCAGGGCACCTACGAAACCCTACCCTAGACACACCTCCATGGCACATATCAGCCAGCCTGCCGTCAGGAGGAAGTGACTGAGGTCTTAAAAAAAACCAACAAAAGCAGCTGACATGAGTACCCCTCCAGCTTTGCAGGGCACAACACCTTGTGTCAGCAGTAGGTAGGGGGCTGGGGGAGGGGAGCTGCCTTGGAGATGAGTCATCAATGCCTCTGCAGAGTTAGCCACAAGAAGGTTGGCTGGGACAGAGCAGAGTCAGCCCAGAGAAACAGGGGCCCTTCTGGGGGTGGTGACACATCCCTCCTTCCCACAGAGCCTGGCCTGGGCTGGTCGAGCTGCTGGGGCTCACGCCCACCTGATGGGGATTCAGTTGTATGGGGATGGGATAGGATTTATCCTAGGAGAGGAATAAAACTTTTAAAAAGGAATTTCCATCTATAGATTCATGCAATTCTGATCAAAATCCCAGCAAGCTTTTTTCCCTAGATATTAACAAGCTGATCAAATGTACAATGAAAGGCAAAGGAAATAGAGCAGCCAAAATAATTCTAAAAAGGTGTCCTCAGGCAGTGAGGCAGGGCCATGGGCAGGGAGGCAGGGGAATGACTCTTCCAGATGGCTGGAGAGGGGCAAGGCCCTGGGGTGCCTACCTCCAATCCTGTTGGGCATTCTCATTTCTTCAGCCACAAACCTTGGCCCAGCAGTATATCTGATGAGACAAATGGATCTGCAGAATGAGGCCACACAGCTTATTTCCAAGGACTATCTAATGTATAAAATAAATGAGGCTCTACAAAGTGGTTCCTAATCATTAACTTCTCGGTCACATATGCTTATTTCTACTCCCATCCATTCACCTCACTGTTTTCCCAACTATTGCCCTATGTGCAAAGTTATATAAGTTATCTAAAAGTTAACTCTGCCTTTTCAAGGTCCTTCAGCTCTCTCAGGAAGGCCTCACAATGTCTTCCTTCTGCCCAAAGCCCCAGCACTGGCTGGGAGGGCAGGCGTGGCATTTGCTCCATTCATTAGGTGAAGCAAGTTTTCTTTTTCTTCCTGTCTTCACTTGAAGAGACTGAGGCTCACTGACGCAATGCAACTTGCCCAGGGTCAGAGAGCTAATAATTGGCAGGGCCCGGCCTCAAATCCAGGACCTACTTCCAAATCCTGAGCTCACTCCATCTGCCTAGCTCCTATAATTTCAGGGCCTACTGTAGAATCAAGAATCTCCTCAACATTTGTTATTTTCTCCAAGTCCTTAAGTTAAAAAAAAGTGCATGATGAACTAGCTGCACCAATCAGTGAAACTGGCCACCAGGCCTCTGCAAGGGACACTGAGTGACCTGGAGGGTGACAGGGGGCAGGTGGATCCTGCTCTGTTGGTTGACAGGGGCACAAAGGGAGCTGACACTCATGGGGTCATCCAGTGGTTAGAGTTCTGAGTGGGTGACAGTGTGGGAGGACTTCACGTCAGGGCATAAGAGGAGAAAGTGGGGAGGAAAGGAAAGGGAAGATGCCCCCCAACCTCCCCCTGGTGGGGGCTTGGTTGGGGGAGCATCAGAGAGAACTTAGCTTCGTCCATCCAGGCTGGGCCCCAGGTCTCAGATTGGAAGGGGCCCCCAGTGACACTGTGTAAAGCTAGAATTGGGGTTCATGAGCAGGGCCTTTGGGGGATGGGATGATGTGTATTGATGTCCCAACAAGAGGTTATACCACCCACCCTTTCACACTGCAGGTTCTCAGCTCTGGGCCTTTGCTACCCACACCCCACCACTCAGATTCCAGACCTAACTCAAAAGGTGTATTCTCCACGAGGCCTTGTCCTGCTGCCCTTGGCCAAAGGCAGCCCAGGGAGGGCACTGCACTTCTCTCAGGATACTTCAGAAGGGCTAGTGCCCACAGAGCCTCCCACCTGGCACCTGGGCTCAACTCAGGCTGACCTGGACTGAAGAAGCAGGCTGTTACCACCTCCCAGGAGCCAAGTAATCCGGATGCTTGCTGCTGACTGACCTCAGAGGTCATCCTTCCAGTGGAGTAGAAGGTCACCTCTTTCTTCCCAGTGCCAAAGGAGGCTGTGGGAGGGGCTGTGGTCTAGGGGCTCTCTGGAGTCTGCTCCTAATCCATAAGCATCCTGCTTGGGAGTCCTTTCCAGACTTGGGGTACAGATAAGGAGAAAGACCCCCTTTCCTGGGATAGACAGCCTCTGTTGCATCCCACTCTTTGTAGAAAGCCCTGCAGTCTAGGGTTAAGTCCACGTGGGTCTGGCCCCATGTTATAGTGACCAAGGCTCTGACCTGCCTTCCTAAATAACCCAAGCAAGCCCTCTGCTCTAAATCTGTTAAAGTCCCATGAGTCTGCTTTTCTCTGGGGGCTAAAAATACAGCCACAGTCCTTGCTAAGGCCAGGCTTCTTAGAGAAGTCCACCTGCCCAACGTCTCTAGACGGACAGCCCCAGACACCAAGCTCCTGATTACCAGGCCAGACATGTTCCACCACACTCCACTGCCTGCAAAGAGGCCGGGTTAGAGAAAAGCGGAAGAACATGATGAGTGGAAGCAGAACCCAATTCACTGTCCAGCATGCTTGGTCCCTGGGCCGTGGTAAGAAACAGGACAGGGCCCTGCACTTGCCCAGCTCAGGACAGGGCATCAGAGCAGGTCTTGTGCTCCACCACAAATGGCCTGTTAGGCCCAGCAGTGAGCAGGGCGTTCGCACGGGGCCTCACATGGCAGGGCCTCTCTTATCCAGGGCTCACTGATAGGAACCTGAAACTACATATACCCTTCATTTTCTTTTTCACACTGTTTTCATTATGAAATATCTCAGCACATAGAAACGTTCAAAGAGTAACATAACACATGTACTCACCTCCCCCAGAGTCAACATTTTGCCATATTAGAGACAGGTTTGTCCCTTTCCCTCTTTTCTTCTTTTTAAACAAAAATCACACATCACAGACAGACCCTTTTCCTAATCCTGTTTCCTCCCTGCTTCTCTGGGTGAGACTATGAGGCCATCACTCCCATGCACATGTCCACACTTCTGCTTTCCACTTTCTTAGAGCAACTGACATCTTATCACACACCTGCTTCTTAACAGTCTGTCTCCCTCCAGAGAATGTCAGCTCCGTGAGGGTAGGGGCTGTACTCTGTTCCCTGTTGCCTCCCTGGGCCCTACAATGGTTCCCTATACAGAGCAGGCAACCAATAAAGTCAGTACTTATTGACTGAGTAACACACATATAGTATCATTCTGTTTCTAATTCTGATACAAATGTTCCTGCCCTGCATGCCTTAATTCTGAAACCTGCTTCTTCCTTTACTCAACACCATGTTTTGAGATTCAGTCACATGGTTCAACATACAAGTCTCCTACTGCATGACCCACCCACCTGTTTGCCAGTAACTTTTCTTTCTCATCGAGGAGGAGGAGGGTCAGAGAAGAGACCACCAGCAAATCAAAGAAAGTATAGAAATCGGAACTCAAGGCTCTAGTGAGCAATTGAGAACCTAAGAACAAACCAGAAGACCAAAGGGCCTCTAAGCAGTTACCACAAAAAGGGGGAAACTGTGCAGGCACCCACCCCAAAATCACACAAGTCTGGGGTCACCTGGCAAAGGAGCAACAACGTGGCCTTTGTCTTAACATCACCAGCCAGGGACACACAGTGCTGGGGGCTAAGGCTCAACAAAAAGGCCCCGCCCCAGTGCCAGGGGACCCAGGCCACCGCTGAGCAGCAGCACAAGCTCTCAGCATAGAGCTGGTGCTCATCTGACTGAGTGAGGATGTGTGAAAGCACTCTGTGAGCCGTGTTTGAGAGCTGCTCCTGATTAAGGCAGAGATGAGGGCCTGCACTTGGGGAGGTTCCACTCACATTGGTGAAGGCAAAAAAAAGGCTGTAGCATTAGGAAGGCCTGCTCCAATGTGCCTATCCAGCTTTCTCTAGGGAGCATGCCCTCCCCCTACTGCCCTCCTCAAAGCACAGCTCAGCGCATCAAGATCCACCCCCCAAGTTGGCAGGTGCCTGCACAGGCCCTCTGCCTGAAGGAAGCTGCTCAGGGCAGAGGAAATCAAGACACACAGTGTGACCCTAGGCAGAGGGCCCCAGCTCAGGGCTGTGCATGGGAGGGAAGGACACGAGACCTCAGGAACTGCTGGCAGGGGGGTGCTAGTCAGACAACTCACAAAGATCAGCCACACGGCATTCCCACCCCACACGCTGGCTCCTGCAAACAGCTCCCAGGGATTTTCGAGGCAAAACAGCCTCTGAAACTCTATAGAGGTTGCAGACTCGGGGAAGATCTCGTGCCTGCAACCACGAGGGAAGGGCATCCAAGCCCCTCACATGTTCTGTGTTTAGGCAACTTAAGTTGTCAACCACATGACAGTATTTGGCAAAAGAAGATAATACTCTAAATGAACTACTGAGGGAGCAAAGCTGGGGAGCAGGGGAGCACAAACAAGAGAAGGAAGAGTCAGCCTTTGCGATGACAAAGGCGAAGGACAGAAGAAAAGGACCTCCAGGCTGAAGGGCAGTGTAAAGAGATGGATGGATGAAATGCTGGGCAGGAAATGTCGGGTGCGGGGGGTGGTGCTAAAGGGCAACCAGGGCAGCTTGGGCGAGGCCAGATGGCCAGGCAGAGCTTTACACACCAGGTACAGAAGAGGGACCTGATTTTTTAGATGTGGTGGAACCATGCCACAACAGGTGCGTGAGAGGAGTAAAAAGACATAATGTGAGGGTTAGAAATAAAACATAGGTGGTTAAGAAAGACCGATGACAAATGGGGGAGAGAAAGCAGAGAAGGCCCCAAGGAGTGAGAAGGTTGAGATTTCCAGGTCTGAACAAAGCAGCTGGGGGGGGGGGGCGGACAGAACAGAGACTCTGAATGCAGAGTTGGAAAGATGTAAAGACCTTGGGACCTATGGGTGCTGGGGGAGAGAGAAGGGCCAAGAGCCCCACATGGGCATTACCTGTGCTTCTCGCCTTCTTCCTCCTCTTCTCTGAGCTGCTTGGTCTTTGGTTCCCCATCTTCCTTGTCCTACAAAGAAAGGGAGGAAAGCCACCTGCTCAGATGGATGCTCCTAATTCCACTCCACGCTGCCCAGGGAGCTGATGAAGAACAGTAGATCTCAGGAGCCAGACACCCTGGCAGGGACCAGCTTGTTGTTCCAGCCTCCAAGCAGGGCACATGCCTACTGCATCTGACAGGCACAATCGTGGCGCCTCAATGCCTACCCCTCACTGCCCAAGCAGAATTTAAAAACACACGACCCCAGCCTGGTCCCAGGCACATGGTGACCACTGGGAGGAAGAGCTGGAAGGTTTTAGGTGGTGAGAAATGGAGCTGGTTGGTGCCACAGAGGGCCCACACTGGCAGGCCACTGGCCAACTTCATGGGTTTGGATGGAGCCTCCTGCTGAGCTGCGAGAGACTGGGGGAAGAACAGTCACCAGCAACCAGGGCAGGATGGGAGCTCAGGCCTCCTGACTCCCCTTCCAGGCCAGAGACCTCTCTAGTAATACCTGTTTGGTTCCCTTTAGAAGCAACATAACTCAAACTAGGACCAGGCTTGTAACAAGACTCATTGCCCAGGCCTGCAATGTATTCTGCGAGAAAGAGACAATGGGAATTAGTTTGAAGTTTCTATGAGAGAAATTTCTTCTAAATCTGGTTCTTTCGACTTCTCCCCCACCTCCACCTTTTTTTAAGTCTAAGAAAGTCATGTTCATCTCATCTCAACTTTGACATGGTATGTTGCTCTCCAGGTGCACTGAGGGCCACAAGAGAAGGAAATGCCATGCTGCTCCCACCTGCAGCAGAACACGTGTTTCTGGGCTTTCTCCTTTCCTACGTTACCACGGCTGCTAAATCAGTCTGCCCTGTGCACAAACTGCCACACAGGGTGTGCGGGTGCATGTGCATGCTAAAATGCATGTGACCACAGCTCGGACCCAGTGCATGGACTGAGAGGCCCCCAAACAGAGCCCTGTGGCGGGTCTCCCTGCATGCCAGGGTTGGCTCCCTGGAGGCGTCAATGCTTACTTCATTACTGGCAGCAACCTGCCTTTGGCTCTCAGTGGGGCAATGTTCTGAGAGATATCTGTAAGCTCCTTCCATAGGGACCCTGCGATGATGGATATAAGAACGAGCTGGAGCTGACATAAATTGTAAGGAAAATATCTGCTTGGACTACCCCTGCAAGAGGTTTGTTTATGCCACTGACAGCTGCCTCCCTGAAAGTGGCATTTGCTTCATGTGTCATTTCCTGCCAGCGTTCATCATGGAGACCCTGAGGGCAACAACTAGGTTCCCACCATTTCTTGGCCACACAACTTAGCAGGGAGCAAACCACCAAAACTAGGCTGGAGGCCTGGCCCAGAGAAAGGCTTCTATAACACAAACAGGTGAAGATGCCCCTTCTCCTTTCAACTCAGGTAGCTCCGTCTCATGGGGATGAGGCAGCAGCAACAAAATCACTGACCAAGTGACAACAGCTACATGAGAGGGGTCAACAAGGTTCTTGGGGATGGGTGAAGGACTTCCCACTGAAAGACGGGCAGAATTTGGGTGGTACAGGAGTGGGAAGTGCATTCTGGTGGGGGCACCGCTTGAGCAAAGGCAGGGTGTGGTCTGAGGAACACGCAGGTAGTTGGAGAAGCAGGGGGGTGAAGGTGAATGCGGGTAAGATTGTCAAGGCAGTGGGGGCGGATCACAGAGGCCCTGGCCAGTGTTCTAAGGCAACCGGAGCCAAAGGAGAGACCAGGGAGAGGCTGCCCCGCCCGCTGGCCCAGGCAGCCCTGGGGCACAGAGGCATATGCTAGATGACAGCAAAGAGGGAAGGAAGAGCAGAGTACAAACACTTAACTGAGAAACAAGTTAGGGTTCTCCAAATGGCTCCCAGGACCCCCGATGGGGCTTCCACAGAGGCCCAGCTGGCATATGCACACCTCCCTGACTAAAGGCTAGCCAATGCAGCAAGCCGGAAGCCTAGACAGTCTAACAAAAAGTTCTTCCCGACTGCCAGCTAGCAGTCTCTGAAGGCCACCCCCTGAAGTGCCTGCCCTTGATGAGTAAGGGCAGAGACGAAAGAGCACAAAGGCTCTGCTTTCCCCAAAGTGGGCTGGCTGGGTGGGCAAGGTCCCCAGCCTGGCAGGAAGGCCTCTTTTCATAGGGGTTCTGTTAACCAGAACCAGTGGGCAGAAGAGGGAAGGAACTGCAGGAAAGGGACCAGCCTTTGGGAGGAGTGCTTTACAAATAAGATGACCTTTCTAGCCCTCGGGCAAGGTCAAACTGCTGCCACCACCCTCCTGGAGGCCCAGAGACACTCAAGTGCCTCAGCAAAGGCCAAGTTATTCATTAATAAGTGAGAAAACATCCAACGATAATGACATTTTTTTTTTTAATGCCCAGCAGTCTGCTGGGTGGGGTGCAGCACTAGCTCCGTAGACAGGGTGAAGTTAAGGATGACCCCCAGCCTGGGATGCTGTGCAAAGAACAGGGGCTCAAGAAAGATAAAGATACACATCTATGGCAGGAGTAGGTGAACAAATGAACAGGCACATAAGTAGGGGGACAAGGAGTGCTCCAGTCTTCCTGTTAAAGAGTGATTCAAGGGCTGGGTATGGTGGCTCTCGCCTGTAATCCTAGCACTTTGGGATCCCAAGGCAGGAAGACGGCTTGAGACCAGGAATTCAAGACCAGCCTGAGAGACATGGCGAGATCCCATCTCTACACAAAATAGAAAAATCAGCCAGATGTGGTGGCACACTCGCCTGTAGTCCCGTCTACTCAGGGGGCTGAGGAAGGAGAATCGCTTGAGTCTAGGAGTTTGAGGTTGCAGTGAGCTATGATGACACCACTTTACCCCAGCCTGGGCAACAGAGTGAGACCCTATCCTAAAAAAAAAAAAGAGTGATTCACAGTGAGCACAATGAGTGCTCATGGGAAGGAAAACAGCTTTTGGGTGATTCTGGTCTAGGTCATAAGGTAGGACCCCTACTGCCCAGGATGGTGGATGGAGGTGCAGACCAGCCTGGAAGCCCACCCCTGCCTGAGAGACTCAAAGAGCCTCAGAACTGAAGAGCTCCCAGGCTAGCGGTTGCAACGTCCTCAATTTAACCCAGGGGGGACTGGGAAATGGCTGTCAGGGAAAGAGAAAAAGGAAAGATTTGTCCAAGGTCAAAGAACCTGTCAGTGGTAGCTGCAGGTCTGAATCAAGGTCCTCCTGATCCTGGCCCTGTGTTCTTGCCAAGGAGACAAGAAACAGCCTATCAAAAATGGCACTGAGTTTCTAAAACCAGCTGATTCCAGCCGCCTCTCCTGGAGCCGTGCTCCTTATGAGGTTCAGACCTGGCCGTGTGTACTCAGATGCAGTCACAGCCAGCTCAAGCCCAGGTCTAGGCCCTGGTGGACACCCAGCAGGAAAGCAGGCACGGCCTGGGTACACAGCATCCCTGGGAACCAAGAGACACCTCGCTCATCCTGAGACATTTAAATCAGACTCAATGCCTCAGCCCTCCCTACACACACCCTTCCCAAACTTCTCTGCCTTTCTCCCTCCTTCCCAATCCCTATTCTCCTCTGCCACCTCCTTAGGTCCCTGCCACAACCAAGCCCTGACTATTCCCCTCCAGCCATACCTGCCAGCCAGCCAGCCATCACCTCCACTCTGGAGAACGCAGCTGCCTTCCTCACTTTCCCTCTCTTTCTCCAACCCATCTCCCCTAAGTCTCTCTCCACCTTATCCCTCCACATCTGCTGGCCTCTTCTTCGAAGACACCAGTCAGACCACATTGAGTCTCTGCTCAAAGCTCCATTAGCTTCCCAAACCCCCAGGACAATAGCCATTCCTCTTAATTCCACCTGCCTGGCCCGAGGCAGTGTAGTCTCCCAAGACTCCATCACCCATTGTACCCTGTTCACACTGGCCTCTGTCCACAACATTCTCACACCCAACCTTTTGTCTCAAATCCTGAAATGTCCACTCTGATAACCCTAAGGCCACCTCCTCAAGGCAGCTGACATCCCCAGGCAAAGGGCCCTCTCACTCCTCTGGGCCCCGTGCACATCAGGGTCTGACCATTGGCCCAGGACACACACCTGTGGCCATTCCTATTCACATCCAGGCTTTAACAGCCCTTCCCTTCCCCAAGTCCCTCTCAGCACGGGGCATCTTCTGGAGCACCTCCAGGCCTAGCCCAGAGCCTATTTAGACAACCTTCATCAACTCTTTACCAATTTAACTACTACTCTCTCCACCAACGCCAGAAGAGTCACTCTCAGGAACACTGGTGGCTGGACAGCAGGAGAGTCATAGCCTGGACTGGGGCCCTCCCCACAGCCCACCTGCCTGCTCCTGGAGGTACTCCCACATTTCTGACCCTGGCCCTGGTCTCCACACCTAGGCCTTGCACCCCTGGCCTTACCTGCCCCAAGAGCCTGCAGGAAGAGGGAACTTCTGAGGCAGGACTTCAAGGAGTCTCAAAACAGCCCTGCCCAAAATAGCCCTGACTTTTTCCCTAATATTTGAAATCCTTTTACCAGAGGCAAAATTTACAAATAAACTGGAGTTGTGCAGGATTGGCATTATTTCTTCCTTAAATGTTCAATAAGACCTCAGTGAAGCCATCTTGGCTGGAAGTTTTCTTTGGGAGAAGATTTTAGATATAGGACTATATATATTTTGTTTCTTCTTGAGTCAGATTGTTAATTTGTGTCTTTCAAGGAACATCATTTCACCTAAGTTACTGAATTTACTGGCTCAAAGTGGCTTATGATACTCTCTTATTATTCTTTTAATGTCTGTAAGATCTGTAATGATATCCACTGCAATTGATAATCTGTGTCTTCTCTTTATCAGACCAGCTACATAGAGGTTTATTAATTTTGAGACGTGCCTGCATCTCATCTCCTCACACTAGGTGTTTTAACTATGGGCTTGCTCCTCAGTCTCCTCTTTCTGGAAGGAGCCCTCACTGGTCGAGTGCACCTGCCTCTGGATGGCACACGAAGTGTGCGGGCAGCACCAATCCACATCGCTGCCTGTAGGGGTAGGGCCACTGCTAGCAGCTCAGTCAACAACCAGATATGCAGGAGAGAGGGAGGGGGAAGAGAGGCTACTGTATCTCCTCCTGTTGCCCCTTCCCATCCAGATTAAGATTAGGGTCCCTCTTTCCTTGCACCTCCCAGGCTCCATGTGCCAGGCCTGCCCTGAGCACTAGGATAAAAGAAACAAGAACCGTGCTCTTAAGGATCTCAAGTCTATTCAAGGAAGCAGACTTAGAAATGTAACTCTGTGCCATGAGCAGTGAGGAAAGCTTTATTAAAAGTTTTGTACACAGTTGGTCGAGTGCAATGGTGTTTACAACTAACTGATCACAACCAGTTACAGATTCCTTTGTTCCTTCTCCATTCCCACTGCTTCACTTGACCAACCTTTTTAAAAAAAAAAAAAAAAAAAATGTTTTGTACGCTTGGGGAATTGGCAAGGGATAGTGTTGTCAAGGAAGGAGGTGGCCCTCAAACTCAATTCTAAATGTCCAGTGGGGGGTTACCAGGTAGCTAAAGAAGGCAGAACATTCCTGGGAGTGGTAAATGTGTGGCAAAGACATGAGAGCAGAGCAAGAGCACCGTCACAGCCTGCAGGGCAGACCCCCACGGCTGGCAGGGCCTTCCTCTAGTGCTGTCGGGGGGGCTGAGCCCCGCAAGAGGGCTGATCGACACTCTGAAAGGGCACTCGGGCAGCCTACAAGATGAGTCGTGGGAGGAAAGGGGGAGACCAGAAGTCAGGTGAGATGCTCCACTCCCAGCTTGGACCGGCCCCAGCCCGCTGCTTTTTTGTGTGTTTTATGTGTTTGGGAGGGTGGTTAAGGTTAAAATCAGGGCTGGGAACTGTCATGGGGGCAGGTGTGCTGAAGCAGGAGGGCTTGAGTTAAGCCCCCTCCTCATCCTAAGACTTCCCAGGGATTCAAGCTTTTAGGAGCTGCTGCTTCAGGCACTCCCTTCCAGAAGGGCATAAGGGAGGCAGGAAAGGGTTAGGAGAGCATTCCAACTTCTGATCTGGGGTCCTCCCACCCTTAGACCATTCCTGAAGCAGCTGGAGACCCAAGAGGAACTCATGGGTGCTGAAACGCTTTCCAACACCCAAGTGAATATGCCTCATTAGCTCTGAGTATGCCTGCTATAATGTCCATGGGAAACAGTCCTCTGTTCAACAACCAAGAGAAAACAAGGCTTCAAAATCCTAGTCCCCTAAGAGGTGAAACTGGCCCCAGTTTGAGCCTTTCCAGTTCTGATTTGGGACAAAGGTGGGGAAAAATCAAAAAGAGATGGGCACACAGTGCCTGCAGACAGGGCAAGGAGAGACTGACAATCTGGGGGGAACCTGGCAGTTTCCACAATTTCACCCTGTTGTCCATCCTCAGGGCCAGTGCAGCTCCATGCTGGAGTGGAGGGACTTCCTGCTGGGTGCGGCTGCAGCAGGAGCTGTGTTCCAAGGGCACTGAGAGGGTAGGGCAGTCATCCGGAGTCTGACTCACCCTGAAGACGGAGTGATAAGCTGTGGGCTGAATGCCACCACCCTTGGGACCAGAAACGGCATAGTTCTCTACTGCCCAGAGACTGGGGAGAGAGGAGACATTCTAATTCTCCTGGGCAGGCTGACATCTCATTGGGCTATAGTGCTTCCCGCTCTGGGTACCCTCCCCCCACCCCCACACTCAATTTGCTGCTAGGATTACCCAGCCTGAGTGTCCACTCTGTCTGCCCGCCAGTCTGTGAGTTCCTTGAGGGCAGATGCTCGTCCTACCTGCCTGCACCCGCAGGCCTGACACCGACCATAATGGGCACAGCATAGTGGTAGGGCACGTGGAGGCAGGAGCTCTATCAGAATCTGATGGGGAAACTGCAGCTCCATTTCATCCTGGCTGTGTGATCTTGGGCCAGTTATATGACCTATCTGGCCTTCCAGCCTGGGCTTGCTCATCTGTGAAAATGAGGACAATCATACCAACATCATAGCACTGTTACAAGAAGGAAATGACAAAGGAGGAAGGAGAATAGCCTGCAGCTTGGGTGGACAAGGCAGCAGAGCCTGATGGGCAGGGAGAATTGGGCCAATGCAGGAAGGAAAGGGCTGCAGAAAAGCTGTCAGGGCCACAGGTCACGATAAGCTTCCACTCCCATGTTTCTCATCGGATGTTCTCAGCAATCCTGTGAGCACACAGGGCAGTGTTATAATGCCGGCTTCACCCAGACATTAGAACACATGTCAGATGATCTGTGCAAGGGAGACAGATCTTCGGATTCTCCATTCAGCGCTTCACCAAGAGTCAGGCTCAGAGTTTGGCAGGGGCGGATGGGGACTACCACCCAAGGCTGGGGCCAGCTAAGAGCTACTGCTCTCCTGTGGGTGCAGGCATTCTCTAAAGGCTGTGAACAGAGAAAGAACAAAGTGCCAAGCGGGAGGCTGGAGATAAGAGCCGGAACAAGGTCAGTGGCAGTGGACTGGAACAAGGGGGTGCCTGAATGCTGTGGGGAGACAGGGAGGAGTCAGAAACGGTTGCCGGTGACTCACTGGGAGAATGAAGGCGCCTTTGACAAAAAAGGTGGTGGTGCTTAGTGGACAAAGAGAAAGGGTGTGGCAGCTTTCAGGCAGATCAGGGTAAGGCTTGATGCCTGATGAAGGCCAGTGCAGACAAAGGCCGAGGGGCCAGTGCCTGTCAAGGTGTCCTTCGCAGTGGAAAGGGGGGCCCGCTCCTCATGGAAGCAGCAGGCTCAGCCCCACCATGCACACCCCATCTCGAGGCCCAGGCAACAGCAGCAGAGCCAGGGCTGCTCCTTGCCAGGTCTGCCACACGGCCTTGCCCCAGGTGACCACTGATGTCCTGCAGGTGTCAGGAGTATGGGGAACGGGCTCCAAACCAAGTCTAGTCCTATTCTTGCCACAAGTGCATCCTGGAAACCAGCCACAAGTGCTCAAAGGAGGTGGTAGATAATTCCTCCAGGAGATTATCATCAACAATTATTAACAGTGCTGGATATACTCCATGCTGGGTACTGAGGAAAAACAGGAACAAGTAGGCACCTATTGTTCACAGAGCAGGGTGGGAATTCTTATCCTGGGTCCATGGACAGATTCCAGAGGTCAATAACCAGATATAAACACAGGCCAGGTGTGAGAAGGTGCATCTTTCTAGAGTAAGAACCCAGAGCTCTTCAGATTCTCAAGGGGTGGTCACCCAGAGGGGAGAGGGAAGGTGTCAACAGCATGGTGGGGGAGGGCACATGAGGTGTCTGGGGAGGCTCTTCAAGGGAAGTGTCACCTGTCCTGCATCTTAAAGGATGAGTGCGAGTAGGGCAGGGAGTGGAGGGGGGAAAGGCAGAAGAGGAACAACCAGGCTAGAAAGGGGCCCTCCCACTGCCTTGGGGCTTCACCCCCTCCACAGGACCCAACAGGAAGTAACCCTTACGAAGGTCACACAGAGGGCAGGGTAAAATCCAGCTCCCCCACACACCTCTCAAGCAGCCAGACTGGCCCAGTTCCTCTGAAGCTAGGTCATGCCCCAAATTCCCACCAGGGCCCTTCCTGTAGGAGGCGCTGCGGTATGGAGGAAGCCCGGACTGCAGACCTGGACTGGGCAGGTGGTGGGTAAATCACGACGCACTGCTTTCCAGTGGTGGGACCCTGGGCAAACTGCAGGACCTCTCTGAGGCTCTGTCTCCTCCTCTGTTAAAGTGGGGCTGGGGCTAATTCAGCAGGGGTGGCTGTGCCTTACACAGGGTAACTTGGGTCCCCCATTTGGTGCAGAACCCCATACGACACCTAAGAAAAACAGCCTGCTGGCATCTTGCAGTGTTCCAAGTCCTGAAATCCATCAATGATGGGCCTGGCTGGAACCTGGCTCTTGCTGTATCCCTCCTGGGGAACCAGATGTTCCTTCTGTTCCTACCCATCCCTCACCCTGACTCAAGAAAACCCAAGAAAGCAGAGAGCCAGTTGAGTTCTAGGAGCCAAAACATACTTAACAAATACCCAGGACCGAGGAGCCAGGGCCTAGATCTATACTGGGAGATGGAAGGCCATTATTGTTAAACCAACCAGCAGAGAATCTGAGCTACACTTGTCATTTTTTACATGTAGTTACATTCATGTGAGTGGAACATATCATCCCTTTCAGATAGTGCTTCTTTTTTTGGCCAAGTTTCTGTAGATGACAAACTTAATTTTTAAAAATGAAGCTCAAATGAAAACAATCTAAGTGTCCATCAAAGGAAGAATGGGTAAAGAAAATGTGGTATATATACACAATGGAATACTATTTGGCATTTAAAAAGAAGGAAATCCTGTCATTTACAACAACATGGGTGAATCTGGAGAGCATTATGCTAAGTGAAATAAGCCAAGCTCAGAAAGATAAATATTCCATGATCTCACTTATGCATGGAATCTAAAAAAGTCAAACTCATAGAAGCAGAGAGTAGAACAGTGGTTACCAGGGGCTGGGGGTGGGGGTGGGGAAAGGGAAGATGTTGGTCAAAGGACACAAAGTTCCAGTTAGACAGGAGGAATGAGTTATAGAGATCTATTGCACAGCACGGTGACTATAGTTAATAATAATAATGTATATTTCAAAATTGCTTAAAGAGATTTTAAATGTTCTCATCACAAAAAAATAAATAGGTGAGGATATAAATATGTTAATTAGCTTGATTTAATCTTTGTATGCTGTATACATATAAAAAAATCACATTGTACCCCATAAATGTATAGAATTATCTGTCAATTAACAATAAAAAATGAGGCTCAAATTAAGAATGACCCATCTGATTCCATCAGGGGTGAGTGAGAAGAGGCCCCCAGCTGGAAGGACAGGCACCGCTTCTCTGCGGCTTTCCCACAGAATCCTTAATCCTACGCCCACTACAAAACTCCACAGCAGCTGAAAGACGACTGGTGGGCTTCAGCACTTTCCCCTAGCTGTGTGGGCTGAAGATTATGCCCATTTGAGGCTGGGCTATACCCAAGTCAGGTCTGTGCATGTCAGACCCAAATTCTTTCCATGGGACAGAGCTCAAGGCAGTTTGGGGACACAGACAACCACCTCAGTTCTTTCTACCACATACATCTGCTTGTTCGTCCTTTAGTTGTCTATTTTATCCTCCCTTCCAACAATTACCTGAGCCTCTGCTTCTCTCCTACAAAATGAGGGCAAAAATCCCAACTCTTCCCATTTTGGGGGAGTGGGGTAAGGATCAAATTTAACTAGGTTCCCTGAAATTGGAAGACTTCTCATTAGAAAGTGAGCTGCTGCGTGTAGTGGCTCATGTCTGAAATCCCAGTACTTTGGGAGGACTGCCTGAGCCCAGAAGTTCAACAGCAGCCTGGGCAACACAGTGGGACCCTGTCTCTATGAAAAATTAAAAAAAGTATCTGGATCTGCTGGCACACACTAGTAGCCCCAGCTACTCAGGAGGCTGAGCAAGGAGGATCGCTTGAGCCCAGGAGTTAAATGCTGCAGTGAGCTGTGATCACTCCACAGCACTCCAGCCTGGGTAACAGAGCAAGACCCTGTCTGAAGAGGGGAAGGGGAGAGGGGAGGAGAGGAAGAAAGCAAGCCAGCGAGCTCTGGGAAGGGCCAGACCCAAATGTTATTCATTTCTGTTCTACTACATTTCCTATAATAACAGCTGTCATTTTTATTAAACAACAGTATTCCAAGAAACTGATTACTCAATTAATTGAATAGAATTGATATTAAATATAATATTATTCAATCACTATAAAAATCTACTAAGGTCAGCACTCCTTTCATGGATAAAAAAATTGGAGGACCCCTGCAATTAAGTAACCCATCCATTATGAAAACTGTCAATCAGCAAAAAAAAAAAAAAAAGAGAGAGAGAAAAAAAAAAGAAAAAGTAACCCATCCAGAGTAACACAGCTTTGGGTTGCCAGGACCCAAATGGTAGGGTGGGCTTCAAACCTAGGCTGGTCCCCTCTAGAACCCCTGCCCTTTGCTCTGGCCCCACTCCTGTCCCCATCCCGCACACACAAGTGGTCTCACTGGTGTCTAAGGCACCTCTAATCACATTACAGGGTTGCTGTCACTTCAGAGAGATAAGATCAAACCCTCAAGAGCACCAGATATGGCCATTTCTTGGCCAGGAACTCCAATTCTGAAAGGCATCATAAGGAAATAAAAGAGTCATGCCACCTGTAATCCTAGCACTTTAGGAGGCCAAGGTGGGAGGATTGCCTGAGGCCAGGAGTTCAGAGACCTGACTGAGCAAGAGCAAGACCCAATCTCTACAAAAGATGGAAAAATTGGCCAGGGTGGGTATGCCTGTAGTCCCAGCTACTTGGGAGGCTGAGGCAGGAGGATCACTTGAGCCCAGGAGTTTGAGGTTGCTGTGAGCTACAATGACACCACTACGTAGACTCTAGCCCTGGTCTCCAAAAAAAAAAAAAGCCGTGTTTCTCATAATAGAACTGGAACTGAGAGGTAAGTCTAAGTGGCTGGGCATAGATAGGCACGCCAGCTGCTCAACTGACAGGCCAGAGGTGCCATTAAAACAGAGCTATGACGGGCAGCACCATGCAACAGACATGCACAGGAATGCAAGGCAGCAGAGTCCATACTACATACCATGATTGCAACTACGGCAACACTACACGTACAAATGGCCAAAGACTTCACAGGCTTGCACACGACTGTGGGTAATATTTTTTCCATCTTCTTTAATTCCGTTGTTATAATGACTTAATAACAAGAAAAAGCAATCAGAGGAACCCAGCTGCCTGTGGCTCACTGTCTTGACTCATACCCTTAACAGATTCTTCTGACCTTGAACTGGCTCAGTGAGAAACTATGGCTCAGACCCAACACAGCCCAACCAATGTCTAACAACCTTTCTCAAGCTTAACAAAAAAAAAGGACCAGCTTTGCTGGGGCATGAGAAGAGGGCAGACTGAGGCCGGTACATACCAGCGTCCTCTGCAGCCTGGGACTAAGCACAGCAGCAAACCCAGCAGCCACAGTGCAAGCCAAGTCCCCTTAAATCAGGATAAACACCTCCATTATTCAGGGCTAGAAATTTCAGTTAAGAAACTGACAGTGAACAACGAAGTCACCTCCCCACCCTCTCACCCTGCCCCAACCATTTCCCTTTTCTTGGAGCGGGGGAAGTCTCCTCCACCACAAAGCAGAACTCAACAACCACCAGGACTTCCTCACATGCTAAGCTCACAACTGCAGCAGGAGTGAGCCAACCACAAGGCAAACGATGAATCCATGCAACTGGGAAGACCCTGCCCTGGTGTGGGACAGCCTCACGTGACACTGGGAGGCTGCCTGGAACCCCTTTCCCATTGCCTCATAGCGGACAGCCAGAGTCATAGGCACAGGGGGCCCAGCTGGTCAGTTCTGGGGACTGGAACAAGCACCCAAAATCTCTGATCCTGAGGACATGCAGCTGGTACCTGACCCTCCCTAGATGTGTCAGGCCTGAAGACCAAAAGGCGGCGACCTTTCTCCACGAACTGCTGCTGGTGGATGGGATTTCGAGGCTGTGCGCACCAGGGAGGAGGAGCGAGCCTAGCTACTTTGTGTTCACCATCCTTGGAACTGCTGGAAAAAGCAAGCAAGGACCAGAAAACCTCAGTGGGTGGCCCTGCAAATGATACCCTTTTGCCTCCCAGACACACCTAGCCACGTGGACCTGTTTATACCAATTCCAGGTCCCTGATAGCTGCCAACAGCCTTCACTCGTGCCTGGCAACAGATGCACCAACCTCAAGAGCATCTATGACCTTTCACATGGGTAGATTTATTCTCAAAATGGGAAGGGTCACGGGATATAGTAACAGCTACCATTTATCAGAGAAATAGGTATTTCCCAGCCAACAGACAGCCAACACCACAGCTGGGACATCAGGGTTCCTGGAATCCGCATCACAACAGCAGCTATTCAAAGCCTGTGACCAACTAAAATGCCCAGTTCTTTTCCAATGTGGATAACTGTCAAAGCACTGCTAGTCCACGCCCAAACAATAGATTGTGGAGACCTAATTGTCTGACTTCACAATCACCCAGTGAAGTTCATCTTGCTGATGTCACCACACTTTTAAAAGCCTGCAGACTTTTAAATAAGCTCCTGGGCTTGTCCCCATGGGCAAGTCTATTTTTCCCTGAGGAAAATCTCAGCCCAGCCAACTTCCAAATCCACATCCCTGTCACCGTGTCTCTGAGTCTTGTCATCTGGCAGACAAAAAGGTGACTAAGGCAAGATCACTGCCCACAGGAAGGGCAGGGGCAAACGAAGGGGGCAGTAGACAGTGAACAGGTAATCACCCTAAAACGTGTCCAAAGCCTGCGTGCCAGTGGGACCTGAGCCCACCTGGAAGGCCAGACAAGCAGGCTGTCCAGAGAGGGAAGAGGGAAGAGGGAAGGCCCATGCTGAGAGGGCAGGGTGTGCTGGGGTCCCTGGAAGGAGTGGGTGTGGTGAGGCTGTACCCTGCCTGTGTCCAGGCAGGGACAGAGTGGTGATATCCAATGGCACTAGTGCAGTGGGACTAAGCCAGCCTGATGGGCTACACACTATCTCTCAAGCATTGAGAAGCCAGAGGACAGGTAGCAAGGTGGCAACAACAGGAATACAGTATTATTTATAAAGAGCACTTAGCAAAGGCCAGAAAGCAAAGGGCAAGGGTCACTCATTGGTTTAGGCCACTGAAAAAATAAGCCGGATGTGGGTTAGGAGAGCCACCTTTTTACCCCAAGGACAGCAAAGGGCAGCTGCCTCTGAGTCTGTCTGGAGGGACAGCCCCTTCCAGATGCACAGTACTAGGTAGTGCTTGCATATCTACTCACACTTCACTCTGTGCACACCAGGGCTTCTGGCCCTTACAACTACCTTGGGATCAGGTATTATCATCCCATCCAAATGACCAGGTGCCGAACAACTAAGGGACTTAACCAATGGCTCATGGCTAATAAAAGATGGGCCAGCATTTAAACTGACTGCACCATGTTTTCAAAACTCTTTCAAGTAAATAGCCCCAAGGTTTAGGTGTACTTTGTGCACAAAAGCTAGAGAGGTATGACCACGGCCTTAACTAGTATGAGCTGTCAAAAAAAAAAAAAAAAAAAAAAAATATGACCATGTCCATTCTTAGACCAAATGAGAAATATAAGAAACCACAAACTTGCAGGACTGCAAAGGTCTCAGATATCATTAAGCAGGATGAACCAGATCCAGCAGCCCAGGGAATGTGTTATAAATAGCACCTACCAAAAATCAGAATCTTCCAGGGTAAGACCTGGGAATCTGAATGTTCAAAGAGCTCACCTACTGTCAGGTCATGCCTCTAACACATGGCCCAGGTGAGCAGCCTCTCAGTCAGACTACATCCCTCCTCTTCAACAGGTTGACCCGGGGGAGGAAGTGATCTGCAGAAGGCTACATCCAGCTGCCTGAAGGCTACTGTGGTCACCTGGTGGGCTCTGGACAGGAGCAGGCAGGATGAGAGGAAACACAAATCACTCATGTAACCTAAACATCGTGAGGCCCAGAAAAGATCCAGGTGAAGTGTGCAGCAAGAGAAGGGCAAAAGCTAGGGCTGGATCTCAGGTCTCTGGACCTCAAGTGTCTGGCCACTGCACCATACTGCCTGGAGCGATGGAGGAAAGTGACCGGAGCCTGAGTTCCCAAGCCATTCTATGGGCTGCCTAGTGCCTGAGCCCCTCCCTTCACTTGAGAAAGCTCCACCTTGAGCCTTGCAGGAGGAAGAGTCCGCCCCACACCACAGAAGCCCCAAGTGCCCCACTCACTTTCTAGCCTGCCTTGAAGCAGGAAGGTGATTCTGGCCCTGCTAATATACCCACAAAAGATTCAGAACGATGAGTGGTGACCTGGGGTGGGGGAGCTGCAATAAGATTGATTCCAGGGTACAGGGCAGCAGAGCAAGCTGCAGTGTACTTGAAGGCAGCAGTGGTTTCCTCATGGAGCCATTTTCCAACTTCCTTGTGTTGGACTTCTTTCTGGCTAGGTACCTGAGGCAGGCTCTCTTTAAAATAATGAACAAACATTCACTTTGTTTTGTTCTAAAACCAGTCAGAATGGATGGTTCTGGTGCTTGCAACTAACTGTCTTGGCTACACATGGCCATTTATAGCAATAACCTAATAATAAAGTGCAAGCAGCACCGTATAGCGCTCAAAGTTTTCTTATGTTCCACAGCTCATCTGATCCACAGGGACAACCTGGGATGCAGGCAGGACAGAGGTTCTTTTTTTTTTTTTTTTTTGAGACAGAGTCTTGCTTTGTTGCCCTGGCTAGAGTGAGTGCCGTGGCGTCAGCCTAGCTCACAGCAACCTCAAACTCCTGGGCTTAAGCGATCCTACTGCCTCAGCCTCCCGAGTAGCTGGGACTACAGGCATGTGCCACCGTGCCCGGCTAATTTTTTTTTTTCTATATATATTTTTAGCTGTCCATATAATTTCTTTCTATTTTTAGTAGAGATGGGGTCTCGCTCTTGCTCAGGCTAGTCTCGAACTCCTGAGCTCAAACGATCCGCCCACCTCGGCCTCCCAGAGTGCTAGGATTACAGGCGTGAGCCACCGCACCCGGCCGGGACAGAGGTTCTGATGCCCACTCTGCAAATGGAGAAAATAGGACTCAGGATATTAAGTGGTCTGTGAGCTTGGTCCCGGTGTCTTCCCAAGTCTCCTGACTACCACAATGGCCAGTCGCTAATGTAAGCCAGCCAAGGTCCTTACCTGGCCTACGGGCCATCTTTCCATTCCTTCCATCCCAACACAGAGCTGAGAATGAAATGTATGGGGCCCAATATCAGGCATTCAAGTGTGAAAGGCAAAATTCTCCACAAGTCAATTTCCAGGCAAGTCAGAGGTTTACACAGCAACAAAATGTGCTGAAGCTCCTAGGAGACTAGAAGCTATTTTAACCTCTTATCAGCTGCTTCTCAGAGTGTCACAATCTGAGGAGAAGTAAAAGTAAGACAGTTGTCTCCTCTCTGGTGTGATCTAATAATAAGTGATAAAATCCTAATTAAAACCAAATTTACACTACAAGTCAGAGCTGGCACATTTATTTGTGGGGGAAAATATTGCTTACCCAAGGTCTTATAATCCTCACCTACACACACTTCCTTTGGATGCACAGCATTTTTTTTTTAACCATATACTCAGCTGAAAGGTTGAGAAAGCAGAACCATACCTGGAATCAACCCACTAGCTCTGACAACCCCGAGCTGTGGGACCCTGGACAAGTTCTTTAGCTTCTCAGAGCTGCAGTTTCTTCAACTGCAAAATGGCATTAAATTAGAAAATGTGGCCAGGCACAGCAGCTCGCACCTGTAATCCTAGCAATCTGGGAGGCCGAGGTGGGAGGAGAGCTTAAGCTCTAGAGTTCAAGACCAGCCTGAGCAAGAGTGAGATCCTGTCTCTACAAAAAAATAGAAAAATTAGCCAGGCATCATGGTGAGTGCCTATAGTCCCAGCTACTCAGGAGGCTGAAGCAAGAGGATCACTTAAGCCCAGGAGTTTGAGGTTGCTGTGAGCTATGATAATGCCACTGCGCTCTACTTGGGGTGACAAAGCAAGACTCTGTCTCAAATAAATAAATAAATAAATAACATACATATGTGATGTGACAGCTCTGCACTATAGCAGGCCCAAAATAAGTCCCCAGTCAGTAGGCACCAACCATGGTGATGACAGTGGAGCCTGCCACTCTTCCCTGTGTCTTCAGGGTGAGGCCCTTCAAATTCCACTGCCCAAGTGATGCCCACCACTTTCTGTAAAAGGGTCACATAACACATCCCCGCATTCATGCCTCATCCCTTCCTTCAGTTCACCCAGGGCAGCCAGCAGCGTCATCCAGAAGAAGACGGAGCCTTGCCATCAAGCTAACCACAGTTTAGAAGGGCAAATCCTACACGCGTGCAGAGAACACGAGTCCAAGTCAGAAAAGGCCAGCCATAGTGTGCAGGGGAACAGGAAGGTGCAAGGAAGGAGCCTTCCACAGATGGTCTTCCCAAATTCAGACCACCTCCACACCTGCCTGCTCTGCTCTTGTCCCTTCCTTTACCCAAAACTCCTCTTCCTCTTCCATGCTCTGAAATAGCTATCACCCCTCATGGCCTCCATTCAATCCCTCCTCAAGTATTTCCTGGGTGCCTCCGCCAGGTCAGGCTCTGTCTTGTCAGTTATGCAGCCTGGGGCACAGAGCTCAAATGGGGACAAGACTCATAGGCCAACCAATGAGATAAAGCATGGTCCGTATAACCACACTAGGTGCAGAAGCTCCCTCCTCCATGAAGCCCAGGCATGCAAGTGTCTCGATGCCCACCCCCGCCCAAGCCTTCCCTCCAGGCTGCCAACAGCTCTTGTACTCCTCCTCCCTATATGTAAGGTATCATAACCCGTGGTACAGCCTCTCCCCACTGAGGCCCAGCCTGACCTTGCCTGAGGCAAGGGCCGACCTCACTGACCTCATTCCCCACACAGGACCTGGGCAGAGAGGTACTCAAGCATAACAAAAAGGACAGCCAGGTGAGGAAACTGACTCCTCCTCGCCCTACAGAGCTTAGCACTCACTCTTACTCCCCACATAGATGGAAGCTGCCTGAGTCAGGGACTCCTGGACCCAGGGCAGGAAAATTCTGCCTTTGCCAGGTGATGTCAAACACAGGTGCCTTTCTTTAGGATTCAAATCAACCTGCAAGAAATCTAGTGGTGCCCTGCCCTGAAAACAATGCGGGGAGGGCTGTCCTTGAAAGGACAAATGTTTTCTGCTCAGCCACTCATACTTTCTCTAGACAGAACAGCTCTTTAAGAGCCCTCAATCAAAACAGCTCTGGAGTGTGGATGTTACTGCCCACAGGGAGGCGTTACCACAGCAACTGTTTTTCCTCTGGAATTCTTTCAAGAGTACAGACTGTTGCTTCCCTCCAAAACAAAACCGGGGAGAAGCCAGGGCACCAGGAAGGCCCCAGAGGAAAGAGGAGGGCCAGACATGTCTGAGCCACAGAACATGGCTGTGTAGGTCCCCCCATCTCTGAACACCTGGCTTAGAAACAGCAGGTCTCTCCCAGTTGCTTAGGAAGAATGTGTGGAGGAAGTGAGCTGTGAGGAGGTACTTATGTGTTTTGGGGTGTGTGGGATGTGTTGGTAGGGGGGTTGAAGTGTGTGTAGTTGTGGATGGAGAGTATGTGGGGGGTATACAGGGAGTGGGTGTGTTTGAGGGAAGGGAGGTGCTGTTCGGGGTGGGAGGGGAGTTGTGTGGGGAGGGGGCGGGGGTGTGCAGCGGTGTTGTGAGGTTCGGCAAGTGTGAGGAGGGTGGGTGTGTTGCAGGCAGGGGAGCAGGCATGGGGGGGTATCCTGTGGTATATGTATGTGTATATGTGTTGGAGGTGGGTTGGGGGTATGTAGGGGTGTGCTGTTGGAGGTGTGTGGGGAGGTATGTGGGTGTGGGTTGGGGGAAGTGTTCCTCAGTACCCCAAGAGGAAATGTGAGACACATCTTCCCCAGAAACAAGAACATGAATTGCATTTCTGTACTATAATTCTTGGTACTACAGATCAACTATATGCTGGTCCAAATGTCTCTGCAAGCGTCAATGGAAAGGCAACCACCATTTAAAACACAACTGACCTAGAAGCAATCACTTGAGGCAATGCATATTTCTAGTCAGAACACCCCTCGTCAGTTGGTCCAGAGCATGGCAGAGTCTTGTTGGCAGGCCAGGAGGGAAGCACTGGGAGGCTCCTGTCTTCCCTGAGTCCACGGTAAGTCCTTAATCTGGTACACAAATCCTAAAGAGCTCAGAGTCAGTGGACACAGCATATCCAGTACAGTGACACCGCCATGGGGCACCCAGGAAATGTCTACATGTTTAGTTAAAATAAGCTTAAAATGGCCAAGCACTGTGGCTCACACCTGTAATCCCAGTGCTTTAGGAGGCGGAGGTGAGAGGATCATTTGAGGCCAGGAGTTTGGACCAACATAACAAGACCCTATCTCTACAAAAAATAAAATAAATTAGCCAGACATGGTGACACACACCTATAGTCCCAGCTACTCAGGAGGCTGAGGCAGGAGGATCACTTGAGCCCAGGACTTGAGGCTGCAGTGAGCTATGATCACACCACTACACTCCAGCTTGGACAACAAAGTAAGACCTTGTCTCAAAAAAACACAAAAAACACAAAAAGACAAATGCCAAACAATAAATAGTGCTGAGTCATTGATATCCATATGGGGGGAAGAATCTTGACCCCTACCTTACACCATACAAAATTAATTCCAGATGGGTTACAGGTCTACAGGTGAAAATTAAAACAATGAAACGTCTAGATTACAACATAAAGGAATATCATCTTGACCTAGATGTAGGCAATTATTTCATTAAACACCCCATGAAATATATTAGGGAAAAAGATGACAAATTCGACTACATTAAAATCAAGAACTTCTGTTCATCAAAGAATACAGCTAAAAGCCTGGAAACTCAAACGCAAGAGAGGAAGAAGAGATAGTTACAATACATATGTGGAACAAAGGACTCATAAAGAACTCCTAGAAATCAATAAAAAAAAGTGTCAGGCAACCCAATAAAAAAGGGAAGGGGCAAAAGACATGAACAGGCACTTCACATAAACATATGAAAAGATGTTCAACTTCATTAGTTAGGAAATACAAATTTAAACAACAAAAGGATACCACTACACCTCTACCAGCATGATGAACATGAGAAAGACCAACCATACCAAGTGTTGGAGAGGAACTTTCATACACTGCTGGTGAGAGTACAACATGGTACAGCCATTTTGGAAAGCTGTTTGACAGTATCTACCCTATATACCCTATGACCTAGCCATTCCACTCCTTGGCACAGACCCAACTGATGTGTACATATGTTCACCAAGACATGTACAAGATTGAGAATCGCAGCACAGTCCATAATAGCTCCAGCCTGAAAATCCAGAGTGGAATGGATAAAATGTGGTGCACGTTCAAATAATGGAATACTGTACTGAAATAAGAATGAACTAATGCCATACCCAACAACTCACAAACATAATGATGAATGAAAGAAGCCAGATACGAAAGACTACATACTATATAATTCCATTTATATAAGGTTTGTAGCTGGGCGCAGTGGTTCACGCCTGTAATCCCAGCTACTCGGGAACATGGCTTGAAGCCTGGGCAACACAGCAAGACCCTGTCTCTAAAAAAATAAATAAATAAAAAAGGTTCAAAAGTAAGGAAGGCCAGCCTCTGGTGTTAGAAGTCCAGAGTAGTGTGAGCACCGAGGTGGGATTCTGGGATTTCTTGTTCTGAGCGACCAACTATGGCTTTGTTCATTTTATGAAAATTACTGAGCTGATTTGTGTCCTTTTCTCTATGTATGGTATCTTTCAACTAAAAGTTTTCCAATGCCACTAAGGAGTCATTAAAAAGAAAACTTTAAGCCCATCTAAAAACCAAAAATCAAATCATTAAATCTAAACAGAGCAAATTCCATCTAGAGCCCATTACCAGTCCACGGCCTATTAGGAAGGAAATGTGTATCACTGCCTGACTCCGCACCACCACCCCCGATCCACAGTCCATGGAAAAATTGTCTTCCATGAAACCGGTCCCTGGTGCCAAAATAGTTGGGGACTGCTGATCAAGAGGACTGTAAAAAAAAAAAAAAAAACAACAAAGTCTTCCAAAGAGTGGACTGTATCAGGACCCCCAAGCACACCCAGAAGACAGCTACTCAGACACCAAGAGGGAAGCACACCCCACTTCACACCCCACTGGCTCCAGGAGACAGGCGAAAACTGAGGAGTTTCACCAATACCACATTTATTCTTTTGTTGCAAAAGCTAATAGAAAGATTAAAAACCAACTTGAATTTTCAGATACCTTTGTTTTCCAATTCCCTGTCCCCTATCAGTAAAGCCTTGGGAATACCAGTTAAGTCTTACAATACCACAAAAGTTACCCAAAGAGGAGATTGAGGCAGAACAACTGTGTCACTGGCAAAGCAAGAAAGAGAGATCTTGTTTTGTGGCATCGAGCCTCTTCCGCTACATGGAGGCTGTTTCAGCCACCACAGATGAGCTAAACCATGAAGGATCCAGAACAGCCATGCAGCTGCCTCAGTGGAAGTCCTGCCCTCCCAAGGAAACTCAGAAAGAGGCTCACCCTGTGCCCAGGCCAGTTGTTTCCTTCTGGCATATCAGACCAAGTCAAGGGAAGATCTCATTCTCTTCCATGTAGCCCAGTGCAGAGTCCCTCCCTGCACAGCTGGAGCACCAAGCCCACCCCACAGGAAGAGCACCACCGAACTCAACCAGGAGGCTGTGGGCTCCCAGATGCCCATTTCCAGGAGCCCCAGGAGGTAACCAGGGTCAGAGGACCAGGGAGTGGGCCCTGTGTGATTCTGTACAGTCCCTTGCCTCTCTAAGTCTCAGCTGTCCCATCTATAAGGGGGCCCTCACCAGGGTTAAAACAAGAGTGTAGCAGAAGGAAACACCTACCATACTTCCCATCTCTCAATTCCCTTGTGCACACACCATTTCATTTAATCTTGTCCTGGGAGGCAGGGGTTACTGTGGCCACTTTCCAGCTGGAGAAGGACATAAAGAGACTTACCTATCTACAGGTCCCAATGTTAGCAGAGAGGCAGAGCAGGGTGGCAAAAGCAACCTGTCCAGGCAACCTCTAGCTCAGGGAACCATGAGAGAACCAGCCAGCCTGACTCAGAGGCAGCAGTCACATTCGGGAGCCACAGCGCAGCCCTCAGGGATGGGGCAGGGGCAGAAGGGGAAAGGGGCCAGAGCAGCAATGTGAAGATCTGGGGGCAAGCCACTCTTGGGCACCAGCAGCTGAACAGTGGGTGAGCCCAGAGACCAAGGCCATGAGGGCACTGCCTCAGCTGGGTGCCACCTCTCCTGAGAGGATCAGTGGGTCTCCTAGTTGGGGTCCAGTAAGGCCCTACAACAGTACAAGGGAGGCTCAATTCACAGTGAGGCTGTGGCTACCACGCTGCACCTCAGTCCGGCTGGCCTGGACTCTACTGGCACCTTCCCCTCCCACACACTTCTCCAAGACAGGTGGACCAAGCTTGCTTAGCACCTTGTCTTGTCAAAACCCACTCCCAGTCCTCACCTGGCTACTTTCAGCCCCACTGCCCGCTCCTCCAAGTTTCCTCGACAACTCTTCCAACAACTCCTAAATGTCCAGGGGTGAGCCTCAGGGCACAGGCTGATAGATTCCCCGACTCCTCTGTCTTTGCTGTCTAAGCTGTGTCCCCAGGGGCCTGCATCTAGACCCAGGACTTCAAATCCTGAATCCATCTCCAGTCCAGATGTCTGCTTGACTTCTCTCTCCACTTAGATGTCTAATAGTCACCTCAGGCTAAACGTGGCCAAAGCCAGACTCCTGCTTTCCCCTTCAAAGCCACTCTCCCTGTACTTCACCACCTCAGGAACAGGTGCCACCAGCCACCCAGCTCAGTCACCCCCACAGTCCATCTGTCCGTACCTCTGCCTCACCCCAAGGCTCCTGCAGCAGCCTCCTACCCTCTACACAGTTAGTCAGGGCAGGGCACGTCACCTGTGCCCAGGCCTCCAATGACTCCCTGTCACCCTTAGAGTGAGGTCCAACCTTGGTGGCCCCCAAGGCCCCTCTCTAACTGGCCCAGGCCCTCTCCACTCTCATGCCCCCTCCCCACCTCCCACTGCTCACTCTACTTCTGCCCTTCAAACAAGTCAAGCTAGTTCTTGCTCAGCTTGGAATACTCTTCCCTGGATCTTGACATCTTACCCCTCCACCCTGTCTCAAATCTCCCACTCAGAGAGGTCTTTCCAGGCTGGGGCAGCTGCGCAGCCCTTCCCCCAACATGCACGCACGCATGCTCGCGCGCGCGCTCTCTCTCTCCCCCCCAGGTTCCTGACATCTTTCCTGTTTACCAGTATATTCCTCCCATGGAAGCCCCTTGAGGCAGGGAGGCAGTCTTGTTCATGGCTATATCCCCAGGGCCTGCCACACAGCTGGTACTCAATACCTGTTTGGTGGCTGGCTATGGAGTTCCTGCAGTGAAGATGGGAGGCTGATGCTCCAGGGAAAAAAGGTGTCTTACTTCTAGTGACAGAATGTCAGGGATCAATCAGAGAGTTCCAGAAAAATACAACATCAGAATCATCAAGGAAACTTTTTAAATGCATGAATTTCTAGGCTTATACCAGGACCATGATAGAAGGTCTGGGGTAGAGCCAGAGAAGGGATTCCAAATTGTCTCCCCAGATGATCCTGATGCGCAGGTAGGAACCTCTGATTCATCCAGTACTTCATCTTACATGTTGAAAACCGCAGAAGGGATGACTCCAGCCAAAATTTCAACACTGGTTCATCACAGGTGTCTATGCTGAGAACCCCAAATCTCCCACCCCCAATGTTCTCCCTATTACTGCTTCCAAGACTTCAGGGTCTAACAGCCTGGGCAGAGAAGGTCAGTCCTTAGGAAGAACAGGGACTACACACTACACCTTGGCTGTGGCCCTGCAAATCCACTTTCTTCTTAATCTAACACTTGGCACTAAAAATGAACTCTACCTTCAAAGAGTTAGGACTGGACTGAGTAAAGACAGGGTCCAGAATGACCTCTTTGCTTCCATGGGAAGCAGGGCCAGCTGCACCCACTGTCTCCCCAGCAGGATGTCCCCACTTCCTAGTGGGCAAGGAAGAAAGGACAGACATCCATGTTTATACAAAGGGCCATGTGCAAGATCTTGAGCCAGACACTTCACAGACAGCACCTTTCTCTCTTCTCCCACCTACTGATGAGGTCAGAAGCTGTATCTTGATTTTACAGACAAGGAGAGGGAGCATCAGAGTTTTTAAAGACTTGCTCTGGGTCCCACAGATGAGATGAATGGAGCAGAGATTTAAACCTGGCTCCAAAGCCCATGGTCTCTCCGCTACATCACGTGGCTTCCACCAGGCAGCCTAATGGCAACTGATGTGTGTGAACGATGGAAGCCCTTATCTGGGGGCTGCTTATTCCCAAGCACATGGGATGAGGGGTGGTGAGGGATACAAGGCCAGGGCTTAAGGGTTAACCTAGGATCTGCAACAACCCAAAACACCACTGCGGGAGGTTCCTTCGATCCAAGGTTTCCTGAGCTATCAAAAAGGGATGAGCCAACACCTACCTCAAGGGGCTGCTCTGGGGACTGAACAAGTCATGAGATTCCACCATAAACTGCCAAATACAAATATTATGACTGCCAACATGCATAAGGCTGTCAACATAGGAGGCAGTAACCTCCTCAGCTGACTTTACAACCAGGCTGTTGGGCATGGGGATGCAGCCACGTGGCCTAAGGACAGAGGCAGCTTCCTGAGGCATGATCAGGCCGTGACAAGTCTGCTTCCTCATCCATCATGCTGGGCCCTTCTCCACTGCCTCTGCCCCCAACCGCAACGCTTGCTAGCCCCTCCCACTCACTCCCTCATTCATCTTTCCTCAACTGGCCAGGACCCTCTCTGGTGCCCCCAAGTCAGAAAGTACTAGTGCAGGCCCTCTACCTTGGCAATGCTCCCACCCTCCACACTGCACACTTTCTATGTAGATCACAACTATGCCACTCTGCGTCGTCAGCGCTTAACTCCATAGGGTGTATTAATACATGCAGAGGGCCTCAAATCAGCGTCTGCTGGAGATACCGGCCATGAAGACGGCCAACTTCCAAGCCCTCTGCCCAAATCTGGGCTCCCAAGACTGGTCCGACAGTCATGTGGGTTCCCACCTACTCTCTTCCTCTTAGCTCTCAACAAATGAAGTTTGGGTAGAGGCACAGTTTCTTATGAGTCAGGCTAAAGAGAGCAAGTCCTCCAGTGATGCAACGTCCAGTAAGGTAGGCATGAGTCACATGTGGCTATTTAAATGCCAATTAACTAAAATTAAATAAAATGTCACATTAGCCACATTTCAAGCACTCAAAAGCCACATGTAGGATATAGCTATGATGCTAGACAACAGATTGAGAACACCATCACTGCCCAAAGTCTACTGAACAGCACCGCTGTAATCTCTAGAGCCAGGTAAAAACCAGGAATTGCTTCTGAACCTACAAGCTGACTGCCAGACCTCAGCCCTGAGGCTGCATCCAACCCCTGAGGGCTGGTCAGCCAGACACCCAGTCTCCCTCTGTCTCAGGGCAGCGAGAGACAGTCCACTTCAAGTCAAAGGCTAGGAAAGCCAACAGCCAAGGAGCAAGCGCTTGTTCCAAGTTAATCACCTTTAGAGAGCCTCCATTTGGCTGCTGAGGAAGAGAGGGGTCAAAGGAGGACAAAGTGCCCTCACACTGCCCTGCTGGACAGCACCACAGAGAAATGACACAGCTTCACCCTACACAGCCTTAAACTGTTCTCTTACTTATCCAGCTTGGAACTTCTGGATAAGCATCAAGAAATGAGATTCAAATACATTACAGAACAGTGTGCCTGGGCTGGCTGCCTTCCCTGCTGGAAATCCTAGCTCCAAACTTGGCTACCAAAGCACTCAGCTCAGTACTTTCAACTGTGCCCCTGCCCCAATCACTGCCAAGTACTTGCTGTCAAAACTTCTGGAGCATCTCCACTGTCACCTCTATGTCCCTGAATGTTCTCACCTCTGAAATGTTCCCCTGGAACACTCTCCTCTCCAGCTACCTCAATCCCCACCCTTCCTGGCTCAGGTCAAGTCCCACACTGCCTTCCCATAAGCTTCCCCAGACCCCAACTGGCTTTCCCAGAAAATGAATCCCACCAGTACAACCTTTCCGCTTGTCAAGCTGGGCTGGCTGTACAGGAAGGATGCCGTTTCAGTGCTGTGTCCTATACAGCACCAGTCTCCAACCTTTTGGCACCAGGAATCTGTTCCATGGAAGACAATTTTTCCATGGACCGAGGGTAGCAGAGTGGGGTGTCATGGGTGGGGGGAGGTGGTGCAGAGCTCAGGAGGTGATATGCAGCCAGTTTCCGAATAGGCCACAGCCCGGCGTCTGGGGACCACAGCTATACAGAATCCCCCTCCCCTAGGGGGTCTTGCAAGGGCTGGAATCCAGGAGACATCCCTTCCTCTCCAGGACCTGGGGCATTCCAGCACCTCTCAGCCTTTTGCCTTGCCTGCCTCACAAATTAGTCACATCAAGTAGGCTGACAAGTTCTTTGTAAAACTTGTAAAACTATAGCTGCATGACCACCACAGAGCTTTATGCTGAACAATGTATGTAAACACTGCAACCCCTAATTTGTCTCTCTTCATCTGCCACAATCTCAGGGCTCTGATACATCCATAGCATCACTAAATTATGATTTTATAGCCTGGGAAGGAAGACAAAAAAAACTATGAGGAAAACCAACCCTATGCCCCAAATCCTGAGGCCTCCAGAAAAACCATGCACACAGTAGGAACTCTGTGAAGGACCTGCCACTGAATGCTAGGGGACTAGCAAGGAGCCACCCCACGTGGCAAAAAAAAACGTTCTCTCCTTTGGCAGATGCAGGCAGAGAAGGTGCTCAATTCTTGAGTCTGTTGTCACATTAGAAGCCTGATCTAAAAATGTGGAGCCACTTCCTCCCCGAGGGAGGAGACTTCTGGGGTCTTATCTGGCAGCAGCAGGCAGTCACACTTCCTCCCCAGTCTCCCCACTTAAAGGTCCCTCAGGAAATGATTAAATTAACTCAAAGTTTAGACCCTTGACTATCTTTCCCCCAGGCATTTACCCTACTAAAAAGTCACTCAAGAACTGTGGAGATTGAATATGACACTAGAAACATAGGCAACAAAATAAAAACAGACAAACTGAACTTCATCAAAATTAAAAAAACTTTTGTGCATCAAAGGACACTACAAAGAGAGTGAAAAGATAACACAGAGAATGGGGGGGAATCACTAAATTCCATATCTAATAATGGTTTAATATCTAGAATATATAAACAATTCAACTCCACCCAACAACACAAAGACAACCCACTTAAAAATATAAGCAATGGACTCGAATAGATACTTCTCCAAAGAAGGTATTCAGAAGGCAAAGAAGCACAGGAAAGATGCTCAACACCACTTATCATTAAGGAAATGCAAATCCAAACTACAATGAGATACCACTTCACACCCATCAGGATGGCTATAATTTAAAAAAAGAAAATAACAAGTGTTGGGGAGGAGGCTGAGAAATTGGAAGCCTTGTTCACTGCTGCTGGGAATGTAAAATAGTGCAGCCACTGTGGAAAACAGCATGGTAGTTCCTCAAAAAGTTAAATGTAGAATTACTATATGATCCAGGAAATCCACTTCTGGTTATAAACCCAAAAGAAGAGTTCAAAGCAGAAACTCAAACAGATATTTGTACTCCCATGTTTATAGCAGCATTATTCACAATAGCCAAAGGGTGGGAGCACTGACCTCATCTCTCTGGAGTCCATGTGTTCCAGAAAAAAGAAAAAAAAAATGCAACAGCTAAAATGTAGAAGCAACCCAACTGTTCATCAACGGATGAATGGATTTACAACCAATAGACTATTATTCAGCCTTTAAAAAGAAGGAGAGTCTAGGCCAGCAGGTGACTCATGCTTATAATCCCACCACTTTGGGAGGCCATGGCAGGAGGATGGCTTGAGGTCAAGAGTTCAAGACCAGCCTGGGCAACATAGCAAGATCCTGTCCCTACAGAAATTTTTTTTAAAAAATTAGCCAGGCGTGGTGGAATGTGCCTTTAGTCCCAGCTACTCAGGAGGCTGAGACAGGGGGATCACTTGAGCCCAGGAGTTTGAGGCTGCAGTGAGTTGTGAGCTATGTACTCTGCACTCCACCCTAGGCAACAGAGTAAGATCCTGTCTGGAAAAAAAAAACAAAACAAAACAGGAGATTCTGATACATGCTACACAAGGATCAATCTTGAAGGCATGGTAAGTGAAATTAGCCAGTCGCAGGACAAATACTGTATGACTCAATTTATATGAGGTACCTAGACAGTCAAATTCATAGGCAAAGAAAGTAGAACGGTGATTGCCAGGAGCTGGCGGAAAGGAGCAATAGGGAGTTATTGTTTAACAGGTAGAGTTTCTATTTGGGATGATGAAAAAGTCCTGTAAATAGACTGTGGTAATACTTACACAACACTGCGAATGTACTGAATGCCACTGAATTAGACACTTAAAATGGTTAAAGTGGTAAATTTTATGTTCATTTTACCACAGCTTTAAAACACAGAAAAAAGTAACGATCAAGCCATATTCCCAGCCCAGTGAGATAATCCCTCTTTAAAAGCCAGTTCTGATGGTCTGACAAATCCTTCCCATGGCAATGGGCTCTAAAGATGCTATTTTGTCCCTTGTATTCTGACCTCAAATCCAGTAGTCTGGGCTTTAAATCCAAGCAAAGAGCTCAGGTGGACTATCCACTGTTTGAAAGGCTGAGGCTTGAGCTTCTCTGATCCAGGCAGTTTGCGGGATAACTGTCTGATATGTTCGACAGGCTCCCAACATAAGCAGAAGACAATTTGGCCAGCTTTTACTCTCTATTACTTCCCCTTTCACTGTCCCACAGGACACCAGACTGCCATGCAGAAAGGAAAACAGGCCAGACTGATCAGCCTGGTTTTTTTAAAGTTGGAAAGTGGAATCCCTATTTCCCCCACCTCTGGCAGGTCTGGATATTTAATATTCTTTGTACTTCATACAGTGAAGGACATGGTTTTCACCTATCCAACAACAGAAGGGACAACCTTGGCCCTCTGTGGTCTCTAGGGCCCTTTCACAAAGATATCCCGTTAGATCTCAAAATAACCCAGTGAGAATGAATGTGTACGGGTTATTATCCCCCACTGGAGACATGAAGAAACTTGGGCTCAGGAAGATGAAGCAATTTGTCCCAAGTCCCACAGCCCCAAGTAACAGGGCCAGGGTTTGCACACAGGTAGTGAACTTCAGAGTTGTCCTTCCTCTGCGTTACTTCAGAAAGATGAACAAAGCAGAAATGAAATCAGACCATTTTGAAGTTAAACAAAAGCAAGTAAAAATGCTTCCCAATTTGGCAACTAATATGACTAGTAGGTTCATCTCCAGAGAAGCAGCCTGGGAAAGAACTAAGCACCCCTTCTCTTTCTGTAACCGGCTCCATGAACCCATGTATGTTTTTCATAACTCTCTCCCTCAACTAACTACTTGACCCTTTGAGTAATTTCCCAGAAATGATGGACTGAAACTCCTGGCCTTAAGAGATCCTTCCGCCTGGGCATCCCAAAGTGCTAGAATTGTAGGCCTGAGCCACTGCACCTGCTTTGAAATGATGGATTTTCTACAAAACAAAGGAGCTGAGATTCTGAAGGCCCTAGGGCAGACTTCCTGACGCCAAGATTCAACAACCCCCACAACCCGCCCCTAATGCATGTAGCCCCTTGTGAGATACACCACGACCTGCCACAAGGCACGTGGCCCCTCCTTTAAAAGCCCATGATATCCCTTAGTTGTGGAGAGGGATTCGAGACAGCTTCTCCAGGACAAGACGTCTGTCGTATTAAATTCCTTCCTTGGCAATCCTCGTTGTCTCAATAATTGGATTTTTGTGCCACAAGCAACTGGACCTTGACTGAACCCCCTTGTGGTTTCGACATTATCCTGTGGTCCACCCTAACTTAGACATTCTTAGATCTTTTCTTTCGGATTTTTGCAGTCAATGACTGGTGCTGCGCGCCTAGGGCACAGTCACTTGTTGCCGTGTCCAAGGAGCGCTGTCGGACAGCGGAGTCTGCCAGACTCAGGGCAATCAAGCGTGGGGGTGAAAGGCTGGCCACGCCATGGAAAAAATGAACAAAACACACATCTAAAACTAGAAGCGGCCTGGACACCCACACGGGGAACACCCGCCAGCCAGGCAGGAGCCAATGGGACTGCAGGGGTAAGACCACTGCCCTACCGGGCCCCGCGCACGCGCGCCGACCTCACGGACACTTTGAAAGAGTACTGCACCAGGCAGCAGGCTTCGTGGGCGGGCGCCATCTTCGCGCGCATGCCCTAGCTGCCCGCACATGCGCGCTTAGGCAGCTGTCGTTCCCCAATAGTCCCCTGTTTCCCCCAACCCCCGTTCTGGACCGGAAACGTTGGCTGCCTGAGCTACGGCCCTCATTCTGTATTTCTTACCTTGCGTCCAGTTTTCTCCCGTAGGGCTTTCAGCCGTTCCTTTCGCCGCAGCGCCTCTTCCTCTAGGCGGCCTACACCGGCCGCAGTCGCCGCCATCTTGCCCGCCGACCCCCTCCTTTTCTCTTGTCCTGCATTGCGCAGGCCTAAGGCCTAACGTCTCACGGCCAATCCAAGGACGAGAACGAGAGAGCAGGAAGTCCTGCAAGCCAATCAATGCTGAGTTTTTACGGGAGGGCCCGCCCTTTTCCTGCGGGCAAATTGCCTAGCAGGTGGGGAGCCAGAAAAAAAAAAAAAAAAGGTGCTAAGGCTCGATTTGTCCAACGCTAATCCGTGAGAAAGCAAGTGGAATCAGACCTGAGAGAAGGAGACTAGAGTGCGTCGATCGCTACGGTTCTGCCGAAGCCCTAACCACAGCTCACTCCATGCGGCCTCTTGAAATGCCCTGACCCTTCCTTGTCCACTTGTCCTGATTCTTCAAGGCTCGAATGCCTTCAAGAAGCCTTCCCTGACCCTCCACTCCGATTCCACCCTAATATGACGTCTGCCTCCACGCCTCTCCAGCTATAAGTGGCTCCCCAGGCTCACCTGACCAAGTGCTGCTAAGCCCTCTGTGTTCACTCTCAGCTCAAAGTCTGCGCAGTGTGAGACCTGGCTGGATGGCCATTTCCCTCTCAAAGATGATCCCCTCTCATACCACTTCCTCCTGTAGCAGCAAAGTACTCAGAGTCAAGCTGCCTTCCCCGGAGAAAAGCAAACTCCAACCTGGACCCAGTTTGCCGTAAGGACCCACTCTCCTCCTCCCCCAACTTAGGAAGAGTTGGTTTGGCCTCGACTGCAGCAAGTGGCTACAAGCTGCGTGGCTCCTCAGGAGAAGCTGCCAGGGTCTTCCTTCCTGCATTAATCAGCGTGTCCTAGTCTGTCCCGCTCACTGATCCGCCCTCCCCCACCCCCATCCCACTAGGCTGAAATCAAGATCTTCTGTCAACATGTGGGGGGTCCCCAAAGCCACACACCCTCTCACCTGGGGATAGGAGACCATGCCTTCCACCACCACCCTACGTCCCCTGCAAGGGGATGTCCAGCTTCTTAGGAAGGCTGTTCCCTGCCTGGAGCCTGCCTCCCTTACTGGGGTGGCTGCAGGTAGATGCCCACTCCTCCCTTTCCAACTCCCTTTAGAGGCCTATGTGCCACAGACCCCAGGTCTAGCCTCCTTCCCCTCCACAGACCCTCTTAACCTCACTACCTTGGGCCTGTCTAGGCCCTCTCCCCTATAGTGGGTGGGGTGCCCTGCCAGGGCTTGACATGCAGGTTGTAGGTGCTCAGGAATTGTCATCTCAGTGCTAGCATGGATGGGGCAGGAGAAAAGGCCAGACTGGAGGGAGACCAAGAAGCTAGGAGGACAGAACAGGACAGGTATGGAGACAGGGTCTCTCTTCTCTTGGTCACTCAAGGTCTAGGGGTGTCCAGACTGGTCAATTTCTAGGGCCAATGGCACCTCTGTGGGCCAGGCATACTTCCCCCCAGCCATGACAAAAGGCCTGACCCCTGTCCAACACAAGGGGCCCGTCACCTCACAGGCAGTCTGGGCATGAGGAAAGGGGTACAGGGGTGATGGTGGCAGTAGCCCAGCAGAGTCAATCAGGCCTAGGTCCCTGTCCCTGCTGCCCCTGGCTGCCCATCTGGGCCTCTATTTCTCCATCTGTAAAACAGCCATGAGGCACTCACCTCATGAAGTTAAAGGAACAAAGTGCTGAGCCCTGGAGTGGGGGTCTCCTTCACTGGAGCATCTGGGAAGGCTTCCTGGAGGAGGGAGGAGACCCGTGGGAATGGTCTAAACTTCCCTGGGATCTGCCAGGACAGAGGACACCGCTACCCTAAAAGTATTTCAGGATAGTCCTGCTGCTCTCTCCCCCGACAAACAGCTGGAGCTCAAAAGTGGCATTGCAGTCTCCCCATACAGCACCTGGCACTAAGCGCTACAAATGATCATCATGGTGGTGGTTATAATTACTTATGAAAGGACCCTGGCCATCCCCACGCGGCGGGCACCCTTTTTCCTGAATGGCGGTAACTCCAACCAGACGGGCTGCGTCCCAGGCGGATCCAGACCCTGGGCAAGTATGGAATTCCTGACCTCAACTCTCGTCCGGGAGGCTCAGAGTGGCCCTTCCAAAGGCACTGGTGGGGGCGCGGCCTGCAGGGGGCGTGGCAGCAGAGCACCCTCCCCGGCCGCCCTGACCTTAGGCTCCTCCTCCTGCCCGGCTCTCCGCCCTTTGCCTGGTCCCGGGAGAGGCGGGGCGGCCGTAGCTGCAGCGAAGTGTAGGAACCCGGGCGGCGGCCGGCCGCGAGGAGGAGGAGCTTACTGACTTGGGCGGCTCAGCGCGGCTGGGGTCAGAGCCGCAGACTTCCCCCAAGTAGTACCGCGCCGCTCCGCCCCGGAGTGACGCCCTCCGCCCATGGGACTGGCCGGGGGCAACCGGAGGGCGGCGCGGAGGAGGCGGCGACAGGTGGCGCGCAGCAGGTCCAGAGCCAGGCCGGGCCATGGCCGCCTCAGAGCGGCTCTACGAGTTGTGGCTGCTCTACTACACGCAGGTGAGCCCGCCCCGCCCCCGCTGTACCCCTTGCTTCGCGCACCCCGCGCCTGCTGCACCTGCGCCCGGCGATGCCCGAACAGCGGAGATGCGCCCGCGCACGCGGGGCGTCCTCCGGCTCCACTCACACGTGTGTGCCCCCGGCCAGCCGGGTGCCTCTGGCACTTATACCTGGGGAACAGAGCTTGCGGGCGCGCACTTCACAGCAGCCTCTCCAGCGGGACCGCGCAGCCTGAGTCTTGCTTACAGGAGGAGAGGGTCCTGGGTCAAGGCAGCCGGACACTCGCCACTTTACAGATAGGGAAACTGAGGCCTGGAAAGAACTGGAGACTGCCCGGCCGGGTCGGAAGGGAAAATGGGACTCAGTTTCCATGTGGGCTGCCCCTCCTGTGGGTGCGGCCCGGTTAGGTGACCGTGGCCAACAGGTCTGAGTGTGTTAGGGTTAGGGGTGTGGAGGGGGGATGCTCCTACCGCAGGTCCTACTTGACTCAGACGCCCCCAGTGAACAGGCAGTGACAAGCTCCTCCCAGACTTGAGGTGGTCCCACCCCCATTTTGGGGGGTGGACCCTCTAAGAGCAGAAAATAAGGTTTTGCTTTGGATATCCAAGGCGTGGTTGGGGGTTTGAGGGCAGGAGGAATGTCTAAAGGGGTTGGAGGGAGGCCCTTTCCTCCTGAGCTCCCCACCCCTGCCTCAGAAACCATGTCAGGTGGCCTCAAAAGGTGAGGGAAGTGACTGACCCTAGTATCCCATCAGCTGAGAAACTGGTGTCCCCCAAACTCTGTCTCATACACATAGGCCCCACTTTCCTTGTGCACCCACAGCAGGGAGGGATCCCAGGGTAACACCTCCCTCCGTTTAACCCAGCACCTCCCTCCCTGCACCTGCTTGGCATCATGCTCTTGGCTCAGGTGTGCCCTGGGCACAATGGATCATTGTATGCCCGTGAACAGCTTGTCACCAGGAGGAAGTTCATGCTCAGACCAGCTGGGCCTATGTGAAGAGGCTGACCAACCATCTCCCAGGGACCTGGAATCCAGGCCATAATGACCACAGCCTCTTTTGTGTGCTCAGGTTGTGAGAGGTCCAGGTCCCTGGCAGGAGGCAGTGAGTAGAGTAGGTGTGGTCTTTGGTGTGACCCGGACCAAACTCTGTACTTCTGAGCCTCTGCTTCCCTGCCTGTAAAACTGACAGCCCTGACCTCAAGGGCTGCCTGGACTCTGCAGAGGGGTAGACACTATGGCTGGCCCAGACCAGAGAAGGCTCCTTGCTTCCCTGTCCCCTCCCCACCTCACCCCACCCTTTCTGTCTCCATCTCCGATGGTTGGTCCTCATGAAGGAACAAAGAGTCTGGAGGGAAACCTACCCCTGGTCCTCCTACCTCTGATTGCTCTTTAGCTGTGGGCAGGTTCTTTGTCTGTGACCAGGCGAAGGGGGCTTAAACCAGGTGATGAGTCTGAGAGATGTTAATGATAGGTCTTCAGGCTGGATGGCAGCCTGCTGGGGTATCTTGGTAGACCAGGACTGTACCTGCAGCATGGTTTCCTCCTGATGCCCCTTCTAGCTGAGTTGTGCACACAGTCACCCACCCCCCATCCCCTCAGGAGGTGTTTAGCACTCATATCCGTGCTGACACCGTCCCCCAGCTCCTCACCTCACTGGGCAGGTATGGGGCACAGGCCGGCTGGTTGTAGCTTTGGAAGCCTGGGCAGGCAGGGGGCAGCCTGGGGCCGGGCAAACAAATCCAGGATGTGAGAGCAGAGCCAGGAGCGGGCGGGGCCAGGCCACCCAGCACTGCCTTCCTGCTGCCTGGTCCTGCTCCTGCCCCCGGAACACCGTCCCCACCCCTTGTGCTGGGCTCCCAGGGAGGGGTAGTGCTGAGTAATTTTGAGTCCTGCTAGGGACCTATTGTGTGTGTGCTTGAGGGAAGGAGAATGCGAGGTGAGGGGAGGAGCTGATAGAGGGTGTTAAGAGACCCCTGAGTTGGCCAGCACCCAGCCAGCAACGCCTGCGCCCCTCCCTTCAGCAGTGAGAGCTGACATCAGCTGGCAAACCTGTTTCCCTAGTTGTCCGTCTGGGTGGGAACATGGGGGGGCACGCCCCCCTTCCTCTCACCTTAAAGTCCCCAGGTTTAGACCCCCCCAACCCTCCCCCTGTGGGCCCTGCTCAACTGGGGGTCACATGGTGGGTGAGAGGGCTGTGGGTGGCTACTGAGAGAGGAGGGAAGGGCCCAAGTGCCCCTGAACATCACTCAGAGTTCCTCAGGGCCCTGGTGAGGAAACCAAGGCAGGGTCCTACCAAGGTTGTCGCACCTTGCATTTAGTAGGTGCTCCTTGGATATTCACTGGGGAGAGGAGATGGGCCCCATGGTAGTGACCAATCAAGGAAGGCATCCCAAAAGAGGCTGAGTTTGGGCTTTGATGGCTCAGGGGACAGGAACAGCAGGAGCAAGCACATGGCAGTGGGAAATATAAGAAGCAAGTTGTCAGGAGTGGAGAACAGGCAGAGGTAGCCAAGGAGGCCTGGTAGAGGGTGGGGGCACATCCAGAGGACTCCGAACCCACCAGAGCTCCCCCAGGGAAGGCATAGGAAGGCAGTGAGAGGACAAGGGGACAGGGACAGCACCTGACAGGCTGGCAGTAGGGCAGCATGTAAGAGTTAATGTAAAATAGCATGCAAATGAGTGGCCCCCTTTCAGGCTAGAGCAGTGGAATGATGTTGTTCAACAGCCCCCAGTGACAAGGAGCACTGTGGGGGGAGTACCAAGAGCTGAGGGGCACTTGGAGTCACAAAGGTCAGGGCAGGACAAACACTCAGGTTACAAGTGGGAGCACAAGCTGAGCTCTCTAGTTATGCCTGTAAGGACTCACACGGCCTCTAGGGAGGTTAGGTCAGAGCCAGAGTTGACCTTGCTCTGCCCACCCTTCCCCCACATCCCTTATCCCTGACCAGTGATCTCTACTGCCTCATGAAAACATGGCCAGGCCCCCTGGGACCTTATCTGGGTCATATTCCTTCCTAGGCCTCAGTTTACCTTCTTGAAATGGGTAAAGGGAAGGTGGAACAGCCTTCTGGGTGCTTGGTCTCTGTCAGCACCTCAGAGGGACAATGGGGTTTCTTCCTCCCTGCCTCTGTGACCAAGGAAACTGAAGTAAGAGCAACTGAGGTGATGGGGAGATTAGGACAGAGCCCAGGGGTGAGGAGATGGTAATCCCTGGAGTTGTTATAGTAACTGGGAAGCTGATGGGAAAGTATGGGGTCCCCATGGAAAGGGGGTCAGTTACTGTGGGGACTCTGGAAGGAAATTCCCAGTTTCCACAGTGATAGTACAAGGGGATCATTAGCCCGGGGCGGGGGGGGTGTTATGGAGACCAGAAAGTCCAACCACCCTTTCCAGTACCCCCTCTCCAGGTAAGAGGAAGAGACTGGCTTAGGCACTCAGACCACTATCCTCAGTTGTCCTCTGGCAAAGTCCCCATCTTCCTGCTTCATCCCATGGCCTAAGGTCCTCCAAGTCTGACCTCCAGACCTCATGATGTAGCCAGAAGCCACCTTTGGCTTGACATTGCCCTTCCCCTCATGATGCTGAGTGGGGAGACTCCCTAGGCCTGAGAGAGGACAGACCCTACCCCAACTTGTCCCATTTTTGCTTGTCTGTCCCTGGAGATGACATGCTCACCACCACCCAGGGAACTCTGACTGAGAGGAGTCACCCACTATTGAGCTGCAATCTTCTCTTCCTACCTGCTTGTAGATCTTCCCTGGAGTCCATTAACAACCTCCGTTTCCCCTGCCTCGGGCAGCCAGCCCAGGAGACCTCAGCTCTGCCAATGAGCCAAGGTCTACCTCTTACCTGCCACTCACAGAGGGGGCTGGAGAGTGTTGCCCTAGAATGCCAGGAGCTTGGGCAGGCCAGAGCCCTTAGATTTGAAGCCCCCATTCATCCTGACCTGGTATTGGGTGGGTGTGGCTGGAGAGCTTTTACCCATTAAGCAAAGGGATGGTTTTAAAGAGGTTAAATGGTAAGTAACAGTGGCTCACGCCTATAATCCTAGCACTCTGGGAGGCTGAGGTGGGAGGATCACTCGAGGTCAGGAGTTTGAGACCAGCCTGAGCAAGAGTAAGACCCCGTCTCTACTAAAAATAGAAAGAAATTAGCTGGACAACTAAAAATATATATAGAAAAAATTAGCTGGGCATGGTGGTGCATGCCTGTAGTCCCAGCTACTCGGGAGGCTGAGGCAGGAGGATTGCTTAAGCCCAAGAGTTTGAGGTTGCTGTGAGCTAGGCTGACGCCACGGCACTCTAGCCCGGGCAACAGAGCAAGACTGTGTCTCAAAAAATAAATAAATAAATAAATGGTAAGTAAGAAGCTACCAAGAGTTAGAATGGGGACTGGACTCCAGAACCCATGCCCTTAACCACCGATTCCATTGGTAACCCCAACCTCTGAGGCACCAGACAGGGGGGTGCTGGCAGAGGTGCTCGTCCCAATGGGGGGCATTTCAGTAGAGGAAACATGGACAGCAAACCACATGCAGACCTGTGGGGGTGTGGCAGCAAGTAATGCCCTTGGGCTGGGGTATCCAGTGGTTCTGGGGTGGGTACCACCCATGCAGGCCTCGGATGTGGGGGAAGGTGGACTTGCTCTAAAGATGGGAGCTTGTGATAGGGTGGGTGACTGGCTGATCGGGCAGTGATGGTGACTGATGTCTACTGGAGTCCCACTGGGTGCTGGGCTTCAGGCAGGTCAAGCAGGGTCTGGGGACAGCATGGTGTCAGGCAGCTCAGTGGTCCTTGTCCACCCGGCAAACTCTTCCCCTTCCCATGCTACAGCCACCTGCCCTCAACCCTCCAAGTTCCCTCAGTGCCAGGGCAGTGGCAGTTCCATGCCCTCCCACTCCGATACCGTTTGAGCCTAACCATCCCTTGGGAGCCCCTCACCCGCAGCACTCTTGAGTGCCTCACAGCTGGTTGTCCATAGGTTGGGGTCCCTACAGGATGACCACAAGACCCTTTCTTCCCAGGGACACCAAGCTCCCCCATACCCACAGCATTCTCCCCTGCCACAGGGCCTGGGACCACTTACCTGGGGAGGGCTTGGCAGGTATGGCAGGTCCTGACTTGCCCTCAGGGGAAGGGCTGGGTTGGGGCAGGGGGGGTGGCCCTGCTTCAGGTTCCTGCTCAGAGCTGGGGAGGGAGGAAGGGCCTGACTGGGGCAGAGGCTCCAAGAGGGGAATGGGGAGCCCGAGCACTACAGCCACACCTTCTGGGCTCTGGAGTCCTTCACACGCAGCAGTACCACCTTGCTCTTGTCCCCCTGCCCTGCTCTGTCTTCTGACCCTGGCTCCCGCAGGGACTCCCATACCCCTGCATACGGCAGCCTCACGACGCTGGGTGCAGGTCAGAACTGGCCTGAGGCCTCCCAGGGAGAAAAGGTGAGACCTAGAAAGGTAGGACAGCAGCTACCCCGACCCCTGCCTAGTGGTGTTTTAGAGACGCCCTCATGCTCCCTCCATGTCCCCTCCAGAGCTCATGAAGGCTGCCTTGATTGCCCCAGCCCTGACCCCGAACCTACTGAGAGTTGCAGGACTGGACAGGCTGAGGGTGTGGTTCTAGGGACAGAAAGCAGGAGTGTGCAGAGTTTGAGGGACCCACCCCTGTTCTGGGAGGGCTGATCCAGATGATGGCCATGGGGAGGGTGGGAGGTTCCTGCTTAAGTACCAAAAGCCCAAGTCACAGGATGCAGTAGGCACGAGGTGGGCAGAGGCCTGGACAGGAGGATGTGAATCACAGGGAAGGGGCAAAGGCTGGAGAAGCAGCCCCTGGTTGGACCAGGGACCTGGAATGCCAAGCTCAGCAACTGAGCATTTATTGGGGAGGGGGAGGGGGGCATGATCAAATTTGGGCTTTCAGGTGCTCAGGAGAGCTGCAGCTGGCAGGAAGGACCCACATTTTGGGTGAGAGATGACTAGCTTGACTGCGTAGGAGATGAGAAGACAGTGTTGAAGACGCTTTTGACAGCAGATGGGTCTGTGGGGCCACTGAGGTAGGGGTCAGGGGTCACATGGTCAGGTGGGCTGGCTGGCTAGCAACCATGAGTGGTCCTGGCCTAGAACAAAATCTGGCTTTCAGCACCCTCAAAGGAACAGCTGAAGCTGAGGTACTGGATGGGGCATCCCCTCTGGGGCCTCCCATTTCCCCATCTGTAATGGGAGGGGTGAGAAGAAATGGAGCAGGAGCCCCAGCCTCCCCTGCTCTTTCAGGATCTGGGCATTTTGGTCTCCTTGCTGCTTGCGGCAGAGGCTGCAAGCAGCAGAGGGTGGACATAACTAACTGACAAAAAGTCACAGGGCTATGGGCTTGTGCCTTGGTGGCCTCAGCCCCTTTCTGAGTTGCCTGGGCTTCGGATTTGTGTCAAAATGCACAAGGAAAGTCCCCAAACACAGGGTGGACAGCTGCTTTGCTTGGGTTTTTTGTGGGTCTGGCCCAGGTCTGCTGGGGTCAGGCCTCCTTCCCTGGGGCCATTCAGACCTGGCCCTGGGGTCTGGGGCCCTCAAGCTGCAAAAATTAGCTTCATCCAAAGATAGTTCTGGAGGTTCTTGGGTATGAGGTCCATAGCCCCTGGGGAGCAGCCTCAGGCCTGCTGGGTGCTGACCATGATGTGTCCCTTGTCTCTTCATCCTCCACTCTAGTCCCTGCCCCACCTCTCTGACTCTCAGAAAGAAAATTGCCTTTAGGCTCAACTGGTTGGAAGCTCCTGGAGGGGCCAGCATGGAGGGAGGGAGTGGTATAAGGAGGAGCTCAGGTACAAGTCGCAACCCTCGTCACCCGTGCCCTGGGAGGGGCTTAGAGGTTAGAAAGATTAGGGCTAGCCTAGGACTTACTCAGCTGTGTCCCTGAGCAAAGAAACCTGCAGGGTCCGGGTGGTAGGGCCAGGACATGGGGTGTGGGGCAAAGGTATGGGTGGGTGTTCCACATCGTCTTCTGGTCCTGAGGCCTTGGATCTAGGTCAGGGACCTGTGGGTGCCTTGAATGAAGATTGCTACAGCAGCATGGAGCAGAACGCCCTCCTGGATGGGAGCTCCTCCAGGCCCAGATCTCATGCCTGTGAAACTAGTCTCTGGCCCAGAGCCCAGAGCCCACCCACAAGTCCCACCCACCGTAGGGTGGCCCCGCCCTCTGTGCTTCACGCTCCGCCCCCAGTGTCAGGACAGGTCCCTCGCAGCCTGTCTTGCTGGGCCCAGGGTGCCCCGGGCCCCCCCACATCCCTGCGGTCTGCCGGGAGGAAGCGGTCCCCCTCCCCCACCGTGACTCTGCGCTTCCTGCCCCAGCCCGGGGCGGGAGGAGACATTTCCCGTTCACACCAAAGTTTCCCTGGCGGCGCCCAGACCTGGGTTCCGCCGCTACCCCTCTTGCCCATGGAACCTGCTCTGGGGCCTGGGGTCCAGGTAACTAGCGAGGGCGGGTGGAGAGTCTTAGGGCAAGGGGAGGGCGTTCTGCCACCTGTACGTCGCGGGGGATGTGTGTGCGTCTAAGTCTGCCTGTCCAGCAGTGCACATGCATCCTGGGGTCCGCAGTCAAGGAATGTTTCCTGGAGGTGGTGGCTGCTGAGCTGGGAGGAGGTGGCAGAGGAGGACCCAGCCCAAAACTTTGGGTAGTGGGCTGCTGCTGTGTGGGAGACCTCCTGCAGCCCCAGCACCACTATGGGCCACAACCACACCCCACTTAGGCCCCTCCCCCCGGCAGTGTCTGGCCTGCCTGGGTCACAGGCGTTAGAGGTGGGAACAGAGACTGGGAGGCTGAGAGAACCAGAGAGGGGCCTGTAGGTACTGCAGTCCTAATGCGGACCTTCCAAGTTCTTGTCCTCCCTCCCCCCACTGCTCTGCCTTTAATCCCGGTACATGCCCTGTGTCCACCTGCATTCACTTTACACCTCTGTCTATGCCCCCTTGTGCCTCCCCTGTTCGCTGTACCCTGTTGCCCCCACCCCACCACCATTCCCTTGAACTCCTTTGCCTGCAGAAGGACCTGGGCTACCTGCAGCAGTGGCTGAAGGCCTTTGTAGGTGCCTTCGAGAAGACCATCTCACTGTCCTCCCTAGAGCCACGAAGGTGAGGCTGGGTCTGCACAGAGGGCAGAGCCAGGGCAGGGAGATTGAGGGGTCCTTAGCACCCCAGTGACTCCCCTCCCTGCAGGCCAGAGGAGTCAGGTGCAGAGGTACCGGTGCTGCCATTGGATGCGCTGCATGTCCTGGCCGAGCAGCTGGATGGGGCGGACCTGGAGCAAGCCCTGCTGCTGCTCAAGCTCTTCATCATTCTCTGCAGGTGATCCCTGTTGTCCCCTCCACGGGCAGGGGCCTGCAGCTATGGGCCAGAGGGAGTTGGGGGCACAACAGATTATTGTGACCTCTCCCATCATTTGCTCCCCCAGGAACCTGGAGAATGTAGAGGCAGGCTGGGGCCAAGTGCTACTGCCCCGGGTGCTGGCACTGCTGACTGGGTTGGTGACCGAGGTGAGGTGTCCTTGAAGGGGCTGGGGTGGGTGGGGAGAGGCAGGCAGGAGTCATGGCTGGGCTAACCCCCCGCCCTCTCTCCCCACACCTGTAGCTGAAAGGACAGCCACCACCACAGGAGGGCCGTGGGACCCAGCTGGAGAATGTGGCCCTACATTCCCTACTCCTCTGTGAGGGCCTCTTTGACCCCTACCAGACCTGGCGGCGCCAGCACAGTGGGTGAGACCCAGAGGAGGCTGGGGAGAGGATGGGGGCTTGGTCTATGGCAGAGGTGTGGAGGGGACTGAGGAGGGGTGAGAGCTGGGCTCAGGTGCCTGGCCTCACCCCCCAGGGAAGTCATCAGCTCCAAGGAGAAGAGCAAATACAAGTTCGCTCCTGCTGCTTTTCCCTGTGAATTCAGCGCCTTCTTCCGAGGTCAGGCCCCGCCCCTGCTCCACCTGTCCCCACCCCCAAACCTAGGCCCCTTTCTGCAGTTTCCTGATCCCATGCATAGCATAGTGGCGGGTGCACGCAGGGCAAGGACAGCCATGAGTGTTTGAGGGGACCTCCAGAGGCTGAGCAGGAGTTTAGGGGCAGAGAGAAGAAAAAGGGCGAACCTGGGTAAAATGAGTAATTTCTTTCCTGGGCTGGAGTGAGGGCCCCCGCCAGGTGAGGGGTGGGGTTGGCCTGCCCTCCTCCTTCCCTCCCATCTCCGGGATCCTCCCAGCCACTTGTACCCTGCTCTGATCTAGACCACCTGAAAACTCCTTGTTCCAATCCCTTCGTCCCTGTGGCCTCCACCCAGGCTCCACCCCTCCTGGAGACACTGGCTACCCCAGGGTCTCCACCTGCTGCTCCCTTACTGCCAGAGGAGCTGGTGCCCAGGACACCTCTGGCCACCTGTTCTCCCTGGTGACCCTGCTCTCCTGGGTCGTCTCTCTCCTCTCTCTGGAGGGAGACTGGCGAGGATGCTAGATGTGCTCAGGGCAGGATGTGGCCTGCACAGGGGCAGGCAGGGCTGTGGGAAGGTGGTGACCTACTGGGATATGAAGTGCCTCTGTGGTGCCCCGTGGAGCCGTGGGCCTGGGTCTGGAGGGGAGGCAGCAGCTCTGGGGGAGCTCTCTGCCACCTGCCCCTGGTCCCTGCCTCCCTTCTCCCATGGCCTGGGTGCTCTTCTCAAAACAAACTGGATTTTGTTCCTCCCATTGTGAATCCCTCGATAATGGCCTGACACCCTCAAGATCAAATCCCACTCCTCCCCACAGCCCTTCTCTCCAGCCCCGCTTGCTCGCCTGTCCTGTCATTCCCTGAGTGCTACTGCTTACCCCTGCCAGGGTCTTTGCCCATGCTGTGTCCTGTCCCTTCATGAGCCAACTGCCTTCTCGGGCCTCACCTCAAAAGCCCCGTCCCCAGGGAGGCCTCCCACCCGTGCCAGCCACCCCTCCCCCACCCATGTGACCCTGGGCAGGTCCCTTCTGCCCTCTGGGTTTCAGTCCGTGGCCTGGCATCCTGTCCAGCTTGCTGGAGCAGGGCCAGGTGGCCCTCCCACATACGAGGCTGTGAAAGCCCCTAGAAGTCCCCAGTGAGGACACTTGGGGGAGGGGGGCATCAGTACAGTAGATACAGCAGGGTCCCCGGAGCAGGGCATGGGAAGCTCTAACTGTCACAGAGGCAGAGGGAGCAGGAGATTTGCATCTGAGAAACTAAACCCTCGGTCACCTATGGGGAAGCAGAGCAGGGATGTGCTCACCCAGGAGCCCCCACTTTGAGGTTTAAGGATCTGAAGAACTGGCTGGGCTCTCAGGGCAGGGCCATGTTCCCTCAAGACCATTAAAGAAGGGTACGTCCCTTTCAGACCCCCTAAAATAGAGCCATGACTTCTTAGACCCCCCCCCCAACCCAGGCAGAGCCAGGTCTTCTCCCCCAGGCTGGGTCTTTTACTTGGCCCAGCTCCCTCTCCCCTCCACCCCAGGGCACTCACCTCTTGTGCAGTCCCCTGGGTCCACAGCCCTGCAACCTTGGTGACATTGTCCTGCCCTGCCCTGCCCACCACCCCCCTACCCAGAGAGCCTGCAGGATGCAGATCACTTGCCTCCCATGCTGCTGTTGCGTCTCATCCACCTCTTTGGCGCGGTCCTCGCAGGGGGAAAGGTAGGCTGGGAGCTGAGCCTGTGGGCCAGAGGGTGGCCGTCTCAAGTCTCTGTGCTGGGTGAGCCTCTTGCCCACTGCCCGTCTCTGTCACACCTGCAGGAGAATGGGCAGATGGCTGTGAGTGATGGCTCTGTGCAGGGCCTGCTGGGTGTGGTGCGGGCCTGGGGCCATGTGCCAGCCCAGGACCCACGCCTAGTGCCGCTGGCGCTGGAGGCACTAGTGGGTGCCGTACATGTCCTGCATGCCAGCCGTGCACCCCCCCGAGGGCCAGAGCTTCGTGCCCTGCTTGAGGGCTACTTCCACGTCCTTAATGCCGACTGGCCAGCTGGTCCGAGCTCAGGCTCTGAAGAGGCCCTTGTTACCCTGCGAGTCAGCATGCTAGGTGGGTATGGGTGCCCAGTCTCTTGGGGAGGACGTACCACAAGGGGAAGGCCCAAGCGATGACGGAGAGGCTGGACTGGGCAGCATAGGAAAGAAGGTTTTTAAGGCTGTCTGGAGGGGACTGGGCAGGGCCTCACCATTGACCTTTCCACAGACGCCATCCCCATGATGCTGGCATGTGAGGACCGGCCGGTGCTGCAAGCCACCTTCCTCAGCAACAATTGCTTTGAACACCTCACTCGCCTCATTCAGAACAGCAAGGTGGGTGGGGCCCAGGCTGGGGGGGCTGCCCTTAGAACCGGAGGGGAGCCATGTGTAGGTGCCAAGTTGCTGCTGAGCGAAAACAGGCTGGACCAGGTGGGGGGTTGTAGCTGGTGGGTTGGACTGTGGTTCAGCGGGAGGGCCTGGTGCAGGGACAAGGGCTTGTCCCCTTGAGGCCCCTATAGGGATGGCTCTGTATCCCACAGGAGTGGGTTTGTTATGGAAAGAAGGGAGCTTTCCTGGCCCCTGGTTTCCCTTTCCTTGGCCCCAAGTACAGGGGCTGGAGGAGGGCTCAGCTGCTTCAGACGCAGTGCCCACTCCACCCGCTCATCCCCCGACTGCCCATCTGAGCAGGGCGTGGGCGGCTGAGCACCCTGTTCGCCCCTAATGCCTGGTAGCCTAGTGGAGGCGCTCTTCCCTCTGGGGCAGAGCCCTGGCAGCTGCCCCTGGTCCTGCTCTAACCCCGCCCTCCCCATCTTCCTCCCCTCTCTTCTTTGCCTCCTTCACTCTGTGCCCTCCGCCTTCCCCACAGCTGTACCTGCAGGCCCGGGCGCCCCCTGAGGGGGACAGTGACCTGGCTACCCGGTTACTGACAGAGCCCGATGTCCAGAAGGTACCATCCTGGGGCTGACCGGCTCAGGCACCCACCTCCCTGGGCACCCACCCCCTGGGAATCCCCCTTTGAGCCTTTCCTGCACTATAGCGGATGTATGTCAGGCCCGACATGGCCTAGCAACGGGCGTGGGTCCCCCATGCTGTCTCACCCGCCTTCCAAGTCCCCATCCTAAGAACGGGGCAGGAGGTGGTCTATGCCCTGCCTGGTGGTAGTATCGGGAGCTGGGGTTTGGCTGCGCCGAGCTGGAAGGAACCTTCGAAACTCTCAGCCACCCACCCTCCTTTCTCAGAAGGGGAAACAAAAGCCCAGTACTCAGGAATTTGGCTGTCGTCACTCACAGAGGAGGGGTCTCCCACATGGGGCCGCTTCTTTCCTGTGCCCACCCTAAGCAGGTTGCTGGGAGTCCCCAGGCCCTCATGATGTGCTCCCTGCCTCACCTTGCACAGGGCTGGAGGAGGCTGCAGGGTGTCAGCTGGGGGCTCCACATGGGGCACCCTTTTTGGTGGCTCAACACCCGGCCCCAGCCTCCAGAGCCCCTGCCCTGGCTTGTCTTCGTGAGCAGCCCCATGTGTCCCCTGCACATGCTCATTTCCCAAAAACCTGCACATCCATTCACCCACAAAGCAGGCAGGACAAGGTGACTCCCCTTCATTTTTGAGATGAGAAAACCGAGGCCTGGAGGAGGGAAGAAAGTTGCCTGAGGTCACTTGGGGAGTCAGGCAGAGCTGGGACCAAAGGCCCCATGGAGCCAAAATATGGCCTAGCACCTGCTGACAAACTCCTTAAACCCTTAGCCCCTCAGGGTGGGGCAGGGGGAGTGAGCGGTGTACCTGTGGCTGTCAGGTTCAGCCAGGCTGAACCTCAGTGTCCCCACCTGGATCTAGGGGACAGTGGGTAGGGTAGGACTTAAAGGTCTCGAAGGTTCTTCTGGTTCTAATATCCCATGATTGATTGCCCTTAAATCCCTGACCCCTGTCAATCTCTGTGGGTGATGGGGCACTTGCTGGCCTGCCTGCTCACCTGTGTCTAGCTTGGGTGGGGATGGGTGGGGAGGGAGCCCTAAGTGCACCAGAGAAGCAGGGCTTGCGGGTTACAGCGGGAGTGCCCACTGTTGATCTGTCCCGGTGAGGCCCTTCCCAGCCTCAGTTTCTTTCCAGGCCTCTTTGTCAGAGTGGTTCTTGCCAAGCTGCTCTGAGAGGGCGCCAGATTCAGGGTAGGGTCACAGCAGTTGGAGCAAGGAGTAGGGCCTGGTACCCTGACAGGGTAGCTAATCCAGCACAAGCCACGTGCCCTGGCCCTGCACCTCCTTTACTGCAGGGTGCTGCCAGCTGCGATACCTTGTCCCCTGCCTCTCCTGACTGCCCCTCCCCACTCCAAGGTTCTGGACCAAGACGCAGACGCCATTGCAGTCCATGTAGTGAGGGTGCTGACCTGCATCATGAGCGGCTCCCCATCCGCCAAGGTGAGACGCTGCATCCCGGCTGCAGTAGGGGTGTGGGATGGAGTTAAATTGACCACATGTCCCCAGAACGGGCCTGGCTGGTGGCCATAAGAATCCTGGTCCCTGGAGCAAAGCAAGTGAGCTGAGGAGGTGATCGTCCTACCGGCTTGAGCGTAGCTCAGCACACTGGGTGGGTGTGATCACCAGTCTGTCCTTGGGAGCTGGATGTCCTAGGTCAGAGCTGGATGGGGGAGGGATACTTGTGGGCTGACCACCATCTGCAGCCTTCCGAGGTGGACCCATGCCCCAATTCCTCTGCACCCCCACTCCTGCCGGCACAGCGACCCGGAGGCATAGCCCTTCCAGGGTTCCCGTGGGTATGGGTTTGCCCTGGGGCCCATGTATGTGCTCATTTCTTTCACACGCTACCTTACACAGGAGGTATTTAAGGAACGCATCGGCTACCCTCACCTGCAGGAGGTTCTGCAGAGCCACGGTCCTCCCACCCATCGGCTTCTGCAAGAGCTGCTCAACATGGTGAGTGCAAGAGCTTGGGATCAGGGTCCCAGAGGCAGCCGAGACTGAGTCAGGGTTACCACAGATGGTGGGACTGTGTTGACTGTGGCCAGTACATAGTGTGACCTGTGGCCTGCCCACGCATGTCAGTGCCACTGGAGTGAGGATTCTGGACTGTGTGGGGCCTTAGAGGCAACTGAACATCAGCAAGGCCCAGGGGCATCCTAGGAACACACAGCTGGGGTGAGGCCAACCCACACTGACAACCGAGGCTCAGGGCTTACCAGTGCTGAAGGACCATTATTAGTAGTGACAGTCACTGGTGCCCCTCTGAGCCTCACACACAACCTGTGGGCAGGATGGGGTCTCCCGAGTTGCTCTCTCCTGCTGTAGGCAAGTAAACGGGGACAGGATGCTCCCCTGTTGGCAGGGTGCCACGGTTGACCGGGGACTATCATTCTTTCCACCCACAGGCTGTGGAGGGTGACCACAGCACATGCCCACCCCCACCAATCCGCAACGAGCAGCCGGTGCTGGTGCTGACACAGTGGCTACCAGCACTGCCCACAGCCGAGCTGCAGCTCTTCCTAGCACAACGCCTCCGGTGGCTCTGTGACAGCTGCCCTGCCAGCCGTGCCACCTGTGTGCAGGCGGGCCTGGTGGGCTGCCTGTTGGAGACACTCAGCACGGGGGTATCCCTGGGGGCCCGCTGCCAGGAGCAGTTGCTGGCACTGCTGCAAGCTCTGGGCCGCGTGTCATTAAGGCCCTTGGAGCTGCGTCGCTTGCTGCGCCCCCCACCAGGGCTGGACTCGGGGCCAGGTGGAGCCGAGACTGGGAAGGCGCGACACGCAGGTGCTATCATCCGCGCATTATCAGGCATGGCCAGGCACCAGGGTCCTGCACGTGCCCTGTGCTACTTTGACCTCACACCCAGCATGGCGGGTATCATGGTGCCCCCTGTGCAGCGATGGCCAGGACCTGGCTTCACCTTCCATGCCTGGCTGTGTCTGCACCCCACGGATGCAGTGCTTGCCCCAGCCCCCACCCGGCCACTCCAGCGAAAGCAGCTTTACAGGTAGGTCACTGCCAGAAGCCAGGGCCCTCCTGCCAGGGGGAGCAGGGACAGGCAGCATAACTGGCTTGCCTGCCCGCAGCTTCTTCACCAGCAGTGGCTCAGGGTTTGAGGCCTTCTTCACGGCGGCTGGGACCCTGGTGGTGGCAGTGTGCACACGGAAGGAGTACTTGACCATGAGCTTGCCCGAAGTGTCCTTTGCCGACTCTGCCTGGGTAAGCCCCCATCCTTCTCACATGGCCCAGTGGAGGGGGGTGCCAAGTCCCAAGTGTGGCCTGATGTGGTGGCTTCCGTTCTAGCACTGTGTGGCTATCGTCCATGTGCCTGGGCGCCGGCCCTTCAGCCAGAACCTGGTCCATGTCTACAAAGATGGCCATCTGGTCAAGACAGCACCCCTCCGCTGCCCCTCCCTCAGTGAGGTGTGCCAGGCAGGGTTTGGGGAGGCCTTGGGCAGGTGGGGGGACTTGGAACATGGTTCGGGGGGGCCTGGAGCCCCTGTAGGTCTCTTCAGCCTCTGCGGTCCGTGCACCTCGGAGGTCACTGTGAGGAACTGGATGTCAGTGGAGCCCCAGGCTTTGCTGCGACCTGACTGCTCCCCAACCCTGGTCCCCACAGCCTTTCTCCTCCTGCTGTATCGGCTCTGCTGGGCACCGCACAACCACCACCACCACGGGGCTGCCCACGCCACCAGTCCCCGCTGCCCTGGCTCACACTCACCCCTCCCTTACCCGCTCCCAGTCGGTCCCAGCCTCCACAGGCCCTGGCTGGGCGTCTGGGCTGGCGGCCCCGCTGCAGGAGGGCAGCATCAGCTCCACCCTTGCAGGCACACAGGACACTCGGTGGGGCAGCCCCACGTCCCTGGAGGGTGAGCTTGGGGCTGTGGCCATCTTCCATGAAGCCCTGCAGGCAGCGGCTGTGCGGGTCCTGTGCACCCTGGGTATGCGGCACCTTCCCCCGGCCCAGCCCCCACCCCATTGTCCCAAGACCCAGGGGCTGGGACTTACGAAGCATTCAGGCCAGAAACCAAGGGTTCAGGGCAGAGAGGGTGTCTCTGGGGGTCTGTTTGTTCAGGCAGGGAAGAGGCAGGCTCTGGATGGGGTGCAGCCAGGGGCCTGGTGAGTCTGAAGCCCCTGCCCACCCTCAGGGCCCAAGGAGACGGCACCCTTCAAGCCTGAGGGCGAGCTGCACGAGCTCAGCGGCAAGCTGCTTCTCCATTACTCCCCTCAGGTACTGCGGGGCGGTGGGAGGGCAACCTGATGCTCCCCTGGCTCCCTCGCTCTGTCTGCTCCCCGCTCCTCCATCCGACCTTGCTGCCTGCTCGCTCCCCTACCCCAGGCCTGTAAGAACAACATCTGCCTGGACCTGTCCCCCAGCCATGGGCTGGATGGCCGCCTGACAGGACACAGGGTAGAGACCTGGGACGTGAAGGTGCGTGTGCACGTGTGGGCGGTGTGTGGAGGCGTGAGCCTGGGGCACACGTGTGTACGGAGCCAGCTGGGGGATGGCACCCTGGGAGGGTTTTGGGACTCCACCACAAGAGAGCAAAACTCCCCTGTGTCCAGGGTCCCCGGCTGGATGGTCTGCTGCGTGGTGTGGGGTAGGAAACTGGCTGGGGGGCGCCCCCTCACCACCATCCCTCTGCCCCCAGGATGTAGTGAACTGCGTGGGGGGCATGGGTGCCCTGCTGCCTCTGCTGGAGCGAGTGGCAGTGCAGCCCCAAGAGGCTGAGGCAGGCCCGGCTGAAACACATGACCTCGTGGGGCCTGAATTGACCTCTGGCCACAACACCCAGGGCCTACTTCTCCCCCTGGGCAAGTCTTCAGGTAAGTGTCCCTGGTGCCTGGGTTGCAGGGAGGGAATCTTGGCATGATGGGGTTGGAGTGCTTGAGGTCTCGTGGCCACTGGCAGGGCCCTGAAACACATCTCTCGCCTTCTGGCAGAGGAACGCATGGAGAGGAACGCAGTGGCTGCCTTTCTGCTGATGCTGCGGAACTTCCTGCAGGGCCACGTCGTGAACCAGGAGAGCCTGGTGCAGTGCCAGGGGCCCGCCATCATCGGGGCCCTCCTGCGAAAGGTGGGGCCTGGTGGGCCAGGTGCAGGGACGGGGGCGGGGGGTCGGGGTTGGTGGTGTCCGCCTATCTGACTGAGGGGCGGCGTGGGGGAACCTGATGCTCTGGCAGTCGGGGAAGCGCTTGGGAAAGGTGGCCCTCGCTTGGAGACTTGAAAGGCTGGGCAGGGTTTAGCTGAGAGGATCCGGGGAAAGGTCCAGCCTAGGCTGGGGCAGGGGACCTGCACTTCAGAGACAGCAGGAGCCACCTAAGGGTTTTGAGCAGGCAGGTGGCCATGTGTGTGTCCATCATGGCTGTGCGGGGAAGGCTGGAAGCTGAGAGGCTCAGACAGCAGATAGGTGGTGCCTGTCGTCTCAGCCCCGCTCCTTCTCCCACCCCAGGTTCCCAGCTGGGCCATGGACATGAACGTGCTCATGTCTGCCCAGCTGCTGATGGAGCAGGTGGCAGCTGAGAGCAGCAGACCCCTCCTGTACCTGCTCTACCAGCATCTGCTCTTCAACTTTCACCTGTGGACCTTCAGTGACTTTGCTGTGCGTCTCGGTAGGTGTGGGGACCTGGGTAAGGGGCCAGCCTCAGGGCAGGTGTGGGCTGAGAAGTTACAGCCCTGCTCTGGGAGATCCGAGGGATGTCTGTGATAAGAATCCAGCTCTGCCCTGGGGTGTGTGAGGCACATATGGCCCTGCCCTGGGAAGTCTGACAGGCACATGGCCCTGTCCTGGAGGATCTGAGGGGCCCAGCTCAGCCTGGTGGCATGAGCCGTCTGCTGGTGCCACTCAGGCCACATCCAGTACATGTCCAGCATAGTCCGTGAGCACAGACAGAGGCTGTGGAAGAAGTACGGGGTCCAGTTCATCTTCGATGCCCTGCGTACCCACTATAGGTGAGGCTGGTGGGGCCAGATGGGCAATGGGGGCTGACACAATGGCCTCTGGCTTTAGGGACAGGACGGTGTGCTCCCCCGGCTCACTTGCCTCCTCTCCTTGATTTCTGTCCCCTCCATTCTCCTGGGCGTGGCTGGGTGTGCGCGCTGGACCGCCAGCCCGCAGCGGGAGCACCCCCTGGCTGCTGACGACCTGCACACGATGCAGACTTCCCTCCTGGGCCTGGCTCGGGAGTTCCTGGTACGCAGCCTCTCAGCCGATGACGTGCAGGTGGCACAGGTTGTGCTGAGTTTTCTGGCGGCCACGGGTGATGATGGCCAGGTAAGCTGGCATTGGCGAGGGTGAGGCTTGGGTGAGGGGTGTGTGGACCGCTGGGGGCCCAGCCTAGTGTGAGACTCTGCACCGCCAGGTGGTGGGTGCGCTGGACCTGCTGCTGGCACTGCTGCAGGGCTCCGCGGCACAGGAGTCCTTGGCTGTCTTTCTGGTGGAGTCGGGGAACCTCGAAGTGCTGCTGGCACTGCTGGTGCGGCCGAGGTCGCTGCCTCTGCTGCATGACCGGGTCTGCAAGGTACACGCAGCCCACCTCCAACCGCGGCATCCCCTTTGCTGGGGCCCCTGCCTAGGGTGTAGGGAGGTGCAGGCCTTGGGCCAGCAGATAAAGCTGCCTTCACAGGCCTTCCCTCGGGCCACACAACTGCGTGGTGACTTCCCCTTCCCCATGATGACAACCCCCTGATGACCCCCACGCAGATACTGCGCAGACTGCAGCAGAACGAGCGATTACCTGACTGGGGCCGTCAGCGGCTCCGGCTGCCAGACTATGGTCTTCAGGGTCTCGTTGCCTGCCTGCCTGAGGGGACTGTTTCCCCCCAGCTCTGCCAGGGCCTCTACAAGCTGTTCCTGGGGGCAGGTACAACCTGGTTGAGGGGAGCGACATGTCAGGAAAACGGGGCAGGTGGGAAGAGGGAAGATGGTGTTGGTGCAGGGGCCAGGGCTGAGCACAGCCCCTTCTACTGTGGCCAGTCCCTCAGGCCCCTCTGCCCATCCTCCCAGACCGCCTGAACCTCTCAGATCTGCTGGCTGTGATACAGCTGTCCCTCCAGGCTGACCTCAGTGTCCGCCTGGACATCTGTCGCCAGGTGAGTGGGAGAGACGAAAGCTTTGGGGAACAGGGTACAGCTTCTGCCCTCGGGACTTCACTCTGCCTGTCTGTGATGAGGGGTCTCTGGAGGCCTCCCCTGCAAAGGCCCCAGGAGGAGGGTCTGGGGGCAGACGGTCAAATGTGTACCTCACTTGCTGTGCCCTGGCCCGCAGCTCTTCCACCTCATCTACAGACTCTCGGATGTAGTGCGGCTACTGGCCCAACAAGCTGGCTGGCAGGATGTCCTGACCCGGCTGTATGTCCTGGAGGCAGCCACGGCTGGCAGTCCCCCGCCCTTTGCCCCAGAACCACCCACCTCCCCTGAGCCAGCCCTGGCCAAGCCACCCACTGAGTCACCTGCTGAGTCTTCGGATGTCTTCCTGCCCTCAGGGGCTTCCTGCCCCCCTGAAGCCTTTTACCATGCTCTCTCCCCATTTTGCTCGCCCTTTGACTTGGGCCTGGAACGGGCCAGCATGGGCTCAGGCAACACTGCTGGTGGCGGCAGCAGCAGTGGGACTCTTACTCCAGCCAGCCAGCCTGGCACACCTTCCCCACTGGATGGTCCGAGGCCCTTCCCTGCTGCCCATGGCCGCCACAGCTCCAGTCTCTCCAATGTGCTGGAGGATGGCAGCCTCCCGGAGCCCACCCTTAGCGGGGATGACACCTCTAACACCAGCAACCCTCAGGTGAGGTGGGCCCACCCTCTGCCACTGCATGGTACCCAAGGGAGGATGCCTGTGGCACATAGGGCTGGCAGTGAGGCCCTGTCTGCCACCAGGGCTACAGCCGCCGGTCGGGCGGGTTGCTGCCCCCTTGAAGGTCTCACTTGCAGTTGTGCTCCTGAGGGGGTCCTGGAACAGGGTGAGTCTTTCCGAGCCAGAGTGGGGGATGCCAGCCAGGCTTCAGAGGGTCCTCAAGAAAGCCTGCAGGGCAGAGTCGGTAAGGGCAGCATAGCCCTAAGGGTCCTGCCTTGTGCTTCTGGGTTTGGGGATGAGCCTCTGCTGGTCCTATGAGAACTGCCTCATCTCCTCTTGGGAGTCCAGTGAGACCCCTGGATTCTCCCTGGAACTCAGGCAGTGGCAGAACCCAGGCCCTCGGCACCAGGCCACCTGTTAGCTGAACGCTCTGCTTCCTGCTGCTGCTACTAGCAGGCGGACCAGGGGTGCTGAGTCGGTTGGCAGGGGTCAGCCTGATGGCACCCCACCCACACCACCCGCCTGTGCCCGCAGCAAACCTCTGAGGAGGAGTTGTGCAACCTGCTCACCAACGTGCTGTTCTCAGTGACGTGGTGGGGTGTGGAAGGCACCGATGAGGCTGCCTGGCGGGAGCGTGGCCAGGTCTTCTCCGTGCTTACCCAGCTGGGGGCCTCAGCCACACTTGTGCGCCCCCCAGACTACATCAAGCGCAGGTGAAAGGGCAACTTGGGAGGATGAGGGGCCTCGGGGAGCCCGGGAGCAAGGAAGGCAGTCAATGGAGTAGACACCTGAGTCCCTCGCCCACCCCCAGCCTCCTGGAGATGATGCTGGAGTCAGCCCTGACCGACATCAAGGCGGCCCCTGGTGGCGTCCTGGCCAGCCTCACCCAGCAGGCACTTTGGCTGCTGCGTCTGCTGCAGGACTTCCTGTGTGCCGAGGGCCATGGTAACCAGGAGCTGTGGAGTGAAAAGGTGCGTGGCTCAGAGGAGCACGAGCAGCGTGAGCACCCCTGTCCACGGGAGCCTGCAGACATCTGCTCTGGGAGGTGGCTGAGTCCACGTGTGCTGTTGTGGGTGCATCTGCACGGATGCCTGTGAGCGTGGACTCGTCTGTGTGCGCAAGCCCTACCTGGCCCCAGCCCAGACTTTACCTTGCTCCCTCCCTGTGGACCCCTGGCCTCGTCTGGTGACACCTGTCGGGAATATGTTATGTGTGGCAGCTCTTTGAAGGTGTGTGTAGCCTGCTTGATCGCCTGGGAGCCTGGCCGCACCTGGCCAACGGCACAGCTGATCTCCGTGAGATGGCACAGATTGGCCTGCGTCTAGTACTTGGCTACATCCTGCTGGAAGACCCACAGGTGAGCACAGGGGTGGGTGTGGGGGTAGGGAGTGTGGCCGGTGTAGGGAGCTCTGAGTGACTGGGTGCCACCTGCTTCCTGCTTACACCCACAGCTGCATGCCCAGGCCTACGTGAAGCTACACACGCTGCTGCAGACCGCAGTGCCACCCCGCCGGGAGGAGGCCTGCTATGTGCTCTCCAAGCTGGAGGCTGCACTGGGGCGGGCGCTGAACACCTCTTCCTCCGAGAAGGACACTGAGGATGCAGCGCCCCCACAGGCAGCTGCAGCAGCTGCAGAGCGCTGCTCGTGGCTGGTGCCACTAGTGCGCACACTGCTGGACCGTGCCTATGGGCCACTGGGGCTGCAGTGGGGACTGCCTTCCCTGCCGCCCACCAATGGCAGCCCCACCTTCTTCGAGGATTTCCAGGCTTTTTGTGTCACACCTGAATGGCGCCACTTCATCGACAAGCAGGTATCTGGAGGAGGGGCCGGGGAAGGGCATGGGGGCTGGGGCCCACTTCCAGCACTGATCTCCTCTCGGTGCCCAACCCTGCAGGTGCAGCCCACCATGTCTCAGTTCGAAATGGACACGTACGCTAAGAGCCACGACCTCATGTCGGGCTTCTGGAACGCCTGCTATGACATGCTCATGAGCAGTGGGCAGCAGCGCCAGCGGGAGCGTGCTCATAGTCGTCGCGCCTTCCAGGTGTGCTGCCCAGGGTGGGGGACAGGGAGCTGCTCCCCACATGCTCACAGAGGACAGCTGACAGGGAAGGGTGGAGGAATGGGGGCAGGACAGGCTGCGGCCAGCAGGACTGACCCATTCCCCCGCCCCAGGAGTTGGTGCTGGAGCCTGCACAGCGGTGGGCACGCCAGGAGGGACTGCGCTACTCCGTGGTGCTGAAGCAGCAGGCGGCACAGCAGTCCACCGCCCTGCTGCACTGGGGGGCGCTGTGGCGCCAGCTCTCCAGCCCCTGCGGGGCCTGGGCGCTGAGGTGGGCCAGCCTTGGGGCGGAGCCACAGGGGAGAGGCAGGGCCTGCTAGGGAGGGGGCCATCTGAAGCCTTTAGGGTGGGCTTGGGAGGGATGGGGGTCTACAGCCTTCTACCTCCCTGTGACCGCCACTGGGGACATTCTGCAGAGACCCCCCCACCCCTCACTGGAAACTGTCCAGTGCTGAGACATACTCGCGCATGCGTCTGAAGCTGGTGCCCAACCATCATTTCGACCCTCACCTGGAAGCTAGCGCCCTCCGTGACAATCTGGGTGAGAGAATGTGCCAGCTGCGTCCACCTAACCCGTATTTCCAGTCCTGCCTTTCTCTGGCTGAGTACCCTTGGTCCCTACAGGTGAGGTTCCCCTGACACCCACCGAGGAAGCCTCACTGCCTCTGGCAGTGACCAAAGAGGCCAAAGTGAGCACCCCCCCGGAGGAGCTGCAGGAAGACCAGCTGGGCGAGGATGAGCTGGCTGCACTGGAGCCCGTGTGAGTGGGGCCCCTCGAGAGACCCGACACTGCTCCAGTGTGCACCTGCTGTGCCACTGCCTCCCTGAGGCTGTCTCCTGCTGCCCAAGTTCAGTCCCCTGAAAGGACTGTCCAAAATCAGGTGGGGGGCGGGGGCATTGGGTGCTAGCTAGGCACCCAGAGCAGGAAGGGGGCCGCAGGGAGTGAGCAGGGCCTGGGTGAGGGGAAGCAGAGGACAGAGCTTGGTGTCCTGGCAAGATATTTGGAAGCTCAGGTAGGAGGAGGGACAGGGACTGGGCCCAGTGTGCGCCAGGCCCTGGGCAGCTCCTCACTCTGTGGGAGGCACGAGGGTATGTACCTGACGACGTGATGGCACTTGGAGAGCGTGGCCCTTGGACTTGTCAGGAAGGGAGTCCTGGAGGCTGAAGTGGAAGAATGTAGGCCAGCTGTAGGGGAGAGGTCTGGCCAGGGCCCCTGAGGGCCTTGGGTCTCTAACATGAGGCCTGGCCTCACCTGCCCTCCCCCTCACTGGGTCAGGGCCCAGCGACTGCTGAGTGGCCCGTGGGTGCCAGGCAGTGGTGTGAAAGAAGTGAGAGGACGGGGCCTCAGCTTCTCATTCTGTGAAATGGGTTTAACCCCACTGTCCTTCCCAACCTTGGTCTTTAGGATGGAGGCAGCAGAGCTGGATGAACAGCATGAGAAACTGGTGCTGTCGGCTGAGTGCCAGCTGGTGACGGTAGTGGCTGTGGTCCCAGGGCTGCTGGAGGTCACCACGCAGCACGTATACTTCTACGATGGCAGCACCGAGCGCGTGGAAACCGAGGAGGGTGTGTCCTGGTGGAGTGGGTTGGGGAGATGGCAGGGAACGGCTGGGGTCTGGGCTGGGCTGGAGTGAGTGATCCCCAAACCCACTCTTCATCCCACAGGCGTCGGCCACGACTTCCGGCGCCCGCTGGCCCAGCTGCGTGAGGTCCACCTGCGGCGTTTCAACCTGCGCCGTTCAGCACTTGAACTCTTCTTCATTGATCAGGCCAACTACTTCCTCAACTTCCCGTGCAAGGTGGGCGGGACCCCGGCCTCATCTCCTTGCCAGGCTCCCAGGCTCCAACCCTCCCCTATCCCACACCACACCCAGGTTCGGAACCAGGTGTATTCGTGGCTCCTGCGCCTGCGGCCCCCCACTCAAGGCTACCTAAGCAGCTGCTCCCCCCAGGAGATGCTGCGTGCCTCAGGCCTTACCCAGGTGAGAGCCCTGGAGGGAGAGGTGGTGGGGTATGAGGTCAGAAGCCTGAGGGCGGGGACAGTGGTGGACAGCCCAGCCGGCTCACCCCGTGCCTGCGTTTGCCTCCAGAAATGGGTACAGCGTGAGATATCCAACTTCGAGTACTTGATGCAACTCAACACCATTGCGGGGAGGACCTACAATGACCTGTCTCAGTACCCCGTGGTGAGGGCCCCACTCTGTATACCTCCACCCTTGCCCCTCTGATCTGTCAGCACTTGGTTCGCCCAAGTGTGGGCACCTGCCAGTGGGCCAAGCCACGAGCTGGGTCCTGGGTAGGTGTGTCTCTCTGACTAAGACCTGGCCTCTGTCCCACGGACCCCAGCCCCACTCCCCTCTATTCCTGGCCTCTCTTCCCCAAAAGAAATCCTGTCCCAGAACAGTTTGTCCTGCTCCCTTGACCTGTGGGCAGGCTCTGTGCCCATTTTCCTGAGGGGCAGGGCAGGGCAGGGTAGGTAGGTAACTGCCTTCAGGGTCCTCATGCAGCCCCTGCCTGGGTGGGTGGCCAGTTTCCCTGGGTCCTGCAGGACTACGTTTCCCCAACTCTGGACCTCAGCAACCCAGCTGTCTTCCGGGACCTGTCCAAGCCCATCGGTGTGGTGAACCCCAAGCATGCTCATCTCGTGAGGGAGAAGTGAGCACGTGGGCAGGCCGGACTTGGAGAGGTGGGGATGGGCGAGGGGAGGGCTTCTGTTGACTCCCCCTAACTGTGGCCCCAGGTATGAGAGCTTTGAGGACCCTGCGGGCACCATCGACAAGTTCCACTATGGCACCCACTACTCCAACGCAGCAGGCGTGATGCACTACCTCATCCGCGTGGAGCCCTTCACCTCCTTGCACATCCAGCTGCAGAGCGGCCGGTGCGGCCCAGGGGGTGTGAAGCAGAGGGGGGCAGGTCCTGGGCCCGCCCCACTTTCTTCTTCCCTCCGGCTGCATCTTCTCGCCACTCACCTTGGCCCGTGTCCTCCCCCAGCTTTGACTGCTCTGACCGGCAGTTCCACTCGGTGGCGGCAGCCTGGCAGGCGCGCCTGGAGAGCCCTGCCGACGTGAAGGAGCTCATCCCAGAGTTCTTCTACTTCCCTGACTTCCTGGAGAACCAGAACGGTAGGTGCGAGGCGCCGGCAGCGGGCACGAGGAGGGAGAACACAGGCTGGGGGCGGCCAGGGAACAGTGAGCACCGCACAGGGACACGGCTGACTCAGTCCTCTGTGCCAGGCTTCGACCTGGGCTGCCTCCAGCTGACCAACGAGAAGGTGGGGGACGTGGTGCTGCCCCCGTGGGCCAGCTCTCCTGAGGACTTCATCCAGCAGCACCGCCAGGCTCTGGTAAGGAGGTGACCACACACAGCCAGGTGGGCAGCTGGCGTTGAGGGCCATGGTGAGGGCTCAGCCGTCCCCGGCTAACTGCCCCATCCCCACTCTAGGAGTCAGAGTATGTGTCTGCCCACCTGCATGAGTGGATCGACCTCATCTTCGGCTACAAGCAGCGGGGGCCGGCAGCCGAGGAGGCCCTCAATGTCTTCTATTACTGCACCTACGAAGGTGGGCAGTGTGCTGGACTCAAGCCAGGGGGGGCACAGATCAGGAACGGTGAATGCAGAGGGCACAGAGGGAATCCTCACTGCTCTGCCTGCCTGTGTAGGGGCCGTAGACCTGGACCATGTGACGGATGAGCGGGAACGGAAAGCTCTGGAAGGCATTATCAGCAACTTTGGGCAGACTCCCTGTCAGCTGCTAAAGGTAAGGCTAGCTTGGAGGACAGGAGCAGGGATGCCCATAGCATGGTGCTGACCAGCCCCTTGCCCATAGGAGCCACATCCAACCCGGCTCTCAGCGGAGGAAGTAGCCCATCGCCTTGCACGTCTGGACACTAACTCACCTAGCATCTTCCAGCATCTGGACCAGCTCAAGGCTTTCTTCGCAGAAGTGAGAGGACAGGGCCTCAACTTCTCATTCTGTAAAATGGGTTTAACCCCACTGTCCTTCCCAACCTTTGGGGCAGATAGGAATCTTAAATCAATCTCACTGATTTAAAGCCACCTTGGAAAACAAGCTAAACATGAGAAGAGTATGGGGGCAGGAGGAGTACCTTCTTTTAGGGCCAGGACAAGAAGTTGATTCACCTAACACCCTGAAAGCCTTAGAGAGATCGGAAGGGAGAGGAAATCTGGCCTTGGACCCCTTCCCTTCCCTTATTGCCTGTGTTTAGGAATGTTGCCCCCAGGCCTGACTTTTCTTATGCACCCCTCTCCCTGCCATTGGGCTAGGGGGACAAGGAGTAATGGGGTGGGAGGACCAAGGTCGAGAACAAGCTTGATACTCTGGAAGGATCTTCTATGTCCATCCCAGCTTCTTGCTAACTTTCTGAACTGCCCTCCTGAAGGCCCCCTGGTCTCTCATGCTTGTTTCTTGGAGGGCCCTCTGAGTCTATGATGCCTACTTTATGACCCCTGGGGGCTGAGGGCAAAGGAAGGGTAGTGCCCCAGGGAGTAGATAGTGCAGTAGGGGCCCCGGCTGGCGCTCAGGCACAGCCAGCCCTGCACTTACTCTGCAGGTTGTCAGTGATGGTGTGCCCCTGGTGTTAGCCTTGGTCCCCCACCGGCAGCCCCACTCCTTCATCACCCAGGGCTCCCCAGACCTGTTGGTAAGTGCACGGGGCAGGGCCCCACCTCAGCTCCACCGCCTCTTTGCCTGTGCCCCAAACCCACTGCTGCCCTCTCCTGCCTACAGGTGACCGTGAGTGCCAGTGGGCTGCTGGGCACCCACAGCTGGTTGCCCTATGACCGCAACATAAGCAACTACTTCACCTTCAGCAAAGACCCCACCATGGGCAGCCCCAAGTAGGACAGAGGGCTGTGTGTGTGGGGGGGGGGGGTTTAAATGCCCTGTGCCCAATCAGAATGTAGGCCAGCTGTAGGGGAGAGGTCTGGCCAGGGTCCCTGCGGGCCTGGGTCTCTTCCATGAGGCCTGGCCTCACCTGCCATCCCCCTTACTGGGTTAGGGCGCAGCGACTGCTGAGTGGCCCGTGGGTGCCAGGCAGTGGTGTGAGTGGGCAAGCATTGGCAGTGGCCCCCGATGGAAAGCTGCTGTTCAGTGGTGGCTACTGGGACGGCAGCCTGCGAGTGACTGCATTACCCCGTGGCAAGCTCTTGAACCAGCTCAGCCACCACCTTGGTATGAACAGCCCTGGAGCTGGGGAGAATGAGGCATGTGGGTGTAGGGTGGGGCTCTGAGGCTGGCCAGGGAGGTTGTGACTGCTCTGTTCTGCCTGGACCTTCCCCTCCCCATGCAGATGTAGTGACCTGCCTTGCACTGGATACCTGTGGCATCTACCTCATCTCAGGCTCCCGGGATACCACATGCATGGTGTGGCGGCTCCTGCAACAGGTGTGCCTGGTGGGCAGCTCCATGGGCATCCCTCTAGCTAGACCTGCAGCCCATCCCCCTCAGCGACCTTCCCATCCTGCCCTCCTATCTTCCCCTTCCCTCCACTGCCATAAGCAAGTCTGGGGCTCCATGACCCTCCAGTTCTCTGGCCTTGGACAAGACCTTCACTTTCCTGAGCCTCGGCCTTCTCATCCAGGGGCCAGTCCTAAGCCAGTCCTGGTTCCCCATAGGGTGGTCTGTCAGTAGGGCTGGCACCAAAGCCTGTGCAGGTCCTATATGGGCATGAGGCTGCAGTGAGCTGTGTGGCCATCAGCACTGAACTCGACATGGCTGTGTCTGGATCCGAGGTGAGTGTATGCACGTACCCTGGGGAGGGTGAGTTTGCTGGGCACTGCCCCTGGACTCCAGAGACCACTGCCCAGCACTTTAAGCTGCCTTCCTGCAGAATGGAACTGTGATCATACACACTGTACGCCGTGGCCAGTTTGTGGCAGCACTGCAGCCTCCACTTGCCACATTGCCTGGACCTGTGTCCCACCTGGCACTGGGATCTGAAGGCCAGATTGTGGTACAGAGCTCAGCATGGGAACGTCCTGGGGCTCAGGTATGGTGAAGTGGTACCCAGCAGAGACAGAGGGGCAGTTGGGATCCTATCCTTGCTGACACTCCGTTTCCTTCAGGTCACCTACTCCTTGCACCTGTACTCAGTCAATGGGAGGTTGCGGGCTTCACTGCCCCTGGCAGAGCAGCCTACAGCCCTGGCAGTGACAGAGGACTTTGTGTTGCTGGGCACTGCACAGTGTGCCCTGCACATCCTCCATCTGAACAAGTGAGCCTCATCATTTATGGGTTCATGGCCCCTCAGGGTGGTGGTCATTGGCAGAGGATAATGAGGGGTGCCCCCTATGCACCCGCACACTCTATACATTTGTGGATACATTCTTCAAGGTGTGTTACCTGTCCTCGCATCTCCCTATGGGAAAACCTTGCCCTGGGCCTCCCTTAGCCACACGGTTGTTGGACATCTCTTTATGTATCAGGGTTTCAATTTAGCCGTCCTTAAAATGAGGATAGAGAGGGCATATGGGATAATGAAGAGACATATAGCTGCTGAATGCAAAGCCTCCTTGCAGTTTTCAGTTCGTGTATATCCCTTCCTCCACTCCAGACTGCTCCCGGCGGCGCCTCCCTTGCACATGAAGGTGCCCATCCACAGTGTAGCTGTGACCAAGGAGCGCAGCCACGTGCTTGTGGGCCTGGAGGATGGCAAGCTTATTGTGGTGGGCGCAGGGCAGCCCTCCGAGGTGAGGATAGGGGCAGGGGGACGTCGAACGGGGCGGGGCACGGCGGTCCTGGCTGACTCCACCCCACCCTTCGTCCCACCAGGTGCGGAGCAGCCAGTTCGCGCGAAAGCTGTGGCGGTCCTCGCGGCGCATCTCCCAGGTGTCCTCGGGCGAGACGGAGTACAACCCTGGAGAGGCGCGCTGACAGCCTGGTCCGCCCCGCTGCTCAGGCTCCGCCCCCAGCGGGCTGGGCCCGGGAGGCCCCGCCCAGGAGTCGATGAGTCGCGGCACCAGGGGGTGGGCGGGGCCCCACCCCTGCCCAGCTCAGGGATTGGTGGGCGGTGTCATTCCCGGAAACCCCGCCCCTCGCCGGCTGAGGGGCTGCCTGAGATCCAGCTCTGGCCTCTGCGGCCACAGCGCACTTTTTGCACAGTCTGGGGCGGGGTTCCCCGACCTGTAAGTCTCGGTCCGGGCAGAGCACAAGGGCCGCCTGTGGCCTTAATTCCTAAAGGCGGCCGGTTCTCCCATTCTCAGCAATAAACCTGGTGTAGTTTTGTAGCCGCTCGGTCTCTGAGTATGCGTGCACGTGGCGCTTAGGCCTGCTGTGGCCGCCATCCCAGGGTTGCTGTCTTGGTGTGGCCTGGTTCGCTTTGTCCTGGTCCGTGACGCCCTCTGGGGCCACTCGCCCCCTCTGCGTGGCTTCCCCTGACCTGAGTACTCCTGGAGCCTCAGTGTCCTGGGGCCTCATTGGTCCCGGCTGCTCAGCCCTTGGCCCTGGGGTTTCTGTCCTGTCGTATCGGCCCCTGGCTCATGGTTTCTCCGCTCCCTCGGTTCTTCATCTGATCATCTTTGCGCGCCATTCGTGCACTTCTGCCACCAGACCAGGCACCCTGTCAGCTCTTGTGCACATTCCCATTCCTGTACCGGATAGGGGCGACAGAGCCGGTGGTCGCGCCCCTCCAGCTCAGCGCAGCCCCCCATTGTCGTCACCCCTTCTTGTGCCACCCCGTGCCGCTGCTCGGGTCTCCAACGTACTAGAACCCAGCCTCCCCAGGGACTCCACATCGACGTCTTCCTGTTGGTTCCCAGTCCCGCCCAGTTGAGCAGATCCATCCTGGCACCCGCAAAGGGGTGGCTGCTGCAGGTCAGAAGGAGTTGGGGGCAGAGCCCCGGTTCTTGCTGGGCGGAGGGAGCCGACAGCCGCCTCTCTTTCCCCCACCTAGAGTCCCGCAGTCCTGCCCATGTTGTACATACTGGTGCCAGTGTCTTTGGTAGGGTGTGTGTTAAGGGTAGTGTGGGCAGGTTGTTGTTGCATTGTGTGTGCATATTTTGTGGACCTGGAAATGGGTGCGGAGGCAGAGAGAGGGTCCAACCAGCAGCTCAGGGTGGGTCGGGCTGACGCCAGGCCTATTTGCTGCTGGTCACAGGCCCATCCACTGACCAGGATCCCGGAAGGGCCCCTCACGTGGTAAACGACAAACGTACACACCCCACTGCTGTCATGTCCCAGACCCACTTGGCCACAGCACTGGATTTCTTGCTGACATTATGCACATGACCTGGGTGTGGTGCAGATCTGTCCCGGTAGGAGTTGGTGGATACGGGGGCGTGGGAGGGCCTTCCACCAGGTCTCTCCTCCATTTCTTTCTTCTCCAGGCAAGACCAGAGGTCTACACCCTCCTCCGCCTAGACCAGAGGTCTGTCTTCCTCAGACCCCAGGAAGGGGGTCCCAGTAGGTTCAGCCCTGCAGGATCCAGATAGGACTGGGTGGCCTGCCCTGTTCTTCAGGTTTCAGGTCCTCTCTTTGAATTCTCAGATGACCCAGGACCACCAGGGGACTTCTGGGCCCACGTGCCCTATGCCTTTGCTGAACCCACCAAGGAATCATCCTACACTGCCCCTGATGAGGAGAGTACTGGACACTTACCCTCAAGGGAGGAGTAGGAGCGCAGTCAGTACAGGAAACCCTACTGCCTTGGGCCTTTTGGATATTGGGTTCCTGGGCTCATGCTGAGAAGCCTGAGGGTGAACCTCCTACTGGCCAGTATCTCCAGCCTGGTTCTGGCTGAGATAGAGCCAGAGGGCATGACTCCCTCATCCTCCCCAGTTCCTGGACTCAGACCAGGTGATTGCCAAGGTCATTGAGATAGGATGGTGTCCGACCTGCCCTCCTCCATCCTGAACTATACTCTGACCCCTCCAGCTTTGGCCAGCTGGAGCCAGCTCTGCCACCTCCACCACATCTTGACGCAGGAGGAAACTTATCTAGCCCTGGAGTGAATCAGGATGGAGTGAGCCACGAGAGGGGGACAGACTACCCCAAGGGACTCACAACATCAAACCTGAGGATTTGCCCCGTATCCCTGCACATAGCCCCTTCTGGACTAAGAGAAGCAGCCTTCCAGCTTCCCTGCCTAGATACTGCTCACAACACTCCAATCTCTTCACACAGCCCCAGGGAGCACTGCCCCCCAGCAGAGCCATGCTTCACAACTCCAGCCACACCAAAGGCATGGTCTATGTGAGTAAGCATCCCTTGATCCAGATCTTGGGCACTGGACAGGCAGAGAGGTACCCCACTTGGCGAGGTCACATACAAGTCCAGTCACAGGCTCTGGAGTCTCTATCCCTTAGTGCCCTGTCTGCACTGGGTTTGGGGGTGGGGACAACGACATCTGTCTTCCAGGCAGAAGAGAACAGCATTGCTCTTCCAGTTCGGCTTTATTTTGCAAAAATTGACAAGACCTCCTGTGCACAGAGGCCCTTGTGGGGACCACATGAATCAATGCGTGCTCTCACAGTACAGTATACTTGGTGGAGGAGACAGGGCTCTCTAGTTTAGTGGCCTGGTAGGCACAGAAGGTGCAAATGGAGCCAGAAAAGGCAGGCTCCCTTTCATGGGCGTCCTGGCATTGCTGGCCTCAGCCTACTCTGTTCTGGGGAGGAACAGAAAAGATCCAGCCACCACTCACTTCCCTTCACCCTGCTGTCCTCTTTAGGACAGGAACTAGGATATGGTGAGGAGCTGGCAGTAAAGAGTGGGCCTGCCCTCTGGATCCCTACTGTACCTCCCCCTTACTCAGCCTCAGTTTTTTCTACTTTTGTATCCCGTATTAAAGGTGACTTTGGACTTCTCTGCTGGCTCTATCTGGCTCCTTGTGCCTGGAAGACAATTAGGTGGGTATGAGGCAGAGGCCTAGAAAAGGGCTGGGAGCTGGGGGTCCCTAGGATGTGGAAGGGCTCTCTCCAAGCATTCCCTTGGATGGCAGGCAGTGTGCTCCTGTAGAAGATGCGTAGGCCTTGGAGGCAGACTGTAGTTTACATCCTGCCATCTGCCATTCGCTGGCTGCATCATGTTGGGAAGCTATTTTACCAGGTTTCTTACCTGGAGAATAAATTAAAAGGGTACATTCAGTAGTTCCCACCACCCCTAAGACTCCCAGGTTGGTGCTGAGGGACTGTGGGTATGAGATCATTTTCCTGACTTGTGCTATGACCAGCATGAAGGGGAAGCTGGAGGCCTGCCCCTCTAAACAGGGGGAAAGGCAGACTGGTCCTGGGCAGTTAATAACCAAGGGCCTCAGGTCATCTGTAGATGAGATTTAAAAAAAAAACAAAGGCTCTCCTGTTTATTTTATTTTATACTTCAGACAGAGTCTCACTCTGTTGCCCGGGCTAGAGTGCCGTGGCGTCAGCCTAGCTCACAGCAACCTCAAACTCTTGCGCTTAAGCAATCCTTCTGCCTCAGCCTCCCGAGTAGCTGGGACTACAGGCATGTGCCACCATGCCCGGCTAATTTTTTCTATTCAGATTTTTAGCTGTCCAAATCATTTCTATTTTTTTAGTATAGACGGGCTCTCGCTCTTGCTCAGGCTGGTCTCGAACTCCTGACCTCGAGCGATCCTCCGGCCTCGCCTCCCAGAGTGCTAGGATTACAGGCATGAGGCAAAAGCTCTCCTTTTAAGACCTGATCTCAGGAGTTGTTCCAAATGTGCTTCCACAGCTGTTCATGCCATTTCTATAGAACCCAAGACAGGCAGGGTCATCCTGGGCAGTTGAGACAGGGCAGATGCAGCCAAACCACCTGCACCCATGCATATACCCACCCTGAAAGGAGTGGTTGGTTATTCTGTCTTTTGAGGGAGGTGCTACAGCAGAAAGGCCCTGCCTAGGAATGAACCACAGCTACCATCCAAGCATCCATCAGGATCAGAAGGCTTCAGAGGCACAGCCATCCACACTCAGAAGACATGGGCTCCAGTTGTGATCCAGTGGAGGTCAAGGTAGATCTTGTCCCGTTGTTAAAATGCAATGTGAATAGGATTAGCTACTCATCAGACTCATAATAGACTGCTGCTACTGCTACCCTTAGAAACAGTTTACCAGGGCTGTTTAACACCCTGTAAATCTTTCCGTTAAAATAAGAGCAGGAAGTGGCGGGATACGGTGGCTCACATCTGTAATCCTAAGTGCTTTGGGACGCTGAGACAGGAGGATTGCTTGAGGGCAGGAGTTTGAGATCAACCTGAGCAAGACTGAGAGACCCTGCCTCTACAAAAAATAGAAAAATTAGCCGGGCATGGTGGCACATGCACGTACTACCAGCTACTTGGGAGGCTGAGGCAGAAGGATCACTTGAGCCCAGGAGTTCAAGGTTGCAGTGAGCTATGATGATGCCACTGCACTCCAGCCCAGGCGACAGTGAGACCCTGTCTCAAAACAAGAGCAGGAAGTTTATAGACAAACACCTTCCCCCTGAAATGACCCTAAGACAATAACCCTGAATGACCAGGACAGAAAGCAAGGAAGGTGTGCACCAGCTGCTGGAAGCATTACACCCTATTTCAGCAGGGAGCTGGCCACAGGGCTATTCAGGATTGGGTCAGCAATGAGTAGAAAACCTTGCATTCAGTGGCACGAACAGGTTCTGGATTTATGGCACTCCTTATCACCACCTAGGGGATTTGGACCTGTGGGATGTGGGGAAGGGGAAGAGATTTTTTTTTTTTAATAGAGGTAAATAACTGAGGATCCCTCTTTAATGATGCCCTCCCCCCACCCCAATGCCCTATACCCTCTTCAATGATGTCTTATCTGAAACTTGACAGCTCCCCAGTCACCATTCTTAAATGGAAGGCTGCCTAAATTTCTTTGGAAAATCTGAACCCTGGAGCCTTGTGTCAAAACCACGAGTTTGACTTCGTTGCAAGTAGCAGTGCATGTGGTAGCACTCCTGCACTGCAAACCCACCCCAAAGAGAAACATCCCCTTTTAACGTGCTCAAACACATTCACTGAAACATTTAATAGACACAACTCTCGCAGCTTTAAGCTTAAATTAAAAAAAAAATAGACACAAGTTGAAAATGTTGGCCGGGCGCGGTGGCTCACGCCTGTAATCCTAGCACTCTGGGAGGCTGAGGCGGGTGGCTCGCTCAAGGTCAGGAGTTCGAGACCAGCCTGAGCAAGAGCGAGACCCCGTCTCTACTAAAAATGGAAAGACATTATATGGACAACTAAAAATCTATATAGAAAAAATTAGCCGGACATGGTGGCACATGCCTGTAGTCCCAGCTACTCGGGAGGCTGAGGCAGTAGGATCGCTTAAGCCCAGGAGTCTGAGGTTGCTGTGAGCTAAGCTGACGCCACGGCACTCACTCTAGCCTGGGCAACAAAGTGAGACTCTGTCTCAACAAAAAAAAAAAAAAAAGAAAATGTTAAGCGGTTGAACAAATTATGGTCCATCTGATATGCTTTAGTTACAGTTTTGAAGGCTGCAGTATCGTGGGAAAACACTTTGGATACATTGTAAAATTGCACATCTAATGACTGATTTTAAAGTAAGAAATTTTCTTCTACCAATTCCTTTAATACTAGGGTATCAGGAGAGTTACTGAACAATTTCCTTGTCAACGGTGCCAATTCCTGTGCCTCCGAGTTGGGAGGATTAGATGAGTACAATCTGAGTTCTAAGTGTTCAGCACAGCACCTAGCAGGCAATGACTGCTCTGATTGTTGCCCACCTTGTTAAAGATTTGGCAAGCCTGGCCTCACCTCCTTCCCAAGGACACTGCTGAAGCAAGCAAAATAAACCCTGGTGAGGAACAGATGAGACCAGCCTCTTTGCAAAGATGGTCCCTGGTCTGGCCTGAAGCCCCTGGCCCTTCTCACTGCCTAGACAAGTCATCCAGCAAGAAGGGGAGGGGTCCTCCACCAACATGTGCATCCTCCAGGAGATGCCCACTCTCATTATAACCTGTATACTGTATTCCCTTTAAAGAAGTCTTCTCCCGTCCCTGTAGCGTCCAAGCCTAGTATTGGCGGTGATGGTGGGGAACCCAATATCAAATGAGCATTCCAGCAGGCTCAGAGATATCAGGTCTCTGGAGGTAAGAAGTTCAATGGCTCTCTCTAGCTAGGAGGTATGGAGAGGGAAGACAGATTTGCATTTCTTGACTGGCCTATTAACCAAAGAAAAGAAGCCCAACATGAATGAGGCCTTAGGTCACACATCCTTTGCTCTGGAAGGCATGTGCAAATTGACCCAATCCCAGACCACAGCCACAAAGACCCCAAGCCCACAAATGTTAGTCATATGGCAAATGTCTGCCTCAGTCCTATTGGGACCTGTGGGGAACAAGTCCTGTAATAAAATCCAGTTGCAGGGATTAATCTTGGACTTCAAACACTTACGGTCACTATCTCTCCTTTCTCCAGTGACATCACTACACCCAAATATGCTTGATTAACTTTTAGGGAACACACACACCAAGTTCTTTAATTGATTTTATTTTTTACATAAAAAGTTCAGTAAAAATTGGATAAAGTAAAGTGATTTTAAGCAGTAAATCAATCTTATCAACATAGCACAAGGCTAGCCAAAACCACAAGGCAGCCTGCTTTGGAATATTTACATGATAACAAATTAAACCTTGCAGGAGACCTTAAACCGTCCTTACAAAGTCTTCCTGTGATCCTAGCACGTAGAGGCTAAAAGCAAAACAAAAACCAAACAAAAACCAGGAAAAAACAAATTATTTTCAATATATTCACATATACATTAAAATATAATACAGATCGTCAAGGTAACGGGTCGTGGGTGGGGATGCGCATGGGTCTGTGCGCTGACAGCACCGCCAAGGAGGAGACCCAGGTTTGAGAGTGGGGTCAGGTCTGGCCAGGGTCTTCCCTAATCCCTTGCTGCTGACGGCTTCTAACTACACCCGAACAGCTCACAACTAGGGATCACTCGTAGATGGAACTCATTTTTGTGGCTTTCAGTTGACATCTGCAGGTTTGAATTTCCCAGGGTGACATGTCATCAGTACCACAACCCTGACAGAGGGGTGGGGCAGAGAGGCCCACAGATTCTTTTCCCCAGAGTCTGCCCTACCTGATCACCCGTCCTCCCACCTGGGCCCCATAAGTCACTCTAATTCAGTGTCCTCTTTGGGTTTGTAAACAGCCCCAAACTTTTGCATGTACTTCTTAATGTACTCCTTGGTTTTGTGTTTCACATTCTCATTGCACTCCAGGTCCTCAGGATTCTTACAGTACTTCAGCTCCTTATTCATAACACCATGAGTCAGCTGTCCAGGGCACAGAAAGAAAGACCACAGCCACCGATCAGAGTGAAAATGATTTGAGGGGGATGACAGGGGTGGTAATCCAGCCTGCTGCTTCAGGGCCCTTCTCATCAAGACTGAGAGTTAATAAGGGGATGGAGCAGACTGGTGCTGGATCACCAGGAAGGAAAAGCTCAGCTCCGAAAGTTTCTTAGAGACCCACTGCTCTCAAGTTAGGTGCCCCCTTCATCCACCCTGCCCTCCCTGTTCCTGAGCCCCCAGCCTTGATGTCAGGGAAGAAAAACTACACTTTCTATTATGAAAGAAGCCTTCCCAGAAGGTACACAGTTTGCCCAGAACATTGACAGACCAGAAGCAGAGGGAGTACCTTGCGAGCTAGGTGTTTGAAGTCTTCAGTTGTGGTAATTCTTCCCACTTTGCAGTCAGGTTTCCGGTAAGGGTTCAGGCACTGGACAATGAACTGGGACATCTGCAAGCAGAGAAAAGAGAACACACTGCTGAACAGTCCAGAGAACGCAAGGAGTTATACTGAGGAAATAATTATAAAATGTAGCAAGGAGAGCCAGCCAATCCTTCCCTTTCCTTCCTCAGGATGGCTGCTTTGGACAATGGAATGCTAGTAAGCCAGTAAGATGTAAGAGAAAAGGCTCAGCCCTGATAAAGTGCTCCCTTGGATCAAGCCTCGCTTAAAGCCGCAGCTGGAGCCACCCAGCAACAGAATGTCAACTGCTGAGTCTTACAGCAGCCCAGGTTTCAGCCAACAAATTTTGTGTCCTCGGTATAAAGAGGCAGTAGCTGGTTCTCTGGCCCCTGGAAGCAGGGCAGTGCAGAGCAGGCATTCCAGAGCTCCTAGGAGACTTAGCAACCCCAAGAACTAGAGGCATTTTATCACTGAAGCATAGTAGGACAGCCAGTAGAAGAAGGTCCAGGGAAGAATTCTTTTCATTCTATTACTTCTAATGTCCTCCCTGGGCCATCTCTGTAGGGTCAGCCCTACCCAATGGCTCTCAAAGAGACCCTAGGCATAAGACCCCTGTAAGTATCTGTGGTGCTAATATCACAGGGAATAAAGAGGCCAATGATGGCCACTTCATCAGGGAACATCTTGAACAGGCTCTACCCATCACTGAAACTCAGTGAGCCTTCAGGTATTCAAAGAACAAGGCTATATCACAAGGTTGGCAATATATAAACAGCTGCTGGTTGGCTGAGCTGAAGTACCAATACTTTTACACAGGGACAGTGAGAAACTAAGTTTTTTACAAATTTTTTTATTTTTTTGAGACAGAGTCTCATTCTGTTGCCCAGGCTAGAGTGCCGTGGCATCAGCCTAGCTCACAGCAACCTCAAACTCCTGGGCTCAAGTGATCCTCCTGCCTAAGCCTCCCAAGTAGCTGGGACTACAGGTATGCGCCACCATGCCCGGCTAATTTTTTCTATATATTTTTAGTTGTCCAGCTAGTTTCTTTCTATTTTTAGTAGAGATGGGGTCTCGCTCTTGCTCAGGCTGGTCTTGAACTCCTGAGCTCAAATGATCTGCCCACCTCGGCTTCCCAGAGTGCTAGGATTACAGGCATGAGCCACCACGCCCGGCCGAGAAACGAAGTTTTATCCCCAGATAAGCCTTTTACTCAAAGTTCTTCTGTGGTCTTCTGGCCTCCACACTCTCCGCCTTTAACTTATCCCCCAAATATAGGAACGGATTGCATTACCCCTGCTTAAACTCCTGCAGCAGTTCCCTATGATCCACAAACAGTCCCTATATAAAGAAGCACAATACCATCCAGCCTTACTTCTAGCACCCCTCGCATAGCCTGTGCTATAGCCCATGGGACTACTTATAATTCCCTGGAAGGGATGTTGCTTCCTCTTGCCTTTGTATATTCTGCTGCCTGAAGTGATGTTCCCTCCTGATCCATCTGGCCAATTCCTATCCCTGATTCAAGAACCCTTCCTGACAACCTGAATTTTGGCCTTTCGCCCTATTGTGGCACTCTTCACACAGCCGCCATTACTTATTTAGGGGTCTGTTTCCTCTGAAACACTATCAGCCCCTACAAAGAATGAAGACTGAAGTTTAGAATCTGGATGCCATGAGGCAGACGAGAAGTTTAGTGTCCTAATTGCTACAAACACATACTTCCATCCATTAAGCATAAAGAGGAGCTGCATTCTCCCAATCTCTTGAGGATTAGGCAGCCACCAAATGAGATATCAAAGAAAGAACTGAACTTTGAGCAAGAAGGCCTGTGCTCAAGTCTTTTGTCTAGAACTTGCCTTCTCTGAACCTTAAGAGTTCCTTCACCTAGATAAGGGGAACAATAATCCCTGTCTTGCCCACAAGGGCTGTTGTGGGAACGAAATGAAATAATGGATATGAAAGTGTTTAACCAGTTGTAAAGGGCCATACCCTGACCCCTGTAATACTAGCACTTTGGGAGGCCGAGGCAGGAGGATCGCTTGAGCTCAGAAGTTCAAGACCAGCCTGAGAAAGAGCAAGAGCAAGAGCAAGACCCCAGTCCTATAAAAAATAATAATAAAAAAAAAGCCATATCAATGTGTTATCCCATAACAACTACATAGTCAAATCACAGAAGCAAGAGGAACCCCAAAGATGAGGCAGCCTAACACCACATACAGCTTTCCTTTGCCATAGATGCTACAGAAGGCCCACAGAGAAACAGGTAAATGTGGTCTGCAGAGGCTCCTATCAAGCAGAGAGATGGAAAAGCAGCACTTCAGCAAGAGGCATAAGCTAAACCCATATGTTCCTGCCTATCTCAGGACAAGGGAGATATTAGACATACTTAGGACAAGAAACGGAAGAATCCAGGTTTAAGCCTGAGTGGCTTAGTGCCACATCCACCAAACCTTACCTCTTTTCTGAATACTTCTTTGCTTTTCTTAGCCAGCTCACTGGAGGTATCTGCTTCTGCTGTCTTGGGCTTTTTCGAGGTCTAAAAATAGAAGAAAAAAACACAACAGTGTTGGCATAAGAAGTCAGTTTAGTGATGCCCTACTGTCCCAGACCCTCTTTTCGCTTCCCCAATTGGGATACCTGACTCTTGGTATTAGAATCCATTTAGAAGCCCTGACTCAGGTGCACGGCCTAGAGTCAACTTGGCTGCTGTGTTTCAAATTCTGTCATCTGGCTCTCGCCTCTTTCTTATAAGCCAAGGTCCAATCCTCTGCCCTAAGCCAAAGCTATACCTTCGATGTAGCTATACATTTCCAGTTGTCTCAGAGTTACTTTCTCTGCAGAGGAATGTGCTATATGGCTTGGACCACTAATATAGTCCTGTTCTGAGCTTCAGTTTCCTGTACTACCAAGTGAGGCCCAGGCAAAACAAGCTCGACCTCCCCTGGCACTGACATTCTAGGATTTCAGGACAAAGGCAAAATGCTCTATTCTTAAGACCCTTGGATACTCATCACTTTCCCCCAAAGGTGGATGGAGCTGGCTAGACTGTACAAGACAGCCTTAGCATGCAGAAGAGGCTCCTTGGAGGTTGGTAACTCCAGCTTATGAATGGAAAGACTAAGGAGGTATTAAGATATTAGAGGGGAGAAAACAGAGGTCATTCAAGCCAGTGAATAGATGAGTAGATTAAGACACAGAAGATACTCTGTCCCAAGTTGGCAAGATGATGATAAACCCAGGAACATTCCTTTCTAGCACTGCTAGAGGGGAGGCTGCCAAGTGACTCCTAACCAAGCACTATCAAGATATGACGGGTTGGCAGGCCTGCCATTCAGAGCACCTGCCAGGCAGGCCATCTATCCATACTTTTGCCCACCACTAGCCATCAGGCCCCTTCCTAGTAGATCTGCTTTTCCACAGAAAAGAGTAATTATAAGCATTCCCCTTTGAATACAAGGTTACTTCAGATAAATCTAGAAGCTGCAGTTGGCAGTACTTCATACTTTTGCTAGGGGTGTGGAACAGAGAAATTTTTTTATACCTCCCCCATCCCCTGGTTCTGTTTCCTCCATTTCCATAAACATTATGAAGGCTCTGGTGCTGAAAACACATTCAACTCCCTTTGCTCAGGACTGGCTCTAGAGAAAGGTTGCATTCCCTTGGCTTTCAGCTGTTACAAAATCAGCTTTCTCTAATTTTATTAGAGAAAGTCATAAAAGCTTTACATATTTTCCATTTTTCTACTTTCTTTCTGTGGCTGTGGGAGCATTAGGTGGGTTAGAGAAGAAGAGTAGAAAGAACAAACAGATCCAACCTCTGTTTTCAGGAAACAAAACTAAGCCAAAAACCACAAGTAACTATTTTCAAATGTTTTGTTTTGGGATTCTGTGATTATTTCTTTCCACTTGTAGAGTGTGGGTTTGTACCACAATAAGATCTCAGGTAGCAAGGCTCAATCTCACATTATTTGAATAAGCCAAGGAAACTTCCAATATGTGCCCAGATGTTCTTTTGTAGATCTTGGAAATGAGTAGCAAAGGAATGAGTACAGAAAGCTCCTTCAGGTATGACAACCATCTTCAGTATCCTGGTCCTATGGAAAAGGTCGGGCTCTCAGTGAGGATATTGTGTAAACAGGAATGTCCTGCTTCCCTCTGAATAGGGTATGTGTTCAGAAAGCTAAATAAATTCAATGCATATTCAATAGCTTTCTAATTTAATCCCTAACTTGATGAGGTTGGGAGGACTTTAAAAACAGTTATAGAGCATAATCCATTGAGCTGTCTAGGAGCTCTCTTGGTCCTTTTGAGTGCTGTGCAATTGGGATTGAAATAGGAATTGTTCAAATGAAGGGTGCCTAGACTTACATCATGGAAATCATTAACCATTCAGAACCCCTGGGAGTACTGAAATTCTTGTACCCCTCTCTTCTTTATCTGTGGTCTGCAAATGGTATGGGAAATAGTTTCAGAAACTGGCTACCTCTTACTCAAACCCAATGCCAGGAAAAGGAGCCAGAATCAGAGCCAAAGACAGCACTTGTTATTGACATGAAAAACCTTGGGACCCTCTACCACCCTTACTCCAAAAAGGTTCCACTTAAAAGCATTTCTTAAGTTCTATTTAAACTTCTAAAACTAAGTGTTATAACTTTCCCAAATGCCTTTTGCCTATTAAAAACCCTTCAATACCAGAAAAGATAGACTGGACCAATGATGACCAAAATATAACAGGCTACTTCATGGGGCAGGGAACATCCATGTGTGCAGCAAGCAGCCCCACTGAGATTCAAGGAAACCACCAGAGAACAGGACAGGGGCTCCAATACTTAAAAAAGCAAAGTGTTCCCAGGTCCTCAGCAATAATTAGTTTGCCATTTCTCTGTGTTTGCTCATATGGGGCATCAGTCAAGAAAATTCTGGTGGGAACCTATGTGACCAGTGGCCAGACAAAAGCATATAATGAAATGAGCAGGCAAAGGGTCTGGCAGAAAGCCACAGCTTACTGCCTTCAAAGTTGACCCTGCTGTCAGCCTTCATCTGTGGCATATTTGGATTCCTAGGGTCTGAATATAACAAGGGAGGCCTAATTACCTTCATATCACCCAAGTGGAAGCTTGAGTCCTACTGGCTTAGTTGGCAATGGCCTTAAGCTTACTGGGCAGCTGTGGTAACCACACACAGACTGTGTAGCACAATAAACATCCTTTATTATATATACAGACACAACCATGTCACAAAGTCCATGTGACTTGGAACCAAGGCCTAAGTTATAGAAATGGGTCCTGATGAAGGGAGAGCAGGATATACCTAGCTAATGATTCTTTCTCCCTGAATTTAACATGAAATGTAAAACATTATTTAATGAGGAACTATATCTTTTGGGGCAGCAGGAATATGGAAGCATAAGCTGAGCCATCAGAAGAAACACTACACACGTGATTCAACCTAAGCTCTGCAAGACATGAACCTGTTTATATCAATTAAAAAGTTAAGAAGGCTGGGTGCCGTGGCTCATGCTTGTAATCCTAGCACGGTGGGAGGCTGAGGTGGGAGGATCACTTGAGGTCAGCAGTTCGAGACGAGCCTGAGCAAGAGCAAGACCCCATCTCTACTAAAAACAGGAAAAAATTAGCCAGGCGTGGTGGCACACGCCTGTCGTCCCAGCTGCTTGGGAGGCTGAGGCAGGAGGATCGCTTGAGCCCAGAAGTTTGAGGTTGCTGTGAGCTAGGCTGATGCCATGGCACTCTAGCCCAGGAAACAGAGTAAGATTCTGTGTCCCAAAAAAAAAGGTTAAGAAAGTAGGATCTTTGAAAATAACAAAAACTTAGTATAGTTGGTGTTCTGCATCTGTGGGTTCAACCAACTGCAGATAAAAAAATATACCAATCCTTCATGGATACAGAGGGACGACTAATGTGTCTTGAAGTATTCTTCTTTTAGTTGATCTTACTTGGGATCCTTTAGATTTCAGGAATCTGGATGTCTACAAACCTCTCAAGACTTGGGAAGTTTCCAATATCTTATTTTTCTTTTCTTTCTTTCTTTTTTTGTGAGACAGGGTCTCACTCTGTTACCCAGGCTGGTTACAGTGGCATGATCACAGCTCACTGTAACCTCCAACTCCCAGGCTCAAGAGATCGTCCTGCCTCAGTCTCCTGGGTAGCTGGGACTACAGATGCACGCCACCAAGCCCAGCTGATGTTTTTAGTTTTTTGGTAGAGACAGGGTCTCGCTGTGTTACCTAGGCTGGTCTCAAACTCCTGGCCTCAAGTGATCCTCCCACCTTGGCTTCCCAAACTGCTGGGATTACAGGCATAAGCCACCGTACCCGGCCTAGTATCATTTCTTTAATTAAGCATTCTGCCCCTTTCTCTTTTTTTTCTCCTTCTGGAACTCCTATCATTCATATATTTGTTACCCTGATAGCACTCCATAAGTCTCATATGCTTTTAATCCCTTTTTCTTTTAAATTTTCTAATTGACTAATTTCAAATCACTTGTCTTTGAGTTCACTATTCTTTCTTCTGCATGATCTAGTCTTCTATTGAAGCTCTCTAACAAATTTTTCTGTTGTGTCACTGTATTCTTCAGCTATAGGATTTCTGCTTATTTCTTTTTTTATGGTTTATGTTAATATTTCATTATTAAATGTCTCACTTTGTTCATGTTTTTTCCTGATTTTGTTGTCTGTGTTCTCTTGCATTTCAGTGAACATTTTTAAGATGATTATTTTACATTCTTCGTAAGGCAATTCATAGATCTCCATTTCTTTGAGGTCAGTTACTGGAGCTTTATTAGTTTACTTTGGTAGTGTTATGTTTTCCTAATACTTTGTTATCCATGTAACCCTGCAATGATGTTTGTGCATTTGCAGAAGCAAACACCTCTCACATCCACAAATTTTGGTATCCGCAGGCAGTTCTAGAACCAATCCTCCCTGGATACAGAGGGACAACTGCATAAAGATGCTCCTTGACTTACAACAAAGTTACGTCCTGATAAACCCACGGTAAGTCAAGAAGTGTACTGAATGCACATTGTTTTCTCATCATTGTAAAGCTGAAAAATTGTAAGTTGAACCATCATAAGTTGAGGCCATGTGTATTCTCTTTTGGATGTGCTATCACCTTTGACAGAAACAACAAAATAATTTATTTGATCAGGTGGTTCTAGATAAGGCACACAGCTGTACCTTAATTAAAAAAAAAAGGCAGGGAGTGGTAAGATAGAAACACAAAGATCTCTAAGGCACTTTCTACCAATAGTGTTTCAAAAGTCTGACTGGACTGCACACAGGCTCCATGTGCTGCACTCAGAGAGAAGCAGAGTTCATGAAAAACCTGGAACTAAGGTTCATAAGACATCACTTGGAACCAGCAGGCATCAAGTATAGTGTAGTCATCTTAACCATGTGCACTGCACATATCTGGGCTCTGGCTTCTGACAATCTCCTCTTAACTGTGATTTCCTGGTTCCCTCTCCATTACCTAATGAATGATGCTGTTTTGAATCATTCCGCAAATTGCCCCACCTCCAATGTGGGAACATCAATTGAAAAAACTTTGCACGGGATCCCACCCTCTGCACCTCTCTCAATCCAAATAAATACTCTACACTACTATTTTAACATAATCTAGTTAGAGGAGACCTATTACACCTTGTGACTGAATGTTAATTAAAAGCCAGGACACAGCAGGAAATAAACTGCTTTCTTCTCAACTGTGCAAGCAGTCAGCAATGATTCAGGTCTGGGGTTCTCAAAGGAAGATTTGACTTTACACTCACCACATTATGGAAAGAGAGTACAAGATAACCAAGAGTAGGGAGCAAGAATGTAGGAAAACAAAGAGGGAACACTCTCACAATGCTTAGTCTCATCATCAAAAGCTTTTAGTATACCACCTAGCACTCATCAAAGAATTCTCTGCCTTCCCTATATCATTCCATATACCTCTGTTTCCAACAAGCACCAATTTACTTATGACTCAAATCTAGACTTGACTGCCTACCAGCCACTGCTATCCTGAATCCTGAAAGGAGATCAAATTCCACATTGAACTTATCTCCAAACCTCTTCCTGCTCTTTCCTTCATTTCTTAGACTGAATAATGGGATCTTATCCATGTAAGCTAAAAATGAGGGAGGGATGGGTCATCCTTGCCTCTTCCCTACCCATTTATTTGCTAAGCCCTGAATGCTGGCTCTCAAATGTTTTTGGTCTGACTCCCCAACATCTCCACTCTTAGTACCTCACTTTGCCTGAACTATTAATACTCTCCCATTTGATCTCCCCTTTACTGATCTCACCTTTTCAAATAGGACTGTTTCACTAGGACACACATTTGATTATCTGATTCCTTTGCATTAAAAACATTCATTGACGCCCAAGTACCCACCAGATAATAATCACATTAATCACATTAATCACATTAGTAGGACACGAAGACCTCAGACAATTTAAATCTGACTGACTCTTCCATATTTCTGCCTTGCTTACTACCTTATATATATCCAAACTCTCACCATACCAAATTATTTTCACTGTTCCCTATACATTCAGTCTTGTTCTGACTTTATGCCTTTGCCAAATACTAGACTATATATTACACAATTTCATTTAAATAAAATGTCCACAAAAGGCAAACTTATCAAGAAAGAAAGCAGATTATTGATTAGGTTGGGGATTAACTGTAAATGGATGTAAGAGATCTAATTGGGAGGATAAAAATGTTCTAAAACCAGATTATGGTAATAGTTTCATAATTTGGTAAATTTCTAGAAGTCACTAAATTATATACCTAAATAATTGGATTTTATGGTAGGTATATATTGTGCCCCTATAAAATCGCTGCTGCTGTTTATTTTAAAGCCTATCCACAGACTCGTGCTTCTGGGCATGACAGATTATTGTTAATGGATTAGCCCTCTCAGTACTAAAAATTAGAAAACTAGGTCAGGCATGGTGGCTCAGGCCTGTAATATTAGCACTTTGAGAGGCCGAGGCAGAAGGATCACTTGAACCCAGGAAGTTTAAAACTAGCCTGAGCAACACAGTGAGACCTGGTCTCTACAAAAAAAAAAAAAAAAAAAGAAAGAAAGAAAGAAAGAAAGATAGATAGATTAGCTGGGTGTGGTGGAGCATGCCTGTAGTCCTAGCTACTTGGGAGGCTGAAGCAGACGGATCATTTGAGCTCAGGAGTTCCCAGGCAACAAAGAGAGACCCAATCTCAAAAAATAACAACAACAAAATACATGAAACAACACTTTTCACTCACTGGACATTAGGAAGCACCAGACTATGATCCTGAGACTAGGGGGAGAAAATGAGGTAAGTGCTATGATTATCTTGGCTTTCTGAATGGAAGCATTTACCAGATTCTGGTGCAGGGAAGAAAACCCAAGCATAGAATGGAGGTCTTGGTGAGCTAAGATAGAAATTGGAATTCAAAGTACCTGAGGTGAGCGAGCTTCTACCAGTTAGAGGGACGAGACCTCCACAATAACCTTGAGCATTGAGAGGAGATCCTAGAAAGGCCACACCTTAGGAGTTACCCTAGAGAAAAAGTTACTCTGGACTCAGTCTAACAAAGATTAAGAACAAGCCTCTAGGCCGGGCGCGGTGGCTCACGCCTGTAATCCTAGCACTCTGGGAGGCCGAGGCGGGTGGATCGTTTGAGCTCAGGAGTTCAAGACCAGCCTGAGCAAGAGCGAGACCCCGTCTCTACTAAAAATAGAAAGAAATTATATGGACAACTAAAAATATATACAGAAAAAATTAGCCGGGCATGGTGGCGCATGCCTGTAGTCCCAGCTACTCGGGAGGCTGAGGCAGGAGGATCGCTTGAGCCCAGGAGTTGGAGGTTGCTGTGAGCGAGGCTGACGCCACGGCACTCTAGCCTGGGCAACAGAGTGAGACGCTGTCTCAAAAAAAAAAAAAAAAAAAAAAAAAAGAACAAGCCTCTAAAGAATCAAGCTGATCCACAAGTAATGTGACTATCAGAACAAAGGCCAACACTCCTTAATGGAAAATAACAAAATCATGAAACCAAACAACCTAAATGTCCAGTGTTCAACTGAAAAGTACTAAATATATGAAGCAGGAAAATGTTAACCCAATAACCACAAGAAAAACAAGTTAGTAGAAAAAGGCCCAAAAATAAAAGTGAAGTTAAAATTCAGACATCTAATAAAACAGCTGCTATAAGTGTTCAAGGATATAAAGGAAAGCATGAACACAGTGAAGAAATTAAAACTATCAAGGCCAAAGGGAACACAAACTTCTGAGAAGCATGGCTGGCACCACATTCTTAACCACCCTCCTCCACAGAAGCAGCATTCTTGGCAGGCAGTGGATCAGGAATACTGGTGGCCATGGGACGCGTGGCAAACCAGTACTGGTTGAACATACCCTACCTGATCCACAGGGCAGGAGTACTGCCATGCTGCGGTGTTGAGGGCAGAGGCCTTAAAGGCCATGAAGGCAGACAACACTTCCAAGTTCTCCCCCCATATTTTCGTTGTAGACCAGCTCAACCACCTCAAAATCACCCAAAAAGTGGTCTTAACTCTGAGCCATCATCCTTTGATTTTACAGATCACAAAAGTGCCTGGTCTTGACTTGGTCATGGAACCGAAAACCTGTAGCATCTATAAAAATGTGAGCCTTTGAATCCTCTTATTAAAACAAACAAACATGAGCATAATGGTCTCAGATAGAGAATCTGCGGCTCTCAGTGCCTTAATACTTAAAAGCAGAGTCACTGTTCTATTGTGTTTCTTGTTTCTATAGCCTAACAGGAAGATATAACTGATTTCCTGGGTAACAGATTATACAAAATATATTTTGAACAAAAACTCCAATAAAGCTAGAAACTATGATTTGAGGTCTTTGCTTAAGTTTGAGATATTAATACTTGATGGGGCTTTATCATGCAACATTAGTTTGTTTACCTGCTGTTGTGAATGACTGCCTAAACTTAAATGAGCTTTTTCAGTTAAACATATTCCTTTCCTTCTGGGATTTAACTACAAAAAGTGGACATTTAAATGAAGTAAAAGGTATTTATCACAACTGTTTTTTAAAAAAATTAAAACTATTAAAAATAAGCAAATTAAAATTTTAGAGGTGAAAAATGTAATTAAAATAAAAAAATGAATCAATGGATAACTTTAGCTAATTAGATACAACAGGGGGTAAAATATGTGAACTTTGAAGAGAGGGGAACATAAACTATACAAACTGAAGAACAGAGAGAAAAGAGCTAAAAAAAAATTTGACAGAGACTGAGTGGCCTGTGAGATAATATCGAGCAGTCTAGAACCATGAGCAGGTTAAACACAAAGAAAACAAACCCAAGGTACATCACAATCAAATTGGCTGAAAACCAATTTTAAAAGACAAAATTAAGATATTTGGGGGGACAAAGAATTATATTCTTCTTTAAAATTTTTTATTTTTTATAGGCACCTGTCCTGTGAAAGAATTATATTTTTATTAGTAACTATTTTAAGAAATCAATGGACTAACATTTTTTAAGTGTTGAAAGGGCAAAAAATATCAACTTAGAATTCTTTTTTTTAATCAGACAGAGTCTTCCTCTGTTACCCAGGGTGGAGAACAATGGCCTGATCTTAGCTCACTGCAACTTTGAACTCGTGGGCTCAAGAGATCCTCCCACCACAGCCTCCCAAGTAGATGTGACTATAGGCGCATGCCACCATGCCTGGGAAATTTTTTTTATTTTTGTAGAGATAGGGTCTCATTACATTGCCCAGGCTAGTCTCGAACTCCTGGCCTCAAGCAATCCTTGCGCCCAGCTCAATTTAGAATTATATATCCAGTAAAAATACCCTTCAAACTAAAAAGAGTCTAGCAGTTTCTTATAAAACTGAACACTCTTACCATATGATCTAGTAACTCTGCTCTCTGGTATTTACACAAATGAACTGAAAACTTAGGTCCACACAAAAACCTGCACGTGCATTTTTTTTATTACAGTAGCTTTATTCATAACTGTCAAAAATTGGAAACAACCAAGATGTCCTTCTGTAAGTGAATGGATAAATAAACTGTGGTACACACAGACAATGGAATATTATTTAGTGCTAAGATGAAATACACCATCAAGCCATGAAAAGACATGGAGAAACCCTAAATGCACACTGCTAAGTGAATGAAGCCAATGTGAAAGGCTACCTACTGTATGATTCCAACTATATCACATTCTGGAAAAGGCAATACTATAGAGACAATAAAAAGATCAGGCCGGGTGCAGTGGCTCACGCCTATAATCCTAGCACTCTGGGAGGCCGAGGCAGGAGGACTGCTTGAGCTCAGAAGTTTGAGACCAGCCTGAGCAAGAGCAAGACCCCATCTCCACAAAAAATAGAAAAATCGGCCAGGCATGGTGGCACACGCTTGCAGTCCCAGCTACTGGAGAGGCTGAGGCAGGAAGATCACCTGAGCCCAGGAGTCTGAGGTTGCAGTGAGCTATGATGACGACACTGCACTGCAGCTGGGGCAACAAAACGAGACTCCATCTCCAATCAATCAATCAAAATTGCTTTAAAAATAAAGACTATTTTTTTAAAGGGGTAATCACCAGTAGATCTGAAATACTTAGAAATATTAACACTGACTGCCACACTAGAAAAAAAATTTTTTCCCCTTGGGGCCACAGTGTTTATTATGAAAATAGAATAAAAATTTTGAAAACAAAACTATCCTTTCTAATTTAGTGAAAATTTTGTTATTTTTTATTGTTTTCTATGTGTGAGTTATATGCAACTTGAAAAATAGTTCACTCGGCTTCAGAGGTGAAGAGATGTGAGTCATATATGCTTCACGATGCCCTGGGCTCAAAACTAGTGTGAGTTAAATACAACTCACAGGGCAGTTAATGTGTTAAAAGAGTCTATAGCCATACCACCCTGAATGTGCCCTATCTTATCTGATCTCAGAAACCACATAAGGTTGGGCTTGGTTACATTTGGATGGGAGTAATATTAGAGATAATGTTTCAGGCTAAAGGAAAATAACTCCAAGTAGAAACTCAAATCTATATGAGAGAATGAAGAGTGCTATATAATACATAGCTATATGTGAGTAAAATTTAAGACTGTTTAAAGCAAAAAACTAATATATTCTGGGGTTCATAACATAAAAAATGCAATGTATGACAACAAAAGCACAATGGAGAGGAGGGTGCAAATTATAGGTTTTTACAAGTATAAAAAAGTCAATTATATTGTAAGTAATTATAGAAAAGTGGTGAATTATAAAGGTAGACTGTAATAAGACAAGTATGCATATTGTAAACCTTAGAACAGTGGTTCTCAAATTTTAGATCTCAGGACTCCTTTACATTCTTAAAACACTGAGTAGCCCAAAGAGCTTTCATTTATATGAGTTATATTTATCAAAATTTTTCATATTAGAAATTAAACTGAGAAACAAGTATTTATTGTCTTCTTTTTTTTTTTTTTTGAGACAAAGTCTCACTCTGTTGCCCAGGCTAGAGGGCCATGGCATCAGCCTAGCTCACAGCAACCTCAAACTCCTGGGCTCAAGTGATCCTTCTCCCTCAGCCTCCCGAGTAGCTGGAACTACAGGCATGTGCCACCATGCCCGGGTAATTTTTCTATATATATATATTTTAGCTGTCGATATAATTTCTTTTTATTTTTAGTAGAGATAGGGTCTTGCTCTTGCTCAGGCTGGTCTCGAACTCCTGAGCTCAAACAATCTGCCCACCTCGGCCTCCCAGAGTGCTAGGATTACAGGCGTGAACCATCGCGACCGGCCTAATTTATCTTAAAATAACATCAACAAATCTATTATATAATTTTTTGTGAAAAATAATTGTTTACCAAAACTAAGGAAGTTTCATTAAGAGTGGCATAGTTTTATACTTCAGAAATCTCTTTAATGTCTCACTTAGAGAATACACCTGGAGTCTCACTTCCTTCTGCATTGAAACATCATGTACTCTCTGGAAAATTCCACAGTACATTTATGAATGTATGAGAGTGACAAAGACATACAATGTTTTATTTTTTCTTTCTTTTTTTTTTTTTTTTTTGAGACAGAGTCTCACTCTGTTGCCCGGGCTAGAGTGAGTGCCGTGGCGTCAGCCTAGCTCACAGCAACCTCAAACTCCTGGGCTTAAGCGATCCTTCTGCCTCAGCCTCCCGAGTAGCTGGGACTACAGGCATGCGCCACCATGCCCGGCTAATTTTTTGTGTATATATATATTTTAGTTGTCCATATAATTTCTTTCTATTTTTAGTAGAGACGGGGTCTCACTCTTGCTCAGGCTGGTCTCGAACTCCTGACCTTGAGCGATCCACCCGCCTCGGCCTCCCAGAGTGCTAGGATTACAGGCGTGAGCCACCGCGCCCGGCCCAATGTTTTATTAATAGTATTATTATTAAAATAGTTTTGACCTCATGGCATCCTTGAAAGGGTTTTGGAATCCCTAGAGGTCCCCACACCAAACTTTGAGAACCACTAAAAAATAAGTAAAACAAAGAGGTACAACTAATAAACCAATAGAAAAGAAAAACATAGAATACTTGAAAAAAATCTAAATTAATCCCCAAAAAAGTAGGAAAAGAAAAACAGAAAATTGGAAAACAAATAAGAGAGTTTAAAACCCAACCCTACTGATACATATTTATTAAGTGTCAACAGGTTAAATATGCACATTAAAAGGCAGAGACTGAAAGAAAAAAAAAAAGGCAGAGACTGCCAATCATGAGTAGTGAAAAGGTGTTATTTTAAAGTCATCCTTAAGACTCTAAATTGTTTTGCACAAACTTGGCAATTTCTTTATTTGCAGTGTCATATCTGACTCTTAGGGCCTGCAGACATAAGCCTTGAGACATAAACATTGTGTAAATTAATGTGCTAGTCACCTGCTTTCTCTCGTGATAGAATCATTCACCAAATATAAAGTAATTCTATGTCTCTAAATGACAAGCCAAATAAACTTCCTTCTTTTATTCTTGGTAGGTACAGAACTTAAAGCCAAAATCTACATATCTTTTTTTTTTTTTTTTTTTGAGATAGAGTCTTGCCGCATCAGCCTCGCTCACAGCAACCTCAAACTCCTGGGCACAAGCGATCCTCCTGCCTCAGTCTCCTGAGTAGCTGGGATTATAGGTGTGTGCCACCATGCCCAGCTTATATATCATTTTCTTGAATATTTATTTATGAAAAGTTTCATATATAGTTTATTATTCTCTGTGAGATTTTGAAAAATCTCTGAAGAACGGCTCTCACATATGACCAAAAGCGCCTCTCACTAGGTACTAGAAACATTCCCAACCTTAAGTGATTCTCCCTATCATTGCCAACACAGAGAGTTCCCCACATGTGGGTGCAGACTTGTAATGGGGGTGGTTGGTCAGCCCTCTACCAGCTCCCATGGGTGCACAGCACTTTAATGGATTTCACAGATATTTTCTTCCACCTTCTATGACCAAAGTAATGCCAAAATCTTGCTCACTAGTCATACTCAAAGATCATCAAAAACATTTTACAAACCATCATTAAACAACAGAAATGTATCAGAATATTTTATCCTAGTGTCATCCTCTAGCCAAGAGAGTGATAACAAATTTTACCAAAATATATTCAAAGGTTTCCCACCATGCACAAGGTTCATATTCTTTTACAACATTTTAAAATCCCCAAGATCCAATCCCCACAATGCCCTTCCAACCTCATGCTTGATTACAAGTTTTATGATGCCTATGTTCCTCCCCCAAATAAACAGGGCCATTCCCTAAACATATCCTAAGCTTTTCCCCCTTCCCTGCCTTTGCCCCATCTTTCCTTTAGCCTCTCTTTGCTTACTGGAAAATTCTTTATCCTTTAACTTATACTTTAGCACATTCAAATACATTACAAATTAGAATAAACAATTTTCCACTGAAACCCAATTATTACACTCATTATCTTCCCACTGTTGTCACTGTAAATATATCACTTTAGGGCATCCCAGCTTTTCTGGAATTCAGTATACACATTTATTTATAATTAATTCTACGGCAAGAAGTTAGAAGCTATACCCTTGCCTCTAATACTTAAGTGTATACACACACACACATACACACACACACGTGTGTGCACGCAGAATGAATCAGTGAAGAGAATCTGACCCAGGCCCCAAAGACAGGGCACTGGGCACATGGTCTGGTCCACTGTGTCTTCAGGAAATGACTGCTGAAATGAATGGCCACAGTACTAACTGTGCTTCAATTTTGTCAGCTTCCTAGGTCTTAACCTAATCAAAGTGGACATAATTCCATTTAACCCTCTGTTTTCTGTTTAGGAGTGTTAGTACAGTGCTTCCCAAACCTTTGGTTTTCATAAACCTGTTAAATAAAGTACAAATTGGGGAAAACCAACACTGACATTGTTAACCTTTTATTTTGCCAAGGATATTAATAAAAAACCAAACCAAACCAAACCAAAACACAACCATCACATATTATCATCATTTAAAAATGAGAATATTTTAACTCTAAAAAAGTCAAAAAGCCAAATAAAGGTCAGTCATTTTAAAATAATACATCTACCTTTAAAGAAAATTCACCACATTATCCTCTTTTGCTGTGGAAAAGTATTCAGGCAAAATGTACAAGGAAATACTTGGATAACCCTTGTAGCCTGAAACAAAAATCCCTGGGTCACATTAAGGCTGGCAGGAGCTGAGACTTAAAGGAAAGGCCTCAAGAAGGTCCTAAATCTTATTCAAAGCCCAATTATTCCACAGACCTTATAGGAAAAAAAAAAAAAAAAAAAAAAAAAAAAAAAAAAAAGCCCAATAAATTCAATTATCGCATTCTTTCTGAAGCTTCTTTGATTTCCTCTTAATGCTACATCTTCTCTTTCTGTAAATGTCTCCGGTACTTACAGTCAAAACCTCAATTTGCCACTTAACCACACAATACTGTACAATTTTAAAACCTTACATTACTATGACCCCTGAGAGCAATAATTTTGCCTGGTATTTCTTTTGTATCCCTAGGTCTAGGTGCAGCACTTATGCTCTATAGGAATTCCAATGTCTGATAAACAACCAAAATGTAAAAAAGAATGGGATTAACCGCAGATCTGTGTGATTTGAAATATTTGGATCTAAAGTTCCAAGCTATTAGACTATAATTCAGCCATTGCCTTTTGGTTGTAATATGTACAACATCTTTTTTTTTTTTTTTTTTTTTTGAGACAGAGTCTCACTCTGTTGCCCGGGCTAGAATGAGTGCCGTGGCATCAGCCTAGTTCACAACAACCTCAAACTCCCGGGCTCAAGCAATCCTCCTGCCTCAGCCTCCCAAGTAGCTGGGACTACAGGCATGTGCCACCAGGCCCGGCTAATTTTTTCTACATATATTTTTAGTTGGCCAGATAATTTCTTTCTATTTTTTTAGTAGAGACGGGCTCTCACTCTTGCTCAGGCTGGTCTCAAACTCCTGACCTCGGGCGATCCACCCGCCTTGGCCTCCCAGAGTACTAGGATTACAGGCATGAGCCACCACGCCCGGCTACAACAACATCTTAATCCCCAAACACACACACATGCCCCCACAGTAGCAGAGAAGTGAAGATCAGACATAACCTGACAAATCACTCGCTCTGGGTGGTTATGTATATAGTAAGGTTTTATGATTGTGCTTTTCTTACAGTCAATTACAAACAGTACTTCGTACTGCTCAGACTTTAATGTGTGTGTGAATCACCTAGGAACCTTCCATAACTTCAGATTCTGATCTAGCAGGTCTCGGGCAGGAACTACAAGTCTGCTTTTTTTTTTTTTTTTTTCCCTTGAGATGGGGTCTCGCTATGTTGCCAGGCTGGGTGGAGTACAGTGGCTATTCACAGATGCGATACCACTACTAATCAGCATAGGAATTTTGACCTACTCCGTTTCCAACCTGGGCAGGTTCACCCCTCCTTAGGCAACCTGGTGGTCCCCAGCTCTCAGGAGGTTACCATATCGACACCAAAGTTAGTGCAGACACCTTATCAGCATAGTGTACTACAACCCAGGACTCCTGGGCTCAAGTGATCCTCCCTCCTCAGCCTACAGAGTGCAAACCACTGTGCCTGGCTGAAATTCTGCATTTTGAACAGATGATGTGGTGCTGCTGGGTGCTGAGTAAACCTGATTAAGCTCATTGCAAGGTCCCTGACTACCATGGTCAACCCCTCCAGTTAATCTCTTCCACAGAGCTTTCTAACAGGCAAATCTGATCGTGTCACTGTTCAAGACACTTTAAAGGTTTTCCACCACCTACAGAGAATGGAGATCTAATTGCTTATCATGGCACATACGGCTGCCCTTGTTACTTGGCCTTTACAAGTGGAAAAGGATAAACATCATTTTAATTCAATCACTGAGCATTTGATTTATATGGCCTCTCATTCCAATTACTGTCCTATCAGAGGGAGCGATGAGGAATAAGCTCTTTCTCACCTTCTCTGTTCTAGTATTTACATAGTGAATTACCTCTGCCCCAAATCTTTACAAAAAGGGGATTGGGGTGGGTTATACTCCTTTGGTGAGGTTTTAATATAACCAGTTTAACTTCATTTCTGACCCACCAATCCCAAAATAGCAGGGCATTAAACTGCAACATCAAAGTAAGCCTTCAGTCAAAAAAACCAAAACACATGTGAAAACACACATACACACCCCTCACCATCAAGAAGAAATTAGCAAATCTATACAAACTAAGAAGGAAAGGTAAGATATATTAAAAGAAGTTACAAAGGAGTATGAATACTATGATGACCTCACCTCAGGGCCTCTCTTGTTCTCTCTCTTTGCCTTTTGCTATTATTAGTGTCCCACAAAATGCTTTCATGATTGGTCTATGCAAAACCCTTCTATATATACATTTCTCAAATGAGTAAGTAGGTACTATGCATTTGAGTACCTGAAAGTCTAGAAAAGGTCTGTTTTCTCCCTGACTTCATCTCTACCATGACACATGAATGATCATTCACATATTTTCCAGAATAAGGAAAAAAAGAACCCCAAGATCACGTGACTACTGGCTTTACAGAATGATAAGACACCGACTCCCAAATGATCAGGAAACATATGGGTAAGCCACACTCACCTTCATGGGATTTTCATCATATGTTGGGGTTCCCAGGTCCATCTCAGCTTCATGCTCAAGGCTGGCATCATCTCCTGGGCTTTCCCAAGTAGGGGGATCCCACTGAGTCTGCCTAGAAGGAGGTAAGAACAGTCATGCTGTCATGGCTAGAAAACAGAACCCTCGCAGAGGCATCTCTGCTCATACATACATAAGACATACCCCTGCTCACTGTGTAGCCCACCATATTTCTGTGGGCAATGAATAATATGACAACATTGGCTGGGTGCTGAAGAAAGCAATAAAACCAAACATCTTCTTGCCTCTCACTTGACTCTTAATGTCCTGAAAATAGGACTCAGCAAAGCCTAAAAATACATGGAGTAGGTGACTGCCTATGGCCCCCCTCTGCAGGTAGAGAGATCAATAGTGACACCATGTATCTGCAGCAAAATAAAATAAATCACAACATGCCTCACAATCTTTAACCATGTGATAAACTGTCCCTTGCTTCAGCAGCATTCTTGTTTGTAGGTTCTACCCCTTTGGTTTAATGACTGATAGCATAGAAAATATGCACAGGTTAAAAACCTCATACTCTCGGCCAGGCGCGGTGGCTCACACCTGTAATCCTAGCACTCTGGGAGGCCGAGACGGGCAGATTGTTTGAACTCAGGAGTTCGAGACCAGCCTGAGCAAGAGCGACACCCCGTCTCTACTAAAAATAGAAAGAAATTATCTGGACAACTAAAAATATATAGAAAAAATTAGCCAGGCATGGTGGCGCATGCCTGTAGTCCCAGTAACTCGGGAGGCTGAGGCAGTTGGATTGCTTGAGCCCAGGAGTTTGAGGTTGCTGTGAGCTAGGCTGATGCCACAGCACTCTAGCCCAGGCAATAGAGTGAGACTCTGTCTCAAAAAAACAAAACAACAAAACTCATACTCTCTGCTAAAAATATTCTCAACTGCAAAAAGAATGGCTCAGCTATGTTAGCTCATTGCATGTTTACAGTTGCTGTGAAAATAAGCAGGAAAAGATAAAAAAAAACAAAAACCCCTACATCTATAGGGTAAAAATTGGAAGTAAAGAGATTCATGTTTTGGAGACTGAAGTCATCTGTTCAGGGAATACTATGGGCAGTGACTTAAAATGTCAAAACCCTCAAAGGAGACTGGAAATGGTGGCTCATGCCTATAATCCTAGTACTCTGGGAGGCTGAGGTAGAGGATCACTTGAAGTTAGGAGTTCGAGACCAGCCTGAGCAAGGGCAAGACCCCTATCTCTACTAAAAATAGAAAAAAATCAGTCAGGCATGGTGGTGTGTGCCTGTAGTCCCAGCTACTCAGGAGGCTGAGGGAGGAGGATCACTTGAGCCCAGGACTTTGAGGTTGCAGTGAGCTATAATAACGCAACTGCACTCTAGGTTGGGTGACAAAGCAAGGCTCTGTCTCCAAAAACAAACAAACAAACAAAAAGCCTCAAAGGAGCTAGCAACATATCTGGCAAGTCAATTCTGCCACTGTAGTATTCTGCTTTCCTACCACAGCAGTTATTCCCCCTCCACTCCCCTCTGGTAGTGAAGGGTTCTGTATGTTAGCCAGACTGGTCTCAAACTCTTGCCCTCAAGCAATCCTCCTGCCTAGGCCTCCCGAAGTACTGGGATTACAGGCATGAGGCTACCACACCAATCTTTAGTCAGCAACATTAAAGGCACTTGATGTAAATCAGTTATACAGATTATTGTGAAAATAGGCTTACCTCTGACCTATGCAAATAATTAAAAAAACAGGCTCAAGATTTCTACTGTAATAAAAGAACCACAAGCAACTGTGGTTTTTATTAAAGAAACAGAACAACAAAAACAAAAAAATATATATATAAATGTCTGTTCTTAGGTGTCGAATAAAGAAAACCTTGTAAAAAGATGGAAAAGGTACACATATGACTAAGAAATTAAAAAGGTTGTTTTGGGGTTAAAAAACAAAGTTCTGGTTAAATTTGCAGATACTCATTCTTAAAATCACTATGAATTCAGTTAACAACATATTGAGGGCTCATTTTTTTTGGGGGGGGGGGGGACAGAATCTCACTCTGTTGCCAGGGCTAGAGTACCATGGCGTCAGCCTAGCTCACAGGAACCTCAAACTCCTGGGCTCAAGCAATCCTCCTGCCTCAGCCTCCCAAGTAGCTGGGACTATAGGCATGTGCCACCATGCCCGGCTAATTTTCTCTATATATATTTTTAGTTTTCCAGCTAATTTCTTTCTATTTTTAGTAGAGACGGGGTCTCGTTCTTGCTCAGGCTGGTCTCGAACTCCTGACCGCGAGTGATCCTCCCGCCTCAGCCTCCCAGGGCACTAGGATTACAGGTGTGAGCCACCACGCCCAGCCTGAGGGCTCAGTTTATAAAGGTATTCTAAATGGGAATAGGGAAGGCTTTCTAAGCATAAAATAAAGACGGAAAATATTTGACTGTATACAAGTTTTAAACTTCTTTATGTCACAAGATACCAAAACATTCATAACATGCTTGATAAAGATATCTAAGAATGCAAACAGAAAATGGGTTGATGCCCCAAAGAAGCAACTCATAAAAGATACAAATGGCCAATAATCTAATGAAGGCATTCCATCTCAATAATAAAAAAGTTGGGGCTAGGCGCGATCCCAGCACTTTGGGAGACCACGGTGGGAGCATCACTTGAGGTCAGGAGTTCAAAAACAGCCTGGGCAACTTAGTGAGACCTCATCTCTACAAAAAATTAAAAACTTAGCCAAGTATGGTTGTATGTGCCTATAGTTCCAGCTACTCTGGAAAGCTGAGGCAGGAGGATTGCATGAGCCCAGGCATTCACTGTTGCAGTGAGCTGTGATCGCACCAATGGACTCCAGCCTGGGTGACAGAGACCTCATCTCTAAAAAACAAACAAAAAAAAATGATAATAATTTAAAAATAGGAAATGAAAATAAGATTTCTCACCTATTAGACTTACAAGATTAAAAGAGATGACATGAGGAAAAAGGCACTTTCATCTATTTTCTGTGTGAGTCCAAATTGGTACAAACTATTTTTTTTAATGTAGTAAGCTGATATTTCTCAATTTACAACATGTACCTGTTTTGCCCCCAAGATTCTAAAAATCTACTCAAAAAAAATAGTAAGATTAGTGTTCCTGAGGCTGTTGAGGGTTATCGTTAGATATAAAATAGTGAAGATTCATCAATCAGAGTGGGTTAAGTAAAATTTGGCATAGCTATACAACACAGCAGTGGTTGGCAAACTTTTCCTGTAAAGGATCAGATAGTAAATGTTTTTGACCTTGTGGGCCATATGGTCTCTGTCACAATGACTCTGCCATTATGGTGTGAAAGCAGCCATAGACAATTCGTAAGCAAGTGAGCATGGCTGTGTTCCAAGAAAATTTTATTGGCAAAAACAAATGCCTATGGGCAGAGTTTGATGGCCCCAAAACAGTATAAACAAGCATTAAAAGTAACATAATACTGGTGCGGTGGCTCAGGCCTGTAATCCTAGTACCTTGGGAGGCCAAGGCAGGAGGATTGCTTGAGGCCAGGAGTTTGAGACCAGCCTGAACAAGAGTGAGACCCATCTCTAGTCCCAGTTACTAGGGAGGCAGAGGCAGAAGGATTTGCTTGAGCCAAGAAGTTTGAGGTTGCAGTGAGCTATGATGATGCCACTGCACTCTGGCCTGGGCAACAGAGTGAGATTCTGTCTCAAAAATAAATAAATAAATATAAAGACAAATAAACAACATAGTTCTGTATAAATTAAGTTCTATAAAATCAATTAGCAACTAAAGCAGACTACAAAAACATGCATCCTAATAACTTACTAAGATTATATACTGATGAGTGTATGCCCCCACCCACTCATCCACTCACACATGGAAAGAACATATACACAACATAAAGGTATCTGTCCAAAACAAAAAGGTATTTAAAAAAATGTTAAATGAGTCATCTCTAGGTAGTATTTTTAGTACTTATACTTTCTTCATAGTACTCTTCTACTATATTTGTTTTCTACAACAGGCATAAATAATTTTTGTCAGAATAAGCAATCCAGCTATCTTCAATTTGGTACAAAAAGTGCTGTCATTAAAAAAAATTTTAAGAAAAAGATAAATTAGGGTTTTAATATATAGCAGGCCCATAGACCAACTCTAGCCCAATGCCTGTTTCCATAAATAGTTTAATTGGAATATAGACAAACCTCCTCATACCGTATTTTCTATGGTTGCTTATATAACAATGGCAGAGTTGAATAATTAATGATAGAGACTGGCTGGCCAGCAAAGCCTAAAATATTTATTTTCTGGACCTTTACAGAAAATGTTTGTCCATGACCCCTGATACCTATAAAATGTTAGATGAAGTCACTATCATTTTTAAAAACTCCTTAGTTTTCTTCAAAAGAGTCTTTCAGATTAAAAGTATACCAAAATAGACCCAAAAAGGGCCAAAGTCTAATGTCTAAGATGTGATTCTAGAAATCCAGCAGCCCTTTTAAGCACTGTTAACAGCAAATGACAAGAAGTCCACAACTGTAAAACTCCCTGTACAGTGGCAGCTTCTTTGATCATGTGAAAGCAGACTTGGGGATACCCATACAGCTCCTCTTACCTTGTGATCACATGGTAGTAATAAATCTTCCCTTCTGGATCTCGGGCTGTCTTCCAGTTGGGAGGTAAGACAATAGTTTTTGGTTTGGGAGGAGAGGGGGGTGGTAGATCCAGGAGATTATTTGTCACAACCATTTCAGGCTACAAAGAACATAAACATGTTTGTGATCACTGACATCTCTTTTATGCTGGCTGAATAAGACAAAATAGCCCACTTAGGCAATACACAAAAATGTACATCTATCAACTCTTAAAAGAAGATAAAGCAAAGGTATAATCCGGGAAATGATTAACAAGACAGTATATATGAAGAGCTGCAGGGAATCTATCAAAAAATTGACAATTGGCTTCAAGTTCACCATCCAAGGTATCACATTAAAAACTAGCCTGCAGCAGCTCATCATCTAGAGCAGTATTTTTCAACTTTAAAAAACCAATTCTAAATGGCATACCAAATTCAGAATACCAATTAGCTGAATGGGCTTTAGATATATCCCTGTCTTTAAAAAAACAAAACCAGAAAACACCTTAGAAACCAATATGACAGAATATTAACATTTATCCGTTATATTTTTTCTGTACGTTGTAGGCCTGAAACCTCATAATGATATTTTTCAAATTTTAGTGCCATATTTTAAAAAAACATAAAAACTTCATAATCACTATTAGGACCTGAATTGTGTGTCTGCCAAAAATATATATGTTAAATTCCTAACACTGTGACTATTACTTGGAGATAGGGCTTGTAAAGAGGTAACTAGGTTACATGAGGTCATAAGGGTGGGGATCTAATCCAACAGGCCTGGTGTCCTTCTACGAAGAGGAAGTTATACCAGAAGACTTGTGCAGAGAAAAGGCCACGTGAAGACACAGTGAGAAGGTGGCCATCTGCAAGCCAGGAAGAGGGGCTTTATCAAAAACCAACCCCTCTAACACCCTGATCTTGGACTTCCAGTCTCTAGAACTGTGAGAAAATTAATTCCTATTGTTTAAGCCACTCAGTCTGTGGTATTCTGTTATAGCAGCCCTAGCAGACTAAAGCAATCACCATAAAAATACATATCCTTAATTGTTCCTTCTATGTAAGTCTATTGATGAAAAAAAATTTTTTCAGCTTTACCTTTGCTTGAGCAGAAGAGGAATCTGAGACCTCAGGCTCAGATAAAATGTGCTCACTCTTAAGCAAGCACGGGTCTTTGGCATCTCTGCATCTTGGACCTTGTGGCATACCACTTCTTTGTCCCTATTTCCCTAGCCAGGGGTTTTTGGCCCACCCTAAGTTTTACTTCCTCCATTTCCCTATCCTCTGTCTGGCCTGGAAAGTCACCTATTTTCCCTAAGCTTCTGAATATTACAAATCATTCAGCACTTACTAATTTACTAATCTTTCCCCTATGTGGGAACAATTCTTTTCCTCCTCAAATCCGCCAACACTTTTATCTGCACCTTTCATGACACTAAGCTCTCACTACCTTTAGGGTTATTCACTGTGACCAATTTGAAATGTAGGCTTATAAGAATATGAATGGCATCCTATCCATGTTTGTATTCAAAATGCCTAGAAGGGCCCAACTCATAACAAGCACTTCATTATAAGTACATTGTCTTATTCTTCAATTGTTTCACATACAGTATTTTTACTACATCTCCACTATCTTATTTGTCTAAAGCCACCATCAATTGCTAGATTATTGCAAGAGCCTTCTCCAAAACTGTCAGTGTTATAAACTGCTGATGTGATCGATCATGTTATTCTCCTGTTTAGAATCTTTCAATTGCTTCTTATGTCAGTCTTGTTTTCCACTTTATCCAAAAAGAACAATAACACTACAAGATTTCACCATATCCTTTTATATATGTTGTAGACTACCAAAAGCTTCCCTTGGTATTAAATATACTGTATAAAAATACAAAGCTGCATAACATGTATAGTGAAGTATGTAACACAATTCTATACTCCTAGACCATGGTCCCTAGTACAGTATTATATTCTAATACAGGTTGAGCAGCCCTAATCCAAAAATCCAAAATGTTTGAGTGTCGACATGATGCTCAAAGGTCATGCTCAAAGGAAATACTCATTGAAGCATTCTGGCTTTAGATTTTTCATATTAGGGATGCTCAACCAGTTAAGTATAATGCAGATATTCCAAAATCCATAAAAATCTGAAATCTGAAACACTTCTAATCTCAAGCATCTTGGATAAAGGGATACTCAACCTGCACTCAGTAAATACTAATAGTCTAGAAAATCATCAATTCAAAAATTCATACTGAAGTATAAAAATACAAGGTTGGCTGGGTGCAGTAGCTCACACGTGTAATCCTAGCACTTTGGGAGGCCAAGGCAGGAGTATCACTTAAGGCAGGAGTTCTCAACCAGCCTGAGCACCACAGCAAGACTATATCTCTAAAAAAAGTAGAAAAATTAGCCAGGGATGGTGGTACATGCCTATAGGCCCAGCTACTCAGGAGGCTGAGACAGGCGGATCACTTGAGCCCAGGAGTTTGAGGTCGCAGTGAGCTATGATGACACCACGGCACTCTAGCCCCTAGCCAGGTCAACAGAGCAAGATCTTGTCTCAAAAACAAAACAAAACAAACAAACAAAAAAAAAAACAAGGTCAGGGTAAATAATAAATAAGAATGATCCTAAAAAGCAAAAACACATCAGTATACCAATAAACACAACTGCTAATTCCACAAAATTAAAAACTTTAGTTAGAATGGCTAAGTGTATGCTCTTAGGGTACTCAGGTAAAATTGGTCACTACACAAACTAAAAAACAAAGAACAGAGTAGAAAACAACAAAAATAAAACCCAAAACCAAACCAAAACACCCCAAAAAAATATTCTAAAGACAAAGTAGACAGGCAATGAGTGTCTTAACAACTGAAATATTTCTTACTGGCTGTAAAGGCTGAGGCTGTCCTGGTGCAACTATTGTAGTCACTGCTGCAGTTGGCTGTACCACCACTCCTTGTGGGTGAGCTGTGAAAATCTGTTGGCCCTGGATATACTGAAGACTTGGCTGGGCATAGCTCTGAAAGATAAAATGAAGAAATTAATAATTTATACTTCTCTAGTTATAATGAAGCAGTAGGTAATTTCCAAATTGGCACGGTCTTATTAGAAGATACACCCATAAAATGTTTAACTTTTCATATATGTACATTTGTACATTTAGATACAAATGTATAAAATAATCTTTTGTTTCAAACACCAAAGTTTCTTTTTGAGTAATGTATTTGTATATCTAAGCGTATCTAAACATAGAAAAAGTACAGTAAAAATGCAGTATACTAGATAAAAAATGGTATACCTATATAGCGAATGGAGCTTGCAGGACTAGAAGTTGCTCTAGGTGCCTCAGTGAGTGGTGAGTGAATGTGAAGGCCTAGGACATTACCGTACCCTACTATAGACCTTGTAACACTGCACACTTAGGCTACACTAAATTTATTTAAAAAAATTTTTCTTTCTTCAATAACAAATTAACCTAAGCTTACTGTAACTTTTTTGCTTTATAAACTTCTGGAATTTTTTTCAACTTTTTGACTCTTTCGTAAAATCTTAGCTTAAAACACACAAATTGACAGCTGTATAAAAATATTTTATTTATATCCTTTTTTGTATTTTTAAAATTTCTAATTTTTTCACTTTTTTTTTTTTTTTTTTTTTTGAGACAGAGTCTCACTCTGTTGCCCAGGCTAGAGTGAGTGCTGTGGCATCAGCCTGGCTCACAGCAACCTCAAACTCCTGAGCTCAAGGGATCCTCCTGTCTCAGCCTCCCGAGTAGCTGGGACTACAGGCATGCGTCACCATGCCTGGCTAATTTTTTCTATATATATTTTTAGCTGTCCATATATTTTTAGTAGAGACGGGGTCTCGCTCTTGCTCAGGCTGGTCTCGAACTCCTGAGCTAAAACGATCTGCCCACCTCGGCCTCCCAGAGTGCTAGGATTACAGGCGTGAGCCACCGCGCCCAGCCTAATTTTTTCACTTTTTAAACTTTTTTGATAAAAACTAAGACACATAGAGGGGATAAAGAGAGGTTGGTTAATGGGTAAAAATATACAGTTTGATAGCAGATGTAACACCCAGTTTTTCTTGGACCAGTAGAGTGATTATAGTTTACAATAATGTGTATTTCAAAATAGCTAGAAGAAAATAATTTGAATGTTTCTAACATAGAGAAAACAAAAATATATAAGACGATGGATATTCCAATTACACTGATTTTATTTTTACAAATTATATGAATGTATTAAACTTATCACATGTACTCTGAAAATATGTGCATCTATTATGTATAAGTAAAAAAAAATTTTTTTAAACTTAGACATGAACATGTTAGCTTAGGCTTATACAGGGTCAAGATCATCAAGACATCACAAGGCAATAAGAATTTTTCAGCTCTGTTATAATCTTATGGGGACAACTGTTATATATGTGGTCCATCATTGACTGAAACGTCATTATATGGCACATGATTGTATGTATGTATTATTATGTACAGGTTGAGCATCCCTAATCTGAAAATCTGAAATCCTCAATGCTCCAAAATCTGGAACTTTCTGAGCGTCCACATGAGGCTCAAAGGAAATGCTCATTGGAACATTTCAGATTTCAGATTAGGGATGCCCAAACAGTAACTATATATAATGTAAATATTCCCAAATCCAAAAATATCTGAAACCCAAAACACTTTTGGTCCCAAGCATTACAGAAAGGGATACTCAACCTATATATATTTTCTCACTCCTCTACTCATACCATGTGCAAATAACCACATTCTCTTGCCTGGATTATTCAACAGCTTTTTAAGTGATCTCCCTACTTATGCCCGGGACTCCTACAATCTCTTTGCTGAGAGCAGCCAGAGTGATTCTCTTAAAATGTGTCAGATCATGCCACTCCATTCTAACTGCTCCAGCAGATTTCCACATTGCTGAGACTAACAGCCAAAAATCCTTATAAAGCCCTAACCATCTTGTTCCTCCCCAAGGCCCTACTGTAACTTTTCCAACTTCATTTCCTATTACTGTCACTTTCACTTATTTGAACTAGAATGAGTCTCATAATTATATCACATATTTTGAGCAAGAAACATTTCATATTCTGATTTTACAAAACAATAAAAAAGCTAGTTCAAAATACTATTTTTGCAAAAAACCATCACCAAGGTACAACACGTTATTAAGATTTCTACACTCTACAGTGACCAGGAGGTCAAGCATCTGAATCTATAATGGAAAAATGCTAATATTTTGGAGGAAAAAATTCCTTTGGCCCTCAGTGACAACATGTTCATGAGAAATTTGTCTGACAAGATCAGATAGTTAAATAAGGTTCATTATGCAGACACTAAAGTATTTGATTAATGGAATAAAGCTATGGTTCTAAAGACTGAATCCGAATGTTGGCTGAGAGATAACTTCTGAACTGTAATGGAATTATCTAGCTTGATCATTTCCTGTATTCAGTACAATAGGTTCTAGGCAAATTTTACCTGTTTCTAAACTGCAAAAGATGTATTTAAAGAATAACTATTTATCATCAGGAAGGAATATATATCACAACTGGAAAATAATTCCCAAAGGTACTGGCAAAAAGTGCTGAACAACATCACCATTGCTAGACTAAATAATCACCCAAGATAACAACATTCATTTGGAAATACACTGTCTGAACATTTTCCAGGGTTCTGTAGTTTCTTTCCATATCCAAACTAGCTAACAACCATGCCAATGTCAAAGCCAACAACAGCAATATCTATTTATTAAAAAAAAAAAAAAGAAAGAAAGAAAGAACGAACGAACAACGTTCAGGCTTTTAACAGAATACTAATTAAGTTTATACAAACTAAAAAGTGCCAGACGAGGTGGCTCATGCCTGTAATGCCAGCACTTTACGAGGCTGAGGTGGGAAGATCACTTGAGGCCAGGAGTTCAAGACCAGCCTGAGCAAGAGCAAGACCCCATCTCTACACAAAAAGGAAAAAAAAAAAAAAAAGTTTATATAAACCAAAAAGTGGAAATTGGTTTGCAGTCTGCCTGGAATAACACAGAAGATGTATATCCTTGTGAGACATATATAGATACGATGTGCCTGCTGAATCACTCTATTTGCTAAAGAAAAACCTGTGAGTTGAAGGGCTCGTCCCTTCAAATGACTTGAAATTGCATAAAAGTTAATTTCTCAAATATAAATCCAGCTAGAAGTATCTTCAAAATGTGACTTCTACTAGGAATTACAAGAGAAATCTAAGGTGGTCCAATATGTTATAGAGGGAAAAACGTAATTGTTCTGTCTCCACTTCTAGAGGGGAAAAAAAAATCATTATTACTTTACATTTGAATCACTTCACTTTATAAAGTAAAAAATTATAGCCTAAGTACTCAAACTCTTGAAATGTGAATTAGTATAACTTTGTGAGAATAAGGTCACTCAATGTCACAAGACCAGCATAGATTACATGATCTCTGTTAAAACTGAGCTTTTATGTTTAATGTGCAATTCTGTAAAAAATGACTCACTTCCTGAGAACACACTTGCTACCAATGTCAAAGATACTAAGTATGTATTAATATACACACACATACACACACACACACACACACACACACGTCTTTATCATGTTACAGATTATTTCATCATCAAGGTTATAATGGCTTGTGACCTCTCAGTAGCCCATGTTGGTGCAGTAGATACCGGGCTTGAACAACACAGACCTCAAAGTTTCACCCTGGAAGTCAAATTTCTGGGCCAGACACCAGGTGGATGAACCTGACCAGCCCATTTCCCAGGCCATTTATGCTAATATTCCCCCAGGACTATTAAAGTAACTAAGTAATATCTATAATGCATTCTGCTCATTTTATAGATGAGAAAACTAAGACTCAAGAATATAAGTGCCTCGGCCGGGTGCAGTGGCTCACGCCTGTAATCCTAGCACTCTGGGAGGCCGAGGCGGGTGGATTGCTCAAGGTCAGGAGTTCGAGACCAGCCTGAGCAAGAGCAAGACCCCGTCTCTACTAAAAATAGAAAGAAATTATATGGACAACTAAAAATATATATAGAAAAATTAGCCGGGCATGGTGGCGCATGCCTGTAGTCCCAGCTACTCGGGAGGCTGAGGCAGTAGGATCACTTAAGCCGAGGAGTCTGAGGTTGCTGTGAGCTAAGCTGACGCCACAGCACTCACTCTAGCCTGGGCAACAAAGTGAGACTCTGTCTCAAAAAAAAAAAAAAAAAAAAAAAAAAAAGAATATAAGTGCCTGTCTCCAGGACACACAGTAAATAAGCCAGGACTCAAAACACACACTAACAATATACTCTATGCTTCTCATTACCCCAAAGCCCAACATCATCTCTGATCAACTAATCTCACAGAGAGAGGAAGGATTATAATCCTAGTCCTAGTCCATTTACCTACTACTCAAGCACACGCAAAGTAGATCAAGGAGTTAATAAGGACTCCTTGGTAGGGACAGACTGAAAGACTAGAAGCAAGTTAATTTGTGGATGCTTGAGTCTCAAGGCTGATGATTAAACCCAAGAAAAATCTTTTTCTCATTAGAAAGGAAAAAAATGGGTTACATTTTATAAGAACAACCATATGACCAGTGAGCTCTCTATTAAGGAGTCTTTTATGGGTATCTTCCATTGCTGTTACTTAGGCTCTAACACCAAAATCAAGGACATACTTCAGGAATAGGAATGGGACAGAAATAAATCATTTTTATTATATCCCTGATACACATTTTCAGGGAAAAACTCAAAACTAATGGCTCGGTCCAATAAAGAATATGGTAAGATGCAGCAGGACAAGTTAGGATCTAAGTAATTTGTTTAAAATCCCTGAAACATTCTATAGGAGGCAGAATTAATACATACTAAGAAAATTTATACTCAATGACCAATAATGCCCATTTTCCTACTAGTCTTATGTAGCAATATAATATTATTCAAGCCAAGCATCAAACAAAAAAACCCACCAAAAAACTAAGTATAAGAATGTTCAATGGAATGCTATTTATAATTATGAAAAAGAACTTTACATTTAAATGATTATCCCCAAGAAAACGGGTACACAATGATTTCATAAACACATGGGATATTATAGGCATTAAAAACATTTATGTGTATGAATATATACACATAGATAAAAATATATAATTTTAAAAAATAGTTAATAAACATAAGATGTTTAGTCCAAATCTCCCTCCCACACCACAAGACCCCATTGCAGTAGTCCCTATACTTATCACCTTGCCCTCCCTTTAATAAAGCCTGCCTTACTATCTTAAAAAAATCATGTTAAGTAAGAAAACACGGGATAAAAACTTCAAGGCTTCAAAACAAACACATAAAATACATAAAACGTGGTTTAAAAGATGAGTAAAAAACAATAGTTAATACAGTTAGAGTTTCAAGCAGAAATTAATGCAGAACACTTTGTCATGGCCATTTTAACAAAATTTTTTGATACAATTTCATCACAAAGATACTAACAGATGTAAAAAATTACTGTTTAATACTAAGTAATGTGTGCAGTAAACATTACTAAGAGTCTAAATATTTAGGGTATAAAACATAAAATAAAAGTTAGGTCTAGAGAAAGAAAAGGAAAAGCCATCTCCTAACTCAATTATCATGACAAAGGGCTCTCCCTTGGCAGGAATACAGAAAAATAAACTGTATATAATTCACTACTTATAAACAAAATAGAGAGCAATAATCCAAAAGACACTTATGTTAACACCAAATTATTTTCACTGTATAATGTGGTAGCCACGCCTCCATGATGGCCCCCAGTGATGACTATCTCCTGGTAGTCACACTCTTGGTAGTCTTTCCTCCCTCCCTGTGTGACCAATAGAATATAGCAGAAATGGTTATATAATTCCTAAGATTACATTATAAAAGACATTAAAGCTTCTGTGTTGGTGTCTCTGTCATCTTCCCCAGTCCCCGATTCACATGCTTTGGGGAAAGCAGCTGGCATGCTGTGAGCAGCCCTATTGAGAGGCCTCTGTGGCAAGAACTGAGGCCTAATAATAACCACGTAACAGAGCTAGAAAGTGAATCTCCATTCCCAGTAGAGCCTTCAGATGACTGCAGCCATGGCTAACAACTTGACTGTAATTTCATGGAAGATCCTGAGCCAGAACCACCTTGCTAAGCTGCTTCTAAATTTCAGACCCATGAAAACAGTGAGATGATAATTACTGATTGTCTTAAGCTGCTGAATTTTGGGGCAATATTTTACACAATAGATAGCTAACACATATGCTGCTGAGCAACATATACAAGTGATCAATGGCAGGATTTCCTCCCTTACACCAGATTTAACTAACATCCTATGAACAGACTGTAAGAAATGAGAGGTTTCAGAATTAGTTACCTGTACAATTGGTGGAGTTGTCTGCGAGTAAGGTGATGTCACACCATAGACAGTTGGACATGTCTGTCCTTGATAATATATGGTCGCTTGAGACTGTGCAGGAGAGTACTGCTGCTGTACACTGACAGACTGTTGGCTTGAATCCCAAACACTATAATTCTGTCCCTGAACTGGGCCTGAGGCTGGCACTGGCAAGACAGCAACGCTGGAGTCTTGGTGTACCACACTATCACTCTGGGCCACATACTGTGAACTGGAAACTTCCACAGGGGCTGCCACATGTGGCACCACTGGCACTGGTGGAGGGGCAGAAAGGGGTTCTGTAGAATGTCCCACCAAGGGTTGAGCATGATCATAAGGAGCAGGAGAACACACAGGGTCCATGCTGGGTGTGGGCAGGAGCACCTTTCCAGCATTAGGGTTGCTGGGATCCACATAAGCCTGCATGGGATAACCTGGTGGGTAGCCAGCAAAGGGGTGATGAGGGGCATTATAGCCAAGAGAGTCATAGGGCAGTGGTGATGTCATTCCAAGGTTCTGCATCTGCTGCTGTTGTTTCTGAGCCTCCCGCTGAGCCACTTCTTGCTCAAACAACTTCCGGCGCTCCTCTGTAGAAAGTTTATTGCGGTCTTTAATTCGTACTTTCTTTTTAGAAGTTGGTGTATCATATCTAGAAAGAAAACAGTAAGAGGACCACAAAAAGTTTCTCCCTAAATCATAGACATAATCAAAGCACAAATAAATGTTATGTCACGCATTACTAAACCACTAACCATACCAAATTCAATCTGGCATTGCTTAAAAAATCATACTCAGAATTACTTAAGCAGTCTTACAGATAGAACAGAATCCCAAGGAAATTGACACTTAGATGAAAATAACTTCATCTCTATTCTCACATTCTAGAATGTCAAATAAAGATATATACAGCATCTTATTCTTTATTGTTAGGGACATTTCTACAACCACAAATTCTGAAATTAAAACAAAAATAAGTGTCATGAATCAAAAAAATAATCCAGTACTCAATTGGATTCAGTGCTCCTAAGGTCCACAGTATAGTTAAAATCTGAAGAGAATTAGCTGGAAGATAATCTTCAAATTCAAAAAGTTCAATGAATTCCATCCAGGTTAAAAAAAAATGGGAAAAAAAAAGAAATTCCCTTAAAAACATACAGTAGAATACCAACTACAAAGAGAACACCTTAAAAGTAGACCAGGAGAAAAGCCAGATTACTTAAAGAATGACAATTAGACCAACAAATTTCACAAAAGCCAGAAGACTTAAGAATAATAGTGTCAAAGTGTTAAGAGAAACTGTTAACTCAGCAAAGCTTCCTTTCAAAAATGAAGATGACTGTTTGCGTAAGACTTACAGATAGTAGCAATATTCACAATAGTCAAAATATGGAAACAACTCAAATGTCTATGAACTGGTGAATTTATAAAGTATAGTGCATCAATACAATGGAATAGTTCTCAGCAATTAAAAAACTACTGAGACATATAGTACCACAGATGAATCTAAAATGCTGTATGATAAGTGAAAGAAGGTAGATTCAAATGCTATATACTATTACTATATAATACCATATAAAAGACATTCTGGAAAAGATAAAAGTAGAGGCTTAGAAAGCAGATCAGAGGTTTCCAGGAATCAGGGATATTGGAGGAACTCACCACAAAGGGTTAAAAGGGAAAATTTAGGTGATGGAAGTATTCTGAATTATGACTGTGGTAGTGGTTACAAAACTATGTATTTGACTAAACTCACTGAATTATATATAAAAGCTGATTTTTAGCCATGCATGGTGGCTCACGCCTGTAAATCCTAGCACTCTGGGAGGCCGAGACGGGAGGATCGCTTGAGGCCAGGAGTTTGAGATCAGCCAGAGCAAGAATGAGACCCTGTCTCTACTAAAGATAGAAAAATTAGCTGGGCATTGTGCTGTGTGCCAATAGTCCCAACTCCGTGGGAGGCAGAGGCAGAAGGATTGCTTGAGCCCAGGAGTTTGAGCTATGATGATGTCACTGTACTCTTGTCCAGGTGACAAAGTGACACACTGTCTCAAAAAATTAATTAATTTCAAAAATTAAAAAAAAATAGAAACTAAAATGAGAGTGAGCAAGTAATGCAAGCAAGTAAACTTTTTAGACAAAAATTTAAATATTATGAGCAGAAATTCACTAAAGAAACCTTTTAAAGGAAGGTCTGAGATAAGAAGGAGAACAAAGAAACTGGTAAATTTGGATAAACATAATTGAACTGAATAAACTAGTTTGGGTAAAAAAAAATATATATATGTATATGAAAATTAACAACTGATGTGGACAAGAAGGAATTATAATACTTGACAATAGCATTTAAACTGGGAAGACTAAATGATCAGAGTTAAAGTGCCCTATAGTGCATCATTTCAGACTTTATTAAACTGATCGAAACAACCAGTAAAAGTCACAATGTATTAAAAAACAACTATAAAATATTTATTAGACATAGGAAAGTTCAAAGAAAATGGAAGAAAAACAGACATACCAGCATACTTCCATTAATATCACACAAAAGAGAATTTAAGACAGACTATAAAACAAAATCTCAATAAAATCCTAAGAACTGGTATTATACAGGCCAAATGATATCAATTAAGTTGGAAATTCCACAAAAAGAAATTTAAATGCGCACTGGAAACCATAATGGAAATTAAAAAGTATTTAGAACTAGATTACGATAAGCCTGCATTATTAAAAGCATAGTTCAAATGATACTTATATAGAAATTATATAATTAAACACTTTTATTAGAAGAGAAAACATGCTAAAAAATAATGAAGAATACCAATTATTTAAATTAAATGGAAAAAGATGAATTCGTATGATATAAACTGTTGACAAGGATTAAAACAAAAAAATAAAAAACTCCATATAAATTATTGAAATTAATAAGTTTTGTATGATCTCCAAACATAAGATTAACCTACAAAAGCCAAGTGCATATCTAAACACCAGCAACAAACCAAAAATGTTCCTAGAAATGACCATGACAAACATGTACGTCTTTCCAGAGAAAACTATAAACTTAAAGAGATTAAAGAAAAACATTATTTTTATTAAAAATGTTTTTTAAAAGACCTAACAATAAAGAGACAGGAATAATCAAAATTGTAACGGCATCAAGTCTCCACAGAATCATCTCTTGGGGGAGAGGAGGGCGAGCAGATTCTAAGAACAAAAGTCTGAGAAAAGCCAAGACATCCCAGAAGAAAACCAAGAAGGATTAGAGATTTGTCTTACTTGCTATCAAGATTTAATACAAATTACAGTCATTATGAGCCCAGAAACAGATCCTCCCACATATGACAATTTGCTGGAGAGAGCTGCAGAGCAGTGGAGAAAGGATGAGCTTTCAAGTAAACGGTGTTGGGACAACTGGGCATTCATTTAGAAAAAAATGAAACTGGATCCCTACCTTATACCATGTACAAAAATTAATTCCAAATAAATTAAGAATTTAATTCTCTTAAAACACAAAATACCATCACCTCAAGGACAGAGAAGGATTTCTTAAAACAATAAGCACAAACCATACGATATATGATATACTGAATTATACCATAATTAATAAATTCTGTATATCAAAAGATACCAAAAAGTCAAAATACAAGCCATAAACTGGGAAAAAATACTTGCAAAAAGTATCACTAAAACAGAATTATATGTAGTATATAAAGAACTCCTGATACTCAAAAAGATAAGTAATTCAAGAAATGAGCAACACATATAAAAAGACATTCCACAGAAGAGGAAACAGAAATGGCCAATAAATACATGACAAGTTAGTTGTTCAATCTATTTGGTAATTAGAGCAATGCAAATTAACATCATACTGAGTTACCATTACATACCCAGACAGCCTAAAGTTTAAAATTCTGGCAGCTGCTATCTCTCTCTGTTTTTTTGTTTGTTTGTTTGTTTTAAAGAGAGAGGTCTTGCTATGCTGCCCAGGCTGGACTTGAACTCCTGGGCTCAAGCGATGCTCCCACCTAAGCATCCCGAGTAGCTAGGACTCTGTGCATACCATCGCACCTGGCTATATCTCAATTTTTTAAAAAGCAAATTTAATTTAAAAAGAACTTCTCTGGGCTGGCTGCGGTGGCTCATGCCTAATCCTAGCACTCTGGGAGGCCAAAGCAAGAGGATTGCTTGAACTCAGGAATTCGAGACCAGCCTGAGCAAGAGCAAGACCCCATCTCTACAAAAAATAGAAAAAATTAGCTGGGCATGGTGGCACGTACTTGTGGTCCCAGCTACTCACGAGGCTAAGGCACTTGAGCCCAGGAGTTTGAGGTTGCAGTGAGCTATGATGATTGCACTGTACTCTACTCCAGGCGATAAAAAGAGATTCTGTCTCCAAAGAAAAAAAAAACAACAACAACAACAAAAAAAACAAAAACAAATCCAAAAAGCACTTCTCTGGGATAAATATTTTCTAGTCCCAGTGGATAGATGATTATGTGGTTCGTTTTTCTACCAGCACAACAAGAGAGTCTCTTGCTCAGATTTTTTAAAATCAGCATTTTGATTTAAGTATGGCACAAGATTCATCAGAAGCTGGGATTGGTGGCTCACGCCTGTAATGTTAGCACTTTGAGAGGCTGAGATGGGAGAATCTTTGAGGACAGGAGCTTGAGACCAGCCTGGGCAACATGATAAGAACCCATCTTTATAAAAAATGTAAAAACAAGTTGGTGTGGTGGCACACACATGTAGTCCCAGCTACTCAAGGAGGCTGAGGTGGGAGGAATGCTTGAGCCCAGGAATTAGACATTGCAGTGACCTATGATCACACCACTGCATTCTACAAGCCCAGGTGACAGAATGAGACTCTGTCTCTTAAAAAAAAAAAAAAAAAAAAAAAAAAAAGATTCACTAGAAAACGAAGTTCTAACTTTTAAAAGAACTACCACATTACTAACAAAGTACCTTGTGCAAAAAAAAAAATAAACAAAGAACTACCATTATCTTTGAAAAGGTATCTCCCACCAACCCCCCACTGTTCTTCAAAAAATAGATCTTTAATTCCTCAAATAGCATTTAAATGTTATCAAATAGAAACCACTCAAGCACTAAAAATCTAATAATCTTTACAACTATTATTATTGTCAAAACAGAATCTGTCTTAAGATTTACCAGTGAAGTTTTATACTCATTCATCAAGAGAAGATACTAATTATAAAAGTCCTTGATGTCCAAAATCAGAAGTATGAGACTTGAGTACTTTTTCAATTGCTCAAAAAACAGAATAACTCACACAGGTTACTTACCTGTCATCTGGCCTTTTTGTTCCCCGCTCATAGGCAGAAGGGGGTGGTGAGAGGGAGCCCCTTCGTTTCCTTTTCTCTTTATTTTGAGTTTGCTTGTCTGGGTCTCTCTCTCTTGACCTGTTAGGAGTCTTTGGGGCAGCTGTTTGATCTCTGAAGCCAACAGCATCCCTTCCTCGTTCAGTTACTAAGGGAAAAGGTTTTTTAAAAGTTTACTTGGTAGACTTTTCTCCCTCCTGCTAGTACATCAACTGTAAAATTAAACTTCTACCCAAAAAATGAATCTATGGACTCTTCCCTCATCTACCCAATCCTGAATTTGAATGAGATACAAACTCTCGAGTGTATGTTCACTATTTACTAAACGTCTCTTCTGTGAAATGCCCTTTTCTTCTCTTTCCCACCAAAACTCAGTCCAAGCCTTTAACATTTTTAATAAATTCTGTGAGCAAATGCATGCGAGATATTCCCATTACCTTCAGTAAGGCAGTTTGCCAGCTCAAAATGTAAAAGCCTTCAACTGCTCCTGTAAAAATCTCTATATTTATAATTTGTAGTAAAGCACTCTGACATGATAAACATAAAAGCCTTAATGGGAAAAGTCTCTTTAATCTTAAAAAAAAAAAAAAAAAAAAAAGCTTTTTAGGCAACTTTTTATGAACTACAGTGGTCCCTGGGTCTAAACAAGGGATTGGTTCCAGGAGAACCCCCAACACATCAAAATCTACGCAAACAAGTCCTGCAGTCAGCCCTGTGGAACCCACTTATACAAAAAGCTGGCCCTCTTTATACACAGGTTTCACATTCCACGAATATCATATTTTTGGTATGCCTTTGGTTAAAAAAAATCTACAGTATAAGTGGAACCGTGCACTTGAAATCATGTTGTTCAAGAGTCAACAACACAACTAAAAAAGAAAAGTATTTTTTACACACGGGATGCCTTAGGAAGTTATCAAAGCCAGAGAGCTACAAGTTCACAGACAGAATGCCAGCTTCCTATTCAAAGACGGTACTACTAACCTTCATTCAGTATCTCTCTTTATCTAGAATGGTTCTTAATCTGTCTACACTTAACCAATTCCATTGCCATTGCTCCCAAAAGCTGCCATAAGTTCTACTTTTCACTGATCACAGCTCCTAGTTTCTCATCTTCATAAGAAGTCTAAATTTTACCACCAAACATTTCAATATAAAAAATTGACTGGCATAATATGCTGTTGCTTTGTGTATGTTAGTATTGCTCTATCCTTGAGGAGAGAATTTCTTATATAATCTCTCTTACAGCATGAAGCAGATTCTCAATAAACATTCATCTGTTTTTCTGACCTCAGAAAAATGGGGTATCAGTTGTTTCACCCACCCTCAGAAGGGTTAGGTTTGTACAACCCATTCTCACTGTTTTATTTTGATTGGTCAAAAACCCCATGTATTTGCAAAACAGTTATTAATCTACAGCCATGTGTTTAGCATTTGTCAGTGAGAAGATACCAGAACTCACTTGTACCATTTGCCGGTAGAAAATTCTATACAATAAAACTGTTCCAGCTCATAAGGTACTAGCACTACATCTTTCTATAAGGTATCATTATCCAGTTTCATCTAGATCTTCCCATGACTATTCTGTTTCCTCCTGCAAATCCAGGTTTCTTGCCCTCATGTGAATTTCCTTAAAATGTGGCCATTTCTTCACTATACCCTGGCGAAACAAAAAAGGAATCATACCAACAGATCATATTCGGACTCTGCCCTTTAGAATACGTGAGGCAGAAAAGACAGACCATTTATTTAGGCTCATTTCCTAATATAAAATGAGGGTGAAGCTAGACTACATATTTCCTGAAGTACCTCAAAATCCTCCTGAATTTTAAGGATTCTAAGCTTTAATTGTTTGATACTGAGAAGTAGAAGCCAGGTTTGAATTATAAACATTTCCTTATTCTAAAAACCTGAGACTGAGATGGAGGGTTCCACATGCGGGAGAGAGTAAGGTTGGCACACAAAATGCCACTCCCTGAAAAGATTATAGTCGTCCATTATAGATCATCCTCTGCATTTTCTGGAGGGCTAAACCAGACTCTAATACTTGCAAAATATTGGGGAGAAATCCTCATAGGTATTTAAGCTTTCTTTGCCTATGTTGCTAATGGTTTCAACTCAGTGATTTCAGAGAGCTAGTATCTGATACTCAACTTCATAGTGGAGCCACTGGTTTTGCCAAGCAATACTGCCCAGCCCTGCATTCTTTCTTACGGAAAGAGCTCTTTGCAGCCCTAAGTAGAATGTGTGGCTAGGAAGAAACTAAACCAGTGGAATTAAAAATATCTCAAAGAGGCGGCACTGCAGCAGGGCCGCACGGCCTTTGGGGGTATCCACTGTCACGTCCTCCAAAAAAAAAAAAAAAAAAAAAAAAAAAAAAAAGTCCAACAAAAGATACAAAAATGGTGCAAGGGATATCTCATAGGTCTTTACCAATAACACTATTTAAGATTATATTGAGGCCGGGTGCTGTGGCTCACGCCTGTAATCCCAGCACTCTGGGAGGCTGAGGCTGGAGGATCGCTCGAGATCAGGAGTTCGAGACTAGCCTGAGCAAGAGCGAGGCCCTGTCTCTACTAAAAATAGAAAGAAATTATCTGGACAGTTAAAAATACATATAGGAAAAAAATTAGCCGGGCATGGTGGCACATGCCTGTAGTCCCAGCTACTCGGGAGGCTGAGGCAGAAGGAGTGCCTAAGCCCAGGAGTTTGAGGTTGCTGTGAGCTAGGCTGACGCCATGGCACTCTAGCCCGGGCAACAG